>NW_010972588.1:1135901-1182154 GCF_000737465.1 Haliaeetus leucocephalus
CCCCCCCCTTCTCCCCCCCCCCCCCCATTTATTTGTGCAGTTGCCTTTTTCTTTCCCTGAGTTGGTCTTTTCTGTTTACTGATTTTTTTTGTTACTGTTTTCAAAGCCTTTTTTTCCAGTCTCAAGTAATAATCTTGAATTCTAATCCTGTCCTTGGTGGTGTTTACAGTCTGCTTTGTGCATTGATGTCTACACACTTTGTAAGAGCTTCTGTTCCATCAACCTACCCATTAATCAAAATGTTCATTGACACTCGGGAACTCAGGTGTGTGCCTTGTTAGATTGCACTTGAAATGCTGTGCCAATTTGGTGTGATCTAATATTTATTCTGGAATAATTTGCTGCAAAGCCATCTTTTGACAATTTTATCTAGACCACTTTTCTCCAGTTTCCTTGAAATGATGTTAAAGAATGTGGGCACCTAAAGCAATATTTTGGGAAAACTGAGACACTGAGCTCCAAAACATCAGTCTTAACAACTCCCTCTCTAATGCCTGAGCCCTGACTCTGAGGGTCAATGTTCCCTAGCACCTAGATTTTCCTGACTTCAAACACTTAAGCTGTGTAGCTGAGAGCTAGCTCATGCCTAAATTAATTCAGGATCCTGAAACTAGACATAGGGATTCCCGCTTTCCAAGAGGTTTATTGAGTCAGGAGCACCCCAAACATGCATTGAAAAAAATCTTAGCCCAAGGAGTTTTTCTTTTTGTCAGCATAGCTATATCCTTTCCCTGTACAGCAACAGCTTCATGACAAATACTCTCCTTTAAGCCTCCCTGTGTCTTCACCATGGATTTTGCCAATAAAGCAGTGTCAACTCTGTGGGAATTTTCTTACACCTCTAGACAATACAGGTATGCCAGCAAAATCCTGTGGTGGAGACCTGGCTTCAATTTCTTCAGTTCCAAACAATGTGTTTGCTTTTAAAAGCCTCCTCCCTTCCCCTAGGCACTAAATTTACACTTGTCATTTGAGTGGTGACTCATACCCTTCTGACTCAGCTGCATCTAATCAGTGGCGTATTGAAAAAAATTATTTTTCCCTGACTTTGAAGAGCCATGTGTCAGTTTGCACACTAACCACCAATTCATACACTAACAACCAGCATGAAGAACAATCTAGACCAGACAGGCCCGCATCTAGTCTCCAAATAAACGAATGCCCAGACTGCATATTTGCTCTGAGCTTGTCTCGTTCAAACAGTTTCGCAGCCCTGAAAAGGGTCGCTTTTATCCTCCAATGGCAGCAAGGAAAAATCATCCTGACATTTTTCTTGCTGAGAGCTTCTTCCATGCCAGGCCAACAGATTCAAAGAAGCAAGCATGCAGTGCACATCTGGGAAAAGAGTCCTGCCCAGACATTGACTACCTCTTACCTACCTGTGTGCAGATGAACTCTAGGTGAGTATACACTAGCATTTTAGTTCAGATCACAACCCGCTTTTAAAATTAACCTCCTCTTCTACTTCTCACGTTTTGCTTCACATCACAAAGCAGTCATGGAAGACAGAAACTGGATTTCTTCTGGCTAAAACCGGAATGGAAGATAAGCTCTAGGTGCACAACTTTTCACTACAGCTGCTAATGGGTGTCCAGTCCAGGGGACCAAGTTAGAGAACCCCTGAAACACATGCAGTGTGAACACTGGGTTGTCAACACGAAGTGCTTCCCTCAACAGATCCATTTATGTTGGGCCACACTACTTGCCAATGCACACAGACTTTGTTGATCATGCCACAGATCCTTTCCCACCCAACTCCAAGTTCATTGGTCATGCCTACTCCCTCATTCCCAGCAGTGTGTTTTTGCTGTTTTCCTAGCATTGCATTGGTGCTTTTCTGAGTGAGTCCTTTCCAGGAGCTAAGTCACAGAAAAATTACTTATTTTTTGTAGGGGTAATTTTCTGTAATCGTTGTATAATGACTATATCAAGGTTAATCACTGTCTTGAGGTCCTCTATATTCCCTCTGGCTTTTTGATCTCACATTGAATTGGTCTGATTTCTTCTCAGGAAGTCAAATAGCTCAAATGGTTCTCCAAAACAGCTAATTAAACCCCAATCTTTGCCCACTTACAAACTTTGTGTGTTTTCACTCTTCTTTTGAAGTCTATGCAAACATGTTCCTCTCACACATTTCTTCTTTAGGTGGAGCTCAAGTGTCTTCAGCATCAGCTGTAAAGATTCATAGTCACCTTTTCCTGAAAAAACAGAGCTAATGAGGTATAAGGAATCATTTATTGGTAGAAACAAAGCCATCTTCTTTCTTACTTTTTGTTGTGTTCTGGAACTGATAGTCTGTGATTGAGGATGAAGTGCTCTTTTAACATTCTTATGTTATCTTCCCTTCCAGAGAGTTTCAGTTCTGGTGGGGATTTTTCCTGCTCCCATTTATTTTTACATTGAAAACCAAGTGATGTTCAGCAATCACTGACATTTTCTTTCACTCAGTGTCTCAATGCCAACCACTCAGCCTTGTATAACAGAAGAATCCCTACTATAACATTCATTCAGCTTTGGCAACTCTTTATTCCAGGTCCTGATTTTATAGAGATCCTTACACCTACCTTATCCTATACAATGTTACAGGAGCTGAGGCATCTAACTCAGAGCTGTGGATTTCAAACCACAGGCTGCCAGATTTCTCCCCACTCAGGAACACCTTCAGGAGAACTAAAGCTTGAAACTTGACCACTTGATTCTCCTAAAAGTGCTTTAAACACAAAACTCTTCCTCTTGGGCCATTAAAGGAGAAGAAAAGAACTGTTCTTGTTCAATGCCAAATAATAATTAGAAAGAGGTTGTGAATCCTTTCTCTTAGGTAGCATAATTTGAAATACATATCACAGCTTTACCAAAAAAAAAAAAAAAAAGGTTTAAATTAGCAGAAAGGAAATTGCTTCATTGAAATATCTATTTCAGAGTTCAGAGTGTGTCCATTAAAAAGGCAGAAAGAGATTGTGACAGTTTTCATGCCAGCATGGAAATATATCACATCATTGGAATTAATTTAAAATCCATCCTTCATTATAAAGAGTGGCCAACCATGGCTGCCTTCTGCCATATTCATAATTTCACAATGCTTACAGCTTGCTGTAATGCAACTGTGTGGAATTTATGAAATATGACAAGAGAGATGGGATTCATTGTCTTGGTAAAAAGGAGCCCATTCAATGTAGATATGTCAATCAGATTATGCAACAGTGAAAGAACAATTTATTTTCTGCCTAAGGAGGATGGCAGCATAAATCTCTAGAAATTCAGTAGGTACTTGACTTGACAGCATCAGGATTTCCTGCTCACAAAAAATGTACTAAACCGAAGAAAGACAGTGATAACATCAATCACAAACAATGACCTTGATATAATTTCAACATGTCATTGGCAGCGCACTGTAAAATGCAGCAGGCTTAAAATAATTGAACAGTTCTAAAAAATTCAAGTCAATAAACTAAATGGTTGTTAGAGGAAAACAAAATATTATTTACAACTGCTTTTTCCCTGATAAAAGCTGCTTGCCTTAAAAGTCTGAGATTGTTTGGCTTCTTTTTACTTAATGGCTTTACTTAAATGACCAGCACAAACAAAAAGAACATCAGAAAATGAAGATCATACAAAGCAAAATTCTATAATGATGTTATTCTCTGAATGTGGATTCAAAGGGATGAATCCCAGAATTTTAAAATCCTTCTGAAAGTTCGTAATTATTTTTTTTCCAGTAGAAAAAGTCTTTTCACAACTTGTTATTGTTATCTTAAAAATAATAAAAATAAGGAAGTTAAGACATTGGGAGAGATTAATTAGAGATACACAGCAATATCTCACAGTTTCACAATTCAATTTTTTGAAATACCGCTTACTTGTTTAGAATCTTACATTTCAAAAGACTTGACGCAGACAAGTTTTGTGTTGAGCTTTGAAGTCACCAAGGTTTTTCCAATAGTTCAGCTTCTTCTTCTTTTACTTTTGAAGACTGAAACCTTTTCCTGCCTATAATACCCCCAGGACTAGTTTCGCAAATGGAAATTTTGAGTCATGTTCTTATGAATGTGCTTGTGTCTTGCTACGAAAATAGTTTTCGTTTCTCTAACACCATTATTACTATTTCCTCAACTTCAGTGCTTTCAAAAACGTTTTTTTGACAGTGTACAACACTCACTGGCTAGTAGTGAGTTATGAAGAACTTCAAGAAATTCATTCTTCCCACCTCTCTTGTGGGAAACTCAGAAACTGAAGCAAACAAGGAGCGATATGCTTATGAAATGTATTAGGGACTAAGGGTGGATTTTCTGCTCTTGGAGCTCTTCAAAATTTGTTGGTTGAGATGACCTCTGGAGGCCTGTTCTGCCTACCCTTATTATAATATTTTATGATTTCTTTCCTCAAGAAGGAAAATATTGAAATATATGTTTTTCCTCCTTAGGCTGGAGCAAGCTCTGGAGACTATGCAAACCTCATTAGGAGACAAATAAGCCTTCTCCATCATCTTCTTACCTATCAGCATATCCTAGGGGCATGCAATTCTCCCTGCTCATTTCACTGGGAGCCTCAATTCCTAATTTGTCCTGTAATATGGGCCAAATAAACCTGTAGCCCCACCTCACCTAGGTTTGATGAGGATGAACAGACTGCAGGTTGTGAGGTAACATGGCAATAAGGTTAGCCCAATACCAGTAGTAATCCCATGACATACCCCGAGTTGCTACAGTAAAAACATGCCTACCTAGTTCCCCAAGACTTTTTCTGAGTAAGGTATTGTCCCAGCTACAGTGTGAACTGCATCTCACGTGCCATGGGTATCTTCCCACCCATGGGCTTCACTTCCTTCACCTGTCTGAAGGCAGAATCCCAAGATTTGACTACTGAGAAAGGATAAAGGGGTTATCTTGGTTTTCAGCCATGTTAAATGATTCAAGACGGTTTCTTCAAACAATTCTCCTTTGCTCAGTCAAAGGTATGTAGCAGTGTGAAATAGGGTAGTGTAAGGCCTATGTGCCTAAGTTTTATGCTGAAAACTTACTAAACTCAAGGCGGGGACTGATCCAGCTGTCTAGACCATTCTTTACAGCCTACATCTTAGTCAGTCTGTTCTTCCCAAACAGGTCTATAGGCTAATTCTCTTACTTGCCCTCCAGGAGAAGTCCATTAGCTCTTTAATATTCTTTTTCTTTATGTCTTGACAAGCCATATTACCTGCCCTATTACCTGGTAAAAAAAAGCTTTCCAATGAATGTTCAACCTGTGGGTCTCTCTTGGAACTGTTTACCTTATGACTATAATTTTTCTTCCTTTTGTTTGCTTTAGAGCTCCTTTGCTTTGACATTTATGTGACAGAATAATATCAAGTGATGGACTAAATTCAGTTACACATATTATTCATAGAAATGATATAGATATAAGACTCTAGTCTGCAGTTGTTTCTTGGGTGATGAGAGGGCATGGTATCTTTAAAACCTAATGCACTGATAAATAAATTGCAACTGTCATACTTTGATGCTCTGCAGATATTGGCAGCATCTTCCAAAAGTGAGAATAAGGCTATTTTCAACAAGATATTGAAGGGCGAGGATTTTAATGGATCACTGCAAATCAGATAGAAAAGACGGAAATTGATTTGATCGATTCAAATGTAGAGGGCATGATAACAGAGTGTACATTACAGGCGCTTCTATCAGATAATCAGTCTTTACGTCAAAGTGCAGAAGATACTAAAAACTCACATCAAGCCCAGTATTTCTAAAGGTAGACAGTAAAGCTGAGAAAATGGTGATGTTGCACAAAGGATAGTGAGACAGGTTCATGTGCACACACTCATTAGTGGGGTCCATAGCTGTTGGCATATGTCCACTCTAACAGTGCAAGTTACTTCTGCAGAAAAATAAAAACGTAAGAGGGAGGGGATGGGAGAGAGGGGAGAGAAAGAGAGAAGGGAAGAGGGAAACTTATTCCCTGTGCCCATTCAGGAAGAGTAGAGATAGAGTTCCAGGTGACTGTCCTCCTCTGGGGAGGCAGTGGCTGGGCTGTTCAGTGCAGCAGGTGGTAAGGGCAAACATGACAAGGATAATGAAGATTTTTGTCATGTTTTTTCCCTAGCACTATATACTTTTCATTGTGACTCACTCATACTCCCTATTGTTTCCACTTACAGTGCTATTAGTACTGACTGGAGTATACTAATTGGGTGCAAATTTTACACATTTGCTACTTGTTGAACTTCTGTGCACATAAATTATTGGATAATATTGACTGAATATTTAAATTACTGTGCTATACTTTTTTATTCAATACATTCATTTTTCTCCAATACGAGCTAAGGTCTACAAAACAAGAGGTAAGGAGTGAGGAAAAAGAGGGGTTGTTTCCCGTGAGAACTTGCCTTGACAACATTATTGGGGTTTCTAGGTGCAGGGCCACGAGGACAATGCAAGAATAAAAGCAGAAAAGTACCACAACTGAGACTCTTAAAAACTTGCATGAAAGGGTACAAAGCTGAGAACAGCATAAGGCACTGTGCAATAGTAAGTGCCATTTTGTTCCATATATTTTTCACATGTTTATTTGGGAAATATCAGTTAACTCAATAAACGGTCCCATTCCAATTTTACCTGGACTTTAAAAAGTGGTTTTATCACTTGACAGCTATCATTAGCAGCTCCCCTAAATGGCCATTTCAGCCCCAGGTGAATGCACAATCTCATATATGCTATGGTGCCTATAAAGAAATTACAAACCTATTCCACAGCATTTTTTGCTGGCTTGTTTTAACTAGTTATTTCCTAGTGTCCATGTGTCTGTTTGCTGTAACCTGTTACTGTTGTTTTTTTCCTAAACTTAGAAAGCCTTTAAGGCAAGGAATATCTTTTTACTGTATGTTTGCAGGGTACGAGCACATCTGAGGAAGCAGACAGTACCACAGTACAAATAATAACAAAATAAAATATTTGACTTGTTTATGAAAGTTAATGCAAAGCAATCCAAGTTTACATGGTTGAGTATGTCCCCTACATAAGCATCTCAGACAGTCTTTTCAGCCATTATGTACACTTTTCATTATCATGAGTCATGAATGAGCACTGGTGAGACTGGTGGATCTGCTCAGCACAGTGCAAGAGCAGGATGCTCCACCAAAGCACAAGAAACGCCTTTGCGTTCTTTCTGGACCATGTGAAATAATCTCAGGTGAAAACCGTGGTCAGTAGATACACTAGCTTTTGTGAGAGGCATAGTGCTAAAAACTGATGGGAAAACAGTAATTTTAAGGAAAAAAAAAATACTTTAAGTTCTCCCTGAGATTCCTCTTGAAAGGGATCAGACCTCTGTATAACTTCTCATTCCATGCCAGAGTTGAAATGTTGAATACGATTTTCATAGAAAGGTGACCTTTCATGACAAGATTTTTAAAGAGTTTGACATTTGGAAAAGAATGAGGTTCAAGCAGAAAGTGGTGAAAGTGGCCACAAATGAGTATTTGTTAAAAGGTTTTACCTTAATGGACTGTAATGAATGTAAAGATATGCAAAACTATTAGGCAGACGAATCCAGATGAGACAAATTAGAATAAATTAAAATATTGCTCAGCAATATAATTAACCTTTCAAAATTGCAAGAGTTATCATTTAGTTTGATAAAATCCAGCTCTGGCCCTGAAAAACAGCAAGGGCCAAATTTTACACTCAATTAAAATTTTGCAAATTGCATAAATTTGGAGGAATTCCTCTGACTTGGCAGAGTCCACATGGAAACTGATGTAGGAGTCTCACTCACTCTGTCTCTTCCCTGAATTCCTTCTAGTGCAGTCTCTATAACCCCAGAAACAGCCCACACCTTCCTGTTTATGTTTTTTCACAAAACCCAGTCATTTAAAAGCCTAATCATTTTCTGAGCTGGTTGTTGCTACTGGTAACAAAATTGTATGTTTGCTGTGCATAAAAGCAGAAAACCCAAACCTAGCCTTCTTTCATAACTAGTTCTTTAGACAGAAAAAACAGTCTTGCACCCTATAATCAGGGCTGAATATTATATAAAGACTAAGTACTTCCACAAAGTAAGGAAGAGGAGATGAATGGGACACTCCAGCAAATTTTATCTCAAAAGATCCTATAGCACTTTATATGTTAAGATTGGGTTTTTCAAAGCATCTTAAGAGAGTTCTTCTGATGAGCCTGGTGGGCAGAATTCACATATATACATCTGTGCATGGGGCGGGGGGGGGAAGATGTGTAATAGTCTCAAAACAGTGTGTTAAAGTATTTAGTTGCTAAATCACATTAAGGTCACAAAATGCTGTAGCTCGGGTTTTCTGTGGCATTGTCCCTTGGTCTCTCTCTGCATCTGCATTTGGGTACAGTCTGTCCCATGCCCCCCAAATGCCCCTAGGCTACAGCCTTGTTACTCGTTTTCATTCCTCTGCACTGGGTATTTTTCACTTCATTCCTGACTCTTGCAATCTTTTCCCTGTGAGGGATATATCACTTTGCTGTAGTCAAGTTAGGCTTCTTCCTCTTCTTCCCATCTGGGGCACCAGCAATTAGAGCCTTGCAAGCCTGAAGAAGCCCCTTTTACTGTGTCTGAGCTTTGTACCACAGTGCCCCAAGCAGCAAATGTAGGGTAAGTTGTATTCAGCTTGCAGCCCAGAGATGGTGTGTGCTCCTTGCAGGAGGTGCCTGCAGGATTTGCCTATTGATCAAATTCCAGCCAGGCTCTACTGATCCCTGGCAACTTCAATGTGTTGTGAATTTAGAAAATTTCTGGTGAAAACAGGAAGACAACTGACAGCAGAAGACTCCTCCTGTGAAGACATCTAAAATTCCTGCTCCAAAGCTAGAAACGATCTGTTAAGGTGTGGCAAGATTTCTTAATTCACAGTATCACAGACTTGGTGGGGTTGGAAGGGCCCTCTAAAGATCATCTAGTTCAGCTCAAACAGGATCAGGAGGAGCAGTTTGCCCAGAACTACATCCAGCTGGATTTTGTCTGTTTTCATGAATGGAGACTCCACAACATCTCTCACAGTAAATAAGTGTTTTCATGTGTTCTGATGGAGTTTCATGTTTCAGTTTTGTGCCCATTTGTTTCTTGTCCTGTCAGTGGGCACTAGCGAGAAGAGTTTGGCTCCTTCTTCTTCATTCCCTCCTATCAGGTATGTATACACATGGGTAAGATCTACTCCGAGCCTTCTCTTTTCTCAGCTGAATAGTCCCGGCTTTCTCAGCCTCTCCCTGTACGCAAGATACTCCCTTAATCATCTTAGTGGCCTTTCTTTGGACTCGCTTCAGTAAGTCCATCTCTCTCTTGTTTTGGGGAGCCCAGGACTAGACCCGGCACCCCAGACGTGTCTCACCAGTGCTGAACAGAGATGAAAGATCACTTCCTTCCACCTGCTGGTAACCCACCTTCTAATGCAGCCCAGGATGCTGTTGGCCAACTTTCTGCAGGGGCATGTTGTTGGCTCATGGTCAGCTTGTTGTCCACCGGGACATCCAGGTCTTTCTTTGCAGAGCTGCTTCCCAGCCAGTCAGCCCTCAGCCTGTTCTGGTGCCTGGGGTTACTCCTCCCCAGATGCAGGAATCTGCATTTCCTTTTATTGAACATCATGACATTCTGTCAGCCCATTTCTTCATCCTGTCAGGTCCCTTTGAAAGGCAACACTCTCAACTGACATATCAGCCACTCCTCCCAGTTTTGGTTTTTGTGGTTCATTAGGAGCCAAACAGGAAGCTTCTCCGTCAGAAATAGCCACACTATGTTAGGTGAAACTTAAAAGAAGAAAAAGGTCATCCAGAACAGAAAGACAGCATCAAAAACTTTCCCCTTAACCGTTAAAAGTCTGCAAAGTTTTAAGCAGCTGAAAATACAACAGGAACCATCAGGGTCACCTTTATTACCATTAGAGCTATCAGCTCTGTTTGTCATCTCCTGATCGTTGCCACGGGCAGAGGCAGCCAAGCCAGAATTCAGCACACCACCACATTGTGTTCCACCAGTCGCTTATCACTGAGCCTGAATAAAAAGGGAATGACATAATCGAAATGTGCAGTGTCTTGGAACAGATAGTCTTTTTGTCCAGACATTTCTTATCTTTGATGGTTTTCCCTCTTCTCTCACTATCTATTTTTTGCCATAGAAGGCAACAAGACATCTGAAAATTTAATGTAATATTATGACATGCCATGTACAGAGAGCCCCAAAATATTAAAAGGACACATTCATTCACACTCATCAGCTCTGCCTTGCTAATTTTAAGTCTTCAATCAATGAGGTAATTTATCCCTCCCTGTAGAGGCTGCTCTAACAAGAAACTTTAATGCCTCTGTGTTCAGAAAGATGGGCAATGAGGGGATTTTTAATGAAAGGTGGATGTACTTCATCCAGCAGTTGAGTTTAGAACAAAACACACCAGAACATTGAAGAAGATGAGTCAGAAAATTAAAGGAGTGCTGACATGGCTTAAAATGGAGTAATGGCACTACAGCTGATCAGACTGCTTTGCTCCACGTTACTGCCTCATGTTGGAGGAGAAGCCCAGGAGACTTCTGTCTGAAGCACAGTCAAAGACAGAGCAGAACATTTTCATCAAAATGCTTGAAGTTTATTATGCTTTAAAGAGAAACTTCATGTTTTCCTGTCAGACATGCAATCCTCGGAAACAATCAAACAAAAGCCAGGTTGAACTTTAAATCACTCTTCACCAGCTCCTGAATAGACTCTTAAAATCTTCTGGTGAACATCAAAGGGAGAAATTAATTTGTTATTCTCCACTGTCGTGGTTTAACCCCAGCTGGCAACTAAGTACCATGCAGCCGCTCACTCACCTCCCTCACAGCCCAAACCAGCACATCCACAAGAACAGTGGCTGGGGCTGGTGTTTTGCAAAGGAGTCACAGCTGAAGCGTAGCAAATTGTGAGGAAATCATGGCTCTCTTACATGGCTCTGATTATTTGTGTGTATGCTGCTTCTGCTCTCCATCAGCTGGTCTGAGAGTGTTCTCTCTGCCTCTTCCCGTGCCTTATGAAACACAGCAAAACTCTCTTTCAGCTGGTAGGAAGATTAGAGTGTGTCTTTCCCCTGGCAATTCTGCCAGCAACAGCAGCAGAGAGGTAGGGATACAACCTCAGGAATACCAGGTCTATTTTCTCCCAAAAGAGCATCAGGGAAGTATGAAAAAGCTGTGAGTCTGGGAAAAGAAAAATCCAATGGGAAACCTTGTGCTACACCAGTGTCTGTCCATTACCTGTTCCCGGAGAGATAGAACTGCTCACAAGACAGGGCACTGGGAGGAGGCTGAAGTATCTTTACTTACTCCGTAGTAAATAGCGAGGGTCACAAATGTGGGTCTTTTGTTTGCAGCACACAGCTATGAAAGGATGGAGTCCCAGCTTCCTTGCTTGGCTATACTGCATCCTCATAGCTCATGGTATGTAGCTCAAACTCATTCTGAGAGATAGAGCCGACGGGGAGCCAGGCCTAAAGGCAGCCAGGCAGTAGACCTGCAGCCAGTCAACTCATGCTGATCCTCAAAGGTATGGAGGTGATTACAGTGCCAGTGACTGTCAGGAATGTGGCTGATTTTGAACCTGAGGCAGCCAAGAACAACTGAATCAGCATTCAGCAGCATCTCTTAGAGGACTTTCAGGCTCAGAATCAGCTGAGCAAACTGAAGATTACAAATGTGAGATACTTGTCTTCTAGAGTGGTACAGAAACATCAAATTGCTATACAGGGTTAGACTGGAGGTTTGTCTCGCCCCGCCTTTCATCTCTGGTGCTGGCTAGTAGCAGATGCTTAGGAAGGTGAGGAATTGCTGGAACTGCGAGAGGGGTCGGGTTGTAGTCTTGTAATAGAGAACTGAATCATGATTCCATGAAAGGCTGTTCGTACCTTCAGATCTAGTAAAACAATAAATTAATGCTTTTTCTTTTGTTTTCCGGAAGAGGGAGTTTCAAAGAGTAATACAACAGTAATACTGTTATTTTGTGTTATTAATGATGTGAATCCTGTGTCAGAATGAGAGCTAACAGAAGGGTATGCAGGAAAACCTGAAACAACCTCCTATAAAAGGAAGTTTTTAAATAGAAAAACACTTCCAAAATTTGACTGGACAAGGTCCTAACCAACCTAATGTATCTTTGAAGTTGGCCCTGCTTTGAGTAGGGGGTTGGACAAGGTGATTTCCAGAGGTGCCTTTGCAGTCTTTTCCAGAGGTCTGTGACTCTTAAGTATTTGACAAGACTACAGTTATGTGCAGTAAGAAGTTGAGTTGGACCAGGACTTGTTTTGTCCTCTTCCTTTTGGAGAAAAGCATTCATTAGTAGTAAGTTATTTCTCAGCTCACCTCCCTGAAACCCCAGTGTCTTATGCTTGGGAATTCTCAACCTACGGCTGCATCAGCTGAGCTACAGGTCTAGCACCATGGTGCACAATTTTGTAGCCAGACATGGGTTAAGTACGTGCAGGTACTGGCAGTATTCTCTGTTAAGAATCTCTTTTTCTCTGGTTGACTTCTAATTTCCAGAGTAAATTGCTGACATATCACCTTGACAATCTTTTAAAGAAGAGGAGATCAAATAAGTGGAAAGTATTTTAAAGTAAGACCTTGGAAAACATGAGTGTACGGTATGATTGCAGGACATGAATTCAACCGCTGTGAAATTATGTCATTTGCAAGCATATGTCATTTGCCAGCGCTTCCCTTCACCTCCTGTGTGTGGGCAGGAGAGGGTTGCGGTGGGGAAGGCAGCTCTGGGAAGCAGAGGTGTTTGGCTTGTGCCCACTTCAGTTCGTGGCCTCAGGTGGTGAAAATGCATGTGAGCTACATCTCACTACTGGAAGAGGGATGTCCTGCCCCCTGCTCCCGCTGGCTGCATGCTTCCATGCTCCCCCTGCATTAGCCCCGGTGTGTGCCAGACCCTTCCCCGAGCCCGCTCTCCTCACGAGCACAGCACAAAGGTGACCTGCAGAAAAGAAGTGGTTGGGGCCACGGGATCGAATGAGCTCCATGAAGGGTCCCACAAATACTAGAAGTGGTGCAAACCCAGGGGGATACAAGGGAGTGAGAGAGGAAGAATTGCAGAGCAGGGAAGAGACCCCCCACGTACCCCAGGGCCAGTGAGCTCTTAGATCAGCTCAGAAGCTGGTGGCCCCCAACCAACCCTCAGAAACACAAGGGCAGTAGATTCACTAAAAGTCCATGAAAATAATCCTCCCTAGACACCTGCTCTCACCCTCCCAGGGCCTTCCTTCTCCTTCAAGGAAGAGAGGCACCAAAAATTTGCACTGAGACTTTACATCTTAAGCCTGGCCAGGCAGAAAGTTGCTAATCTCAAAAATACCCCTTCCTTTTCCTTTCTACCTTCACGGTAGAAAGACTGAGAAACCTTGATGCACTTTTAAAAATGGAAGAAATTGGCTTGTTTGGTTCTGCACTTCGTTGCTGCCTTTCCACCACTTCTTTACCTCTGGAAAGTTAAGTTACCTTTCCCAGGAATATAGCAGACTCCTCAAAATTAAAATAATAATTCTAGTATTTCCTCTGTAAGTAAACTGATGTCTTCTGAAAGGTTGGACAAGGTTACTAGGAGCTTTGTAGAATATGTTATTTAGATAAAAATGTTTTTTTAGGCTTACTGTCACGTAAAAGAGGAAGAAATAAATAATAAAAGTTAAGTTTTGTATGATCTGTTACACTTTAAAAGTGATTAATGCTATGTTTCTGAACTTACAAGAAAACAGAAATGACAGAAAATGGAGGTTCAGTCAGATACTGTTGAATCTGTAATTAACACCCATCACTCCAAGTGTTATCAAGTTCTTTGAGACATTAGTGAATGAAATTTTTCCATCACAGGAACATTCTTGATCCAATGATTCCAAGCTAATATCACAAACTTTTCCAGACTTGCATGTTTAATAGGCCTTAAAGTACTGACAGTACTGTAGACCGAAAAAACTAGGGCAACCAAAGCCCAGTCCAGTCATACTTTGTGTTGTAAAATGAGATTATAGTCCCATTTATAGAGGAGATTGGCTTTATATCCTGCTGCTACAAATGTAGTTGGTTGCAGCTTGCTCTTCTCCATGTCATGTTGATTGCCGTGTTGAACCAAGCAAGGGACTGGGCCAAAACCTACTTCTTCTTTTGTTGGGTTATGTCCATTTATGCCCATTTGTGCCCTTTCAGAATAGGGGCCAGGTCACACAGTGGTATTCTGGACACAGGACACGGGACAGAGAAGAGAGTAGCGTTATGTTTCCATATCACATCCATATAGGATAAGAAACTGAATAAGAGCTTTAGTATTCAAACTTAATGGCCAGGAAAAGAAAAGAAAAATCCCTTTAAGAAACTGTCTTAAAGATTTTTTTTCTCAACATAGGTAAATAGTCTCACCTAACAGTGATAATAAAGGAGGAATGTTAGGGGTTGGGCACTATATTGACAAAACCAAGACTGCAGGGCTGGAATCCTACTATTGGAAAAATGAAATCATTTCCATGGTAACAGTGAATAAATTGTTCCGTGAAAAAGAAGGCGAGAAAAGAGTGTGACTCAAACCAGAACTGCTCAATCAATCTCCTAAGTGAAAAAAAAAAATCATTTTAAGCAGGAGAAGACAGAACTATAGCATATGTGAAGTGTCCTACTAAAACATACTACTTTTCTGTGGCTGTAATAGCCAATTTTTTTCTTTGTTAGGGGACAATGGGAAATTTGGACTTCCTAATCTCATGTTTGTGGGGAAATGATGTTCCCCTAAACTTTCTTGTTTGTAATCAGCACATTGTTTGTACTGTCAGTAGGACACTATTCTGTACAACTACCTTTCAGGACAGGAGTATCACTAGATAGGTGATAAACATGCAATTTATCTAGCCATGTCTGAAGGAAAGTTCACTTTAACTTGAGCTGGAATTTTTATGCCCTTTGATTGCAAAGAGATTTGAAACTTTCATTCCATTCACTGTATTTCACTTCTCTAAGCACATTTCATTATAGAGACATTTTTGTTAAAATAACTGTGCACTTGGGCATTTATGTTATTCTTTCTTTATGGTCATAAATGTGACCTTTTAAGTCAGCTAGATATCATGGTACCATTACCCAAATGATTATGAAATGCTTTTGCTAAGTGAATCTTTTCACTTACAAGCAGATTTTTATCCATGAGACAATTTAGAATAAAGGGTCTGGAAATATTCTTAGCATCTTCCTATAATTTTCAGTAACCACCATTTGTTCCACGTTAAGAAGTTACATTGCAAGGCCACATACCCTGGGGGAGGGAAAAAGCATTAACTCTTTAAATCTGCAAAGCAATAATATGGAGTAGATTTTCATCCAAGATGCCCCAGATTGGGGGAAAAAAAGAAGTGGAGGTGCTTGTTGTGAACCTGGGATGGAAGAAGACAATAAAAATACTAAAAACCTCTGCCTGTGGCTGGGGGAGCTGCAGGGAGCTGTTAGTAGGTAGGTGCACTCTGAAACTGCCTTTGTTGCAACATGCAGTGTGGTAGTCCCTTATATCAGGATTTTCATTCATTCAAAATAATGTTTCACTTGGCTTCTACAATGGTTTGTGAAAGTAGAAGTAGCGGACAATGTACAGAAATGACGTCTAAGTGTTCAGGAACATTGTACTCAGGCCACAACAGGCTGTGGCATCAGTGGTTTGAATGACCCTAAGAGCAGCTCAGATGCTGAACATCCAAATTTACTCCAGGATTGAGTCTGGCAAAGCAAACATTTTGTCTTTCACATTGCTGTGTTTTGCAAAGTGAATCTATCCAAAACACAGATTGGTTTGTTTGTTTGTTACTGCAAATGACCTAGCAACTTTGGCAAGAGTCGGAATTCAGGCAACATCTAAAGGCTTTTATACAATGCAATGCAGGAGCATGAACAGTTAAAAAAAAAAAAAAGCGAACAAACAAGGAGGTACTTCAGGATTCTAAAGGTGGAAAGTAATTGCAGATCAATAGCTAAGAAAAATTGATGTATCTTGTACAAGTATAGGCACCAGCTGGAGACTTCTTGATTCTTTGGGTACCTCAGTCATCTTTCCTCTTCCTCTTCTATTATACAGTATTTGGGAAGGATTTTTTTTAAGGATTATCCTAGTAAGGTGTATTTCATCTTTCATTGGCTTAAAAAATATAGCCATCCAAACCAAACAACTTGTGACACTGGCACTGACCCACTGCTGTGGTCAGCTCAGCTAACCCACTGTGGTGGTCACTTCAGCTGCCTCTGAAGTTATTTCAGCTGGCAGCGTTCAACACTGCTGCAAAGAGGAACAAATGGGGGGGGGGAGTGTTAATGTGGCCTTTTTAAAGATTAACTTAGATCCATCAAACACACAGGTTTTGTACCTACTGGCCTGTTCTTACTGTTTCATTGTCTTTCAAACATAATGGCTTTGGGAGAACAGGAACAGTCAAGTGTTTCCCCACATATGTTATCAGTATGAACCAAAAGGCTATAAAGAAAAAGCAAAATTAAGGTTAAACTTTTAAAATATCTTTTAGAAGGGATTATGATGTTCAAGTATGGTGGGGGTAGAGAGAGATGCAAGACAGTGCATGTATCATTTCTTTTTAAGTTCACTATTTTACCCTAAAGCCTGTATTCTCACATATCGCTAAATAGCAACTTCTTAAATAGCTTGCTTTCCTCAGATATCTGGCCCGGCCTGGATTTCCAAATGAGTTCATGTGACAACAGCAGTGCCCTGGTGCTACATGGTGCCTCACAGCCTGCCAGCCTGGATGGATGAATCTCTTTGTCAATGGTGTGAACAATTCATCCAGGTTTAGTATCAATGAGCGCATCAATTGATTTGTTTTAGGTGAAAGCCATGATTTCTGAGTTGTTTGCACTGTCTAATCCTACAGTCTGCACAGTTTTCCTTGTGCTCTGGCTGAGCTTATCTTAGCACTGTAATGATCATGCTATCATATAATTTAATTTGATGCTGCTTTGTTGAAGATTTGTGTGTTCACGAAGATACTATAACCTACATTGCATGTTTGTCATTCAGTTTGCTTTTGTGTGGATGCTGTTGCTTTGTCTTTGTACCTAGTGCCAAGCTGGTCTTACCAACTATTTATTTTTAATTAGTATTACATTATTTTGAAACTCTTCCTGTGAGTCACTGCTTGCTTCCTCAGTATGGTACATTTGCACTTGGCTTTTCTTGTCTTCAAACTTTGGCATAATGATTTCCCTAGCCATAATTATTGCAAATGACTCAATATATTGAGCACTAACTATTAGGAAGTTTTTTCTCCAAAAGTCTTCCTTTACTTTTAATTTCCTGTTTTGTATTTGTGCATCCCACATGACATCCTTGTCTCTAAATTGTAGAGACGTGGATTTAATGGATGGACCACTCGGTGGATAAGGAATTGGCTGGATGGTCTCACTCAGAGTTGCGGTCAATGGCTCGATGTCCAAGTGGAGAGCAGTGACAAGTGGCATTCCTCAGGGTTCGGTGTTGGGACAGGCTGTCCTGGTTTCAGCTGGGATAGAGTTAATTGTCTTCCTAGTAGCTGGTATAATGCTATGTTTTTGAGTTCAGTATGAGAATGTTGATAACACTGATGTTTTCAGTTGTTGCTAAGTAGCGTTTAGTCTAAAGTCAAGGATTTTTCAGCTTCTGATGCCCAGCCAGCGAGAAGGCTGGGGGGGCACAAGAAGTTGGGAGGGGACGCAGCCAGGGCAGCTGACCCAAACTGGCCAAAGGAATATTCCATACCATGTGACATCACATCTAGTATATATATAAACTGGGGGGAGCGGGGGCAGGGGGATCACCTCTCGGGGACTAACTAGGCGTCAGTCAGCAGGTGGTGAGCAATTGCACTGTGCATCACTTGTATATTCCAATCCTTTTTTCATTACTATTGTCATTTTATTAGTGTTATCATTATTAGTTTCTTCTTTTCTGTTCTACTAAACTGTTCTTATCTCAACCTATGGGTTTTACTTCTTTCTTCTGATTCTCTCCCCTCATCCCACTGGGGCAGGGAGGGAGTGACTGAGCAGCTGTGTGGTGCTTAGTTGCTGGCTGGGGTTAAACCATGACACAGGCGCTGTTTAACATCTTTGTGGGCAACATGGGCAGTCGGATTGAGTGCACCCTCAGCAAGTTTGCTGATGACACCAAGCTGTGTGGTGTGGTCAACATGCTGGAGGGAAGGAATGTCATCCAGAGGGACCTTGACAGGCTTGAGAGGTGGGCCCGTGCGAACCTCATGAAGTTCAACAAGGCCAAGTGCAAGGTCCTGCACCTGGGTTGGGGCAATCCCAAGCATAAATACAGGCTGGGCGATGAGTGGATTGAAAGCAGCCCTGCAGAGAAGAACTTGGGGGTATTAGTGGATGGAAAACTGAATATGAGCCAGCAATGTGTGCTCATAGCCCAGAAAGCTAATTACATTCTAGGCTGCATCAAAAGAAGTGTGACCAGCAGGTCGAGGGACATGATTCTGCCCCTCTACTCAGCTCTTGTGAGACCCCAGCTGGACTACTGTGTCCAGCTCTGGGGCCCCCAACATAAGAAAGACATGGACCTGCTCGAGCGGGTCCAGAGGAGGGCCACAAAGTTGATCAGGGGACTGGAGCACCTCTCCTATGAAGACAGGCTGAGACAGTTGGAGTTGTTCAGCCTAGAGAAGAGAAGGCTCTGGGGAGACCTTATAGCAGCCTTCCAGTACTTAAAGGGGGCCTACAGGAAAGATGGGGAGGGACTCTTTATCAGGGGTGTAGTGATAGGATGAGGGGTAATGGTTTTAAACTGAAAGAGGGTAGATTTAGATTAGATATTAGGAAGAAATTCTTTACTGCGAGGGTGGTGAGGCACAGGAACAGGTTGCCCAGACAGGTTGTGGCTGGCCCATCCCTTGAATTGTTCAAGGCCAGGCTGGATGGGGCTTTGAGCAACCTGGTCTAGTGGAAGGCGTCCCTGCCCATGGCAGGTGGATTGGAACCAGATGATCTTTAAGGTCCCTTCCAACCCAAACCATTCTATGATTCTACAATTCCATGATTTTGCACATACTTGGCACTATCTTTACTTGTAAATTTTTGATCTTTGCTACTTGGAAAATTACTTTTCTCTACATCTGTATGAGAGTTCATTTACTAAGTTTGCTCATATCTGTAGCCTTGCAGGCTCTGTGTACGTTCTCCATGCTTTCACATACAAACTCTTTGTCTCTTATTCCTAATCCCTTATGACCTACTTCATCTCCCAAGATCTAGCAGCTGAATGAATTGGTGACTAGCGTGGTTTGGTAATGTGAGGATATAGTGTTTCCACAGATTCTTGGTTGTGTATGTCAACATGGTTGAGCACTTCTAGTATTTTCCTCGGTCTTTAGTCTGTTGGCTATATAGTGAATTGTGAGTAGGGCATGTGAAAGTGCAATTGCTCTTACTCTGTTTTCTTCTTTTATTCTGACCTCTTTCCATTTTGTGCTGGTTTTGACTGGGATAGAGTTAATTTTTTCCATATTAGCTTCTATGGGGCTATGTTTTGGATTTGTGATGAAAACAGTGTTGTTAATACAGGGAAGTTTTAGTTACTGCTGAGCAGTGCTTACACAGAGCCAAGGCCTTTTCTGGTTCTCACCCCACCCCACCAGCTAGGAGGCTGTCTTTATCTTAACCCACGAGTTTTCTCGCTTTTACTCCTCCAATTCTCTCCCTCATCCCACTGGGGGGAGCGAGCAAGTGGCTGTGGGGGGCTTAGTTGCCGGCTGGGGTTAAACAACAACACATTTCCATTTGTATTTGAAATCATGTAAGATTTCTAATTTTATCCCTATTCAGGCTCATCTGATCTGGATATGCCAGCATGATCATTATTTATCTTTTCCTTTTATTTTGTATTTCTCTACATTTTTTTCCCCATTGTCTTTAGTCTCTGATTGCAGGACTTGAACGTCCTGACAGATTGTGGTTTCTGAAATAATTTTCAGGATTTTAATTCTGTAAGCACAGAAAGATGTGCGACACTTAGCCCTTGTGCAACACCCTAGATGTGCTTTCTCAATAAGCAGCTACTGAAAGCACTTACTGTTCAGTGCTGATAAATTAAAACACAAACCACAAACACCCTGGCAAATCTTGAGATCCATAAACCTGGCAACAACTCCTAGTGATGACGTGCTCTTGAACCTTTCTTGATGGACTTATGTAACTATAGTATACATTAGCCTTATTCATAAAGGATGTAAGCTTAGGTACAGCCTCTGTCTAAAAACTTCTTTCCCACCGTGCCTTTAGACAGAGAAGGCTCTTGAAATGGGCTGCACAAACCTCAGTCTGGGTCTGACTTCACGGACTGGTATACAGACTTGCATAGTTCAAAAATTAATGCTTCAGAGCAAAGGGCTGCTGTTGGGGAAGAATGAAGGAGCTAAGAGCACCACCTTCTTCCACAGATTACGAGGGGGAGAAAGTGCTTCGCAACATACAGCATTACCATTTTAAAAGGCATTTTATTCCATCAAAAATTGAAATTATAGAGAATAACTTGATATTCCCTACTGAGAGATTTATCTGAAAATTATGAAACTATTTTGGTCAGGAAATATATTCCTTGTCGGAGTTCAAGTTAAAACAAAAACTCATCCTTCAGTTACCTTTTCAAATTATCAGGTTATTCAACACATTGTTTGAAGCTGCCGCAGTGTAGTGCAAGGGCCATTAATTTCAAAGTCTTTCAGAATTAGCTTTGATTTCCCAAAGGATCAAGCAATTTAGGAGCTTGGATCCCACTTTCAGAGGCAACAGGCATATAGGAGCCTTAGTCCCTTGATTTACAAGGCCATGATGTGGTTTGCTACCTAAACCACCCTTGGAAATGAAACTTAAGCTCCTGCATCTTTAAAAACTATTACACTAAATCAATGTGCACATGCTCTTCCCTGAGTTGCTGGGGCTCCTGGGAGGACCCTTTAACTTTCTAGAAGTTCGACATCTGGTCAGAGATGACTGCTGCTGCCCCTATGGAAGAATAAGTACATTCAACAGGTAATTCATCTCTCCCATCTGAGACATGTTCTGATGAATGCACGGATCACATTTTGAAGAGGTGTGTCTCTCCCTTAACTGAGGCTGCATCCCAAATAACTAGTTTAGACCAAATGCCTTTTGGAGGACTAAAGTTAAGTAAGATGAATTTCGCCATCGGTCATTTCCTTCTAATTGCCTGCCACTAAAATCCAGGGATCTTACCTAACCTACCGAGGCTGATGTCTCTTCATTTATCAACATCCTCCCCTGAATTTGGTTATTTTTTTAATGCCTGCTTTCTCTAGATTTAGCCACAGGGGCCTACAAGAAACATGATGCATCATGTCATCTGGGCAGAGCCTGACAGTACGTGACTTGCTTTGCCGCAAAGAGCAGGGGAAGGAAAAGCCATCTGCAAATCAAAACAATTGCTCAGAAGGGCATGACAACATGTGGCAATGGTCTTCTGTTTGGATATTGACTTTCACACTACCTGTGAAAGCACATAAAGCATTTGGAGAATGAGGCAGGCATTGATTAGCTTTCCACGGCTCTGCAGGTTGTCCACGCAGCTATTCATCTTGTTTGGCAAGTGATTTCAAAGGGCTGTAGCAGGAACATTTGGGGCCAACCTGGCAACATCAAACCTGAACACAGCTGAAAGGTACCAGCGAGAAATGTTGAATTGGACATTTGTGTTTATTGATCTTAAATCCCAAGTGGTGTGGGGGAAACAGATGGGATGCTGTAACTGTTTCCTGCTCCTTCCCAGTCAAGAGCTCAGAGAGTCCTTGGGCCTAGTTAAGAGCTCTGGGGTGGCTGTACGTTACTTGAGGGTGGTGTAGCAGAAGCGTATGAGTCAAACCCCTCATGTTTGCAGTGGTGTCATCAAAGCCTCACACAGCAAATGTTTCAGGGTGTCAGGCAAACAAGTCTTGGCTGGGTTGGTAATACAGCTCGTGTGTGCTTTCCTCTGTTGCATTCCTGCTGCCTCTCCTCTGCAGGTCTCTGTTTCCCTCACAGGGACATCTGAGCACACCACATGGCTGCATCTGTGCTGCTGTATTTACAGCCCAGCGTACTGTAACATTTCCGCTGTGCTAAAGAATGGAGATAAAAATGCCAGCGGCTCGGGGTGGGTATACAATCCTCTCAAACACCCCTGATGTGGAGCTGGCAAAGTCTAGGAGAGGGGTGGGCAGGGTAGCTGATAGCTGGGGTAACTGCTTCTGGCATCTCAGCGTATCTGCTGCTGCACAAGTTGATGATGCTTTGAGCAACTATATAGTCATCTTAATGTAAGACTCCCAGGGAGTCAAAATTCCCCATGTAGGCAGACAGACACATATACACATAAACAGACGCCTGCACACCACAAGCTACAAACCGACAGTGCAATCTTAAATGACCCTTCCCTCACAGGAGCAATCTGCCTTGCAGCATTACTCGAGATCATGCCCCAGGAAGGGACTGGTGGTGTCTAGGCTGAATGCCTCACATGAGGATACAAAACATGCCAGAACACAGTCTATGCTTCAAGTAATTTGTGCTGCCTCCAATAAGCTTCCCTGTCTTGTTTTAGACGCTATCAGAATATACAGCCATGTACTGATGTGCCTTAGCCCAGAATTTGAAATATACTGGTGAATAAGTTTATTCAGACCACTTTTGCACCCCGGAGATTTCTTGTTGTTGTTGTTGTGTAACAAATAAAAAGCTCAACAGTCTGCAGTTCAACTTGCAAAGTTCAGCTCCAGCACCTGCGATCCCCATGGTGCATGGGGAGGAGGGGGAATCTCATCAGATCTCCCAGTTCCTGTCCAGCTCCAGCTGTAACCTTTAAAAAAATGCCTTGAGGTGCAATTAGCTGCTGTACAGTTTGGTTTGGTTTTGTTCTAAGTTGCCTGAGACTTCAGAGTTTAATAGACCTTCAGACTACAGGGATGCAATAAGAACAAGTTCCTTGACCTTTTATTCCCCTTGTAAATCATTTAATGGAGCAGACTTCTTCTGAACTTCTTTAAAACACCAATGTGATGCTGCATCTGTTCTAAATCTTTGCACTATCATTTAGGTATCCATCAGACTTGATTTAAAATTACTTTGAACTACTACAGATAGTGGCTTTAAAGAAAATCTGCAGTATGGCAGAAAATATCTATCTCATAACCATTAGAAAATAATATAAGAACACATTATTGATAGGTTTCTTTGGAGGAGAGGAGAGAATGAATCTGCACATGAAGTGTAATCAGTAATTACTAGCCACAAAAGAATTTACTGCCTTTGTAAGAATGGGTAGGCAAAGGCAGACATCAACAGGAAACCCAGGCAGAGATTCTCTATGACATATAACTCTGAAACAGTATTTCAGTACTGCTCAGTGTCATATATGCCTTCCTTTAGCTGTTCCTATTAACCTTTTTTACCCAGGTGCTTCCCAGTAATTGAGATTGCGCCATCACGGCTTCACTGAAGTTAATCTTATGTGGTCATCATGATACTAAGGATTTATAGAGCTCAGAAGAGGATTTTGCAGAGATCAAAGAGTGAATCCTGCTGTAACAGAAGCCACAAAAAAAGTAACAAAAGTTACTGGGAATTCCAAGTACCCAGCATAGTCTATTTGTTTTAATAGGGGTCACTAGCCTTTCCTGACAGTCGTCGTGTGCCTTCTTGCATCACTGGAATGAGGACTGGAGCCTCTACGTTAGGATGAAATTCACCCCTCGGCGAAGGTGATCCTTTGCTGCAATTATCAATGGTGAGCCTTTACAGCAATAATCAGATCTGCAGCTACAACGGCTCGAAAAGGAGAATACAAAGATGACCTTTATGCCCCTTTAGCCTTGATTCACTCTGTGTCTGGGGGGAAAAAAAAAAAAAAAAAAAACTTCACTAAAATTAAACTTTTATTGGCCCTCTGTTCAGAGCTGAATTTCCCATCAGGTGATGGATCGCTAGGGATAGATAGTGTCATATGACACTGATGACCTGGTTTACCTTTTCTAAACAGGAAAATTTTTACCTGCATTTTAATTAGCCATTTGGTTAATTGCTACAGAAAGGCAGTATGCCTTTCCCTTAGCCATTTCTCCAGTCTCTGGGCATGAGGTGATACCAAATATTAGCATCAATGGCTTGTACTGAGGTTCCAAAGTTTGAAGTTAGTTCTAAAAGTTATTAAAGAATAATATCAGTGTTTTTTACTGAAGCAACCGAGATGATATTTGGGTATGTTCAATTTCAAACTGAATTCTTACATGAAACTTGAGGAAAACTTCTAACTACCAAAATGTTCAAAAAGAACAACTCTGGCTGCATTGACTTAAAACAACTGCATCAGAGCTCTGGCTACGCTGTCCGATTTCCTTCCAGGCAGACTGATGAAGAACCTTACTGTTAGATTACCACCTTTTCAGATTTGCTAGCACTCACCTTGTTCGCAGAAAAAAATCCTGCCCGCCCGCCCCCCAACACCCGGGTTTCCGCAGGAGCAAAGCTGCCGCCCTCCAGTGGTCAGAGAACACACTTTGTGTTCTGGCTGAATTTACAACGATTCGGAAGCTTTTGCGGTAAAACCGTCTGATTTTGGGCACTGTCCCGGAGCTTGTGAGCCTTGAGGTGCTATAAGTGGTTTTTTTGGTCTGCAATGAATATTTGAGAAAAAAAAACCAAATCCAGCATGATGCTCTGCTACTTTGGAGTTGAGGAACAGATGGCAGGGTAGTGAGGTAATCCAATTTTAATTCTTCACATTTAATTTGTAGGCTTAATGAATATTGAGCAATGTTGGCTTGAGTAAGATGCAATGAATATACTTAACGGGAAAGACTGCTTACAGACAGCAAATACAGCTAGCAACCACAGATCTCAAAGCTGTAATATTATGGTATATCTGCCTGTACACTTCCTCTTTTTATTTATATGTGCTTGCAGCATTTGAGAAACATCAAGTTATGTTTCATATACTGATCAGGGTATTCTGTATGAGGGACTGGTAGCAATTTACATAATGTAAAGGTCTGTATACGGAGAACTGGTAGAAGAAACCTTCCACATTTCCCTTGTCTCGGTAGGCCTTGTACACCATTCTATCATTTTGTGAATATAGCAAAATGAGTCTTTTGAGTTGTAAGTAGAAGCATCACGTGAAGGACGAATGCTGCCATCCACTGTTTGCTGGCTATGGCACCCAGACTCCACTCAGGTCAGAGAGGAGCAGGGAGCAGATTCAGACAATGCTTTTGACATAAGCATGGCCACTGAGCTGACTTCAGAGTGAATGGGGGTCAGCAACTAATTAGATTTTAGCCATAATCCCTACCACACTTTTAATACGTGAAGTTCTTTCGTATGTATGTAGCATCTTTCATTCAGGTGCTGCCACGTCCACCGTGCATAGGTTGCCCTCAGCAGCCTGGAGCTTTATCTACCAAAACCAAAGTTGGGGAATGCCACAGGCCTTGGTGCTGCTCGCAGCCTCGCCACTCTGTGTGAGGCTGGTTCGCGGGAGCGGTGCCGGTAACCATCAGCCCTCGACACAGCCATCAGCAAGAAATGAGTACAGTGATATATTTCCCACACTCCAGGAACGCATCAGAGCTGGCTTTGGAGACTTAAAAGATCTTGCACTGAACTAATGTTTCTGCCACCAGCTACAATGAGGTTCTTGTAGCTATTGTCAGTATATTGCTTCAGACAGTGTGGTGCAGGGTGAGTTTCATGCTAGCCTTTAATTTCAGTATACAGTGAAAGCCAGTTGTCTGGGAATCCTTTCTAGAGGTAATGGAAAGAGATGAGCACCTTCAAGAGGTGCTTCTCTGCACCAAAGTCATAATGTCAAACTGCTTGACTGCCTGCCACCACCTCTTTCCCCATGGCTGTGGAAGAGCCCAGGCAGTTAGCTGGACACGCAGTTTTTCAGTTGACTACAGCGAGCTCAGAAGTAGACAGAAAAATAGCACTTCTGGGAATTGCTTCACTGGTTCACTCACTATTAAGCACACAGGCAGGAGACTGACTGAGCACATTATGATATCAAAACGTAGCTGTGTCTACTGGCAGGTGTTTTCCTGCATGCTCAGCGCTTCATCGCTCGCTGTGGTCTATGGATCTAGGGAGCAGAGCCCAGGAGGTGATGCAGCTCCTCCTTCCACGGACACTTAGTGGTGACCATCTGCACCACTTGCTGATGCCCCATCAGCTGGTGACGAGTTTCATCTGTTGTAGTGGGAGTTCAGACACCCAGTGCACATGCAGGCAGTGAAATTTAATGAGCTCAATCTCACCCTGCACATGTGCAACAGCACTACAAAGGAATAGGAAGTAAAATAGGATCAGAAATAAAACCGAACCTGCCAGAAGCTGAAGAGTCCTTTAATTAGATAATATGCTACTTGCCTAACCTTGAACTTCGCTAAAAATTAGCGTTAGTATATTCAGGGAAAAAACTGCCAGGGATCAGGTTTTAGTGGTGCTGCACAATAATGTCTCATCCAGAAAATGGAATTAACAGAAAAGGGTCACACTGCCCTTTCCCTAGCATCAGTTCAGTCTATAGGATAATTTTTTGCAGCGGTTCTAGAAGAGAATGGACTTTCCAAAACATCAGTGCCATATTCTGCCAAATCAGGGGTGTTTTGTCTACTTTCCTTCTTTCTCATTCTTGCTGTGGTTTCCTATGGCTTATTTTATGAGCTCAGGCCAGCCAGAGAAAACACAGCTTAGCTGAAGGTGGTAGTAACTTTAAAGATCTCCAACAAAATCACCTGCAGTGACTAAGAATCTCTGTCTATGACTGTAAGTGAGTTTCCCTTTGTATTCACGTCATTTGTAAAAAGAGGGAAAAGTTCTCAAATGTGAGTTTTGTACAAACATCAATCTCTCATCTGGTGTTTTTCCTGGCTTTGTTTCATATCTGGTGGCTATCACATACTGACGAGCATCATTTTTTCAAGATCAGGATAATTCTATACTATGCCAGGTTTATTTCTGTTACATCATACTGTAAACAACGTGTCAGATCATATTGCTTGCCCTGGAATGATACAGCGTTACTAAATTACAGATGATTGCTCCTCCCAAGAAACTTAAAGTAATATATATTATTTCCAGCTGGAAGAGCCACTGTGGATTCATACAACAATTTTCACAGTGGAAAAACAACAGCAAAATAGCATGGACTAATGAGAGCAAATACATGTAGTCAGCACTGCCAGGTAAAACCTACCTGTTTTCTTGTGTTTGACTGATTGGAAACCATTCACTGACATACTATTTTTTGACAGTGTAGGTTTCTTCTATGCAGTTTGGGTCTGAGGCAAGTTATATACCACGGTATTTTTTTTGTCACTGAAAGCATCTTTGCAAACACTGAAAGAAACAGGATGCTACAGATTGTAGGAAAATGAATTTACAAGGGAGAGTGTCTGCAGCTAGCAATTATCTCCACTAAGCTGTTTGAAGTAGAAGGGAATAGGGGAAGCGAGACCTTGCAGACTGAAGCTAATGCTTTTCTGTTTGCAGTCCTGACATTTCCTTTGCCCCACTGGAGTTTGTTGTTGCACTTGGGTGACGGAAGTCTTAACTAGGCATGGCTGAGCTAAATCTATACTCAGGTACCTCCTGCTGCCAGTGTTAGCAGCAGAAAGTAATTAAAGTAATTTTCTTACAAGGGGACAAAGCTTTTTGTATCATCGACTGAGTCAGAGGCAGTAAGTCTTAGTGGAGGAAATGGTGCATCTGGGGTGGTCCTGTGAGATGTGGGTTGAATATGGGTCACAGCAGGTTACTGTAACAGAGGAAAAACATAGTCGGTGCTGCCATCCTGCAAGGACTGCCTGGAAGAACCATCAGCCTTCAGGAATTTTCATTTCACTCTCTACAGGATCAGGGCTTCAGTCTTCAGACAAAAGCTAGTGCTTTCAGGAAAGACACTCAGCAAGTGCCAGGACCTCCTTTAATGTTACACAATCCTTTTTATCCAAGGGAAAAAAGTTAACTTTTGCAGTACACGCAGCTGAGTCCCTAGAATGTAGTTATCCTGTAAAGTGTTTCATGTGCAGTGTGGTTGGTAATTAAAGGTATTAGTGCCTCTACTGTCAAACTTGAAATGGAGATGCGGTATCAGCTGGCATTTGGCCATGCACGATTGGCATTTCCTGCAGTCTTTTCTGAACTCAATCCTTCTGCAACCTGTGCTCCTGCTCCTTGGTCGTTTGCCTTGCAATTATCTGAATTCATCAATACTGAGCTTTAGTGACCTTGAGGGATGTCAAATGGATACCCACCTAACAGGCTGTGGGCCTGCCCTGTCTGTGGAGGAGTGACACAGGTTTTATGGCTATGTTCTTGCATGCCTGGAGCCAGTCAATGCTTCCAAGCACTCCTGCCAAGGACCAGTCTGGAACCAGGGCTGAGCACTTAGCACGATGGTCCAGGAAAAAAAACCCAGACTATTTAAGATAGCCCCGTGCTGCTCTGGGTACTGAACATCTCTCAGGACTGAACCATGTTTGTAACCCTGCACTGTTGTGCAATTTAAAAGTTCAGGGAAAGTGTTACCAGTTAATGAAGTCCTTTGTGATCTTCATTTTATAGCTGTGTAGAAATAATTTGTCACCACCACAGTATTCAAATATTTAACATATTGTAACTAATGAGTAACTCTGTTTTAATGTTATTAATGAAGAATCACATTGCTAGGAATGTATTTCCAAGACAGAATGTGAAAATTGAAGGAATTATATTGTTCAGATTTTCTATCTATGTGAAATGCATGTTTATTTTGCTAGCAAAGTAAATGTTTTATGCCAGGGATAGAAATATTGGTTAGCTGTTGTTTCCATTTTTTGTTTTCTTTCTCTCCATGTAGAACTTCCATCAGCACACATACTTCAGCATAGTATAGACGTTATTGCAATATACGTTTACAGATACTGGAGAGAAAAATGTCTTGCCTATTATATCATAAAGGCTATTATGAAGAAAAAGCACATTGGTAGAATACAGACCTTGGATTTTGTGACCTTTTGTGCTTTATTTTGAGGTAGTTAAAGTCAGGAATGTCAGTTACAGTATTAATTAAACACAGCTTGATAGTAAGCCTAGATTAATTAAGTAAGTATCTGTCATGGCAAGGGAAAAGAGGATCCCAACCTGAACAGAAAAAATGGTGGTTTTTTTTTTATTTTGGTATCAGGTGAAACTGTGCTAAAAAGAAGGCTACTTCTAATCATTATAGCTATTGAAAGTCAGCATCATTGGAAAGATGGTGAATGCACAGTAAGTATGGTTTTTACAAGCAATTTATTTGTTGATAAAAGAGCTTTTTGTGGTATGATCTCAAGATTGTTATGCTATAAAAGCAATACTTTGTTTCGGAAGATTGTACCTTTACCTTGTGGAAGATTTGTGATTGCAAATCAGTGCACCCACACACTGCTGGTCAAGCTCTTCTACGGGGGAGCCATCCAGCAATATGAGCCATGCTCAAGGCTTATATACCTGCCTGGAGGCTAGCCTCCAGGGGTGCTGGATGCTGACCATAAAGGGATGTATTTTCACAGGTAGATCTATGAATAAGTGATACGAGGCGAACAGTAGCTGTATGCAAAAAAATTAGGCATTCAACTCAAGGAAGCAGACTGTGACAAGGACCGCTTCTCCAGCTGACTCCCTCTGATACTTCACTTCAGTGGAAGCACTAAATGTTTTCTTGTCATTTGAAATCAATGGGAAGAACTCCAGGCCACTTCCCTCTCTGCTCTGTATTTATGTCTAGCATTCTTTCTGGGCAAGAACCTTAGTTTCCATTGTTATCATCTTCTGGATGACTAAACGGGATGACATGTGAAAGTGGTTTGCAATCTTTCGTAGTAGATTGAAGTGGAGAATGAAGACCATTGCTAACTCAAGCACTGACCTCCACTTCCTAAAGTAGGTGAGGTACCTGGCTGCCCTTGTGCAATCTGAAAAATTAACTGATTCCATTTTTTTTTTTAGTATTCCCATTTTAAGAGCTTGCTTTACCCAGCTATTGGGCTGGAAAAAACAGTGAGTATTGGAAGGGAGCACTTCTCATTCCCATCCCTGCAGTGGTACCTATGCAGCAGCAGAGCCAGGGATCTAGGCTTTCAGGGCTCTGTCAGAAGGGAAGATGCTGGTTCCCATGGAGACTGACTGCATCTTAGCGCAAGATGAATGGAAGCCAGGAGGGATGTGGATAGAGGTGCTGCAAATGGCCGGAGCACCCTGCATGCTTTGTAATCCTGCTGCCGGGTAGTTGTGTCCTCTTTGGGGACTGTCCCATCTCTTGAGGCAATACAAAACAGGGTGTGGGACTGTTGCTGCCCAAAACTGTGCTAGGTTTACCTGAGTGCGCATTCTTTGAAGGTGTGGTCATTTAGAATTGTTTGTGCTCAGTCTTGCTTTTCCTAGTTAGTATGAACATCACTGAAAAATACTCACATTTACTTACTAAATCTGTGGTTAAACTTCATAACAGTTCCTGTGTTAGTTCCAGGTGTCATCACAAGACTTCGTTGAGGGCATCACTCGAACACAAATAAAGGACTGTTTAAGATTTCTTGTTTTCTTTCCCTTAATTATCCATCTTTAATTTGTAAACTTCTTCTATTAAAATGGATGAATTTCTTGAATTATTGTTTTAAATTCAGTAGTTTATGTGTGTCTCACATTTCCTCTCTTCATTTTAATTAGTATACAACAGATTGCGGGATAGAAAATTGTAACATTTGAAATAATATTTACATTAAGTATTTTGAAAGCAACTTTTCCATAATTGGAAACGTGGGAGTCAAAAGTTCTACTACAAAAAGTGTTTATTTTAAATGTTTTATTTTTAATGGCTAGTCAGTTGACTCACCGTGACCTGAGGACTTCATTTTATAGTAGATGAAATCTAACCATTGTCAGTGTCAGACTGTGTTTGTGGCATACAGAAGAGTTACCTGGACTATGCAAATTTGAAACTTAGGAAGCTTAACTAAGTTAACTTTAGTTAGGAAAGTAAAGCTGGAAGAGATGACATGGTTTAACTTACTGGACTGAGGCAGAACCAGTTCCTTTGTGCAAAGTAGTGTCTGTCTGAAAAGTCTTCAGTGAAGGAGATTCTGCGCCCTCGGTAGCTAGCTGCTGGCAGTGTTTCAATGCACTTAGCATTAGGAGTTATCTATATGCTGTCTAACTTCCAGGCAGCAAACCTGCTTGTAATTAAACTCCACTTTAACAGCACCAACAGAATTTTTTATTGGTCACTGAAGAGAGCTCATGAGAACAAATCTGACTTAAACCAATTATCATTTCTATTGTTTTTCCCAGTGTGTGCTGTTTTGGTTTTTGCTCTTAAGAAGAAACCTCACAAATACTGTTTCAAAGAACAAGTTGCAGTGGAATACTTGGCTTTAAATATGGTATTGCTAGAACAGGCAGCTCAAAAGCTTGTTGAAAGGAAGATAATCAAGGGACTACCTAACAGTATAATTCTGTGATGCAAACCATATAAGATTTCCAGGGCAGGCTGCACTGATGAAGGAGTGTGATGTTGAAGAAAAATTCAAGTCAAATAAGGTGAATTCTGTGGAAATCTAAATCTCTACTTGAAAGTATTTTGCCTATGTAGGAAGAGTATGGTATCTACACTACTGATCACCCAACCAAAATGGTGACAGCAAGCATGGTACAAAATGGTAAGGGAAATAAGAGAGATTGTGAGAGCAGAAGACAAATATTAAGATGAGCCAGAAAAAAACAAACAATGTTTTAGACGTCATCAATGATGGAGCCATGAAGAAGCTAGTCAGAAAGTCTACAAAAGGAGAAGCACTTTTTGGTATACTCCCAAGCAGTGCACAGGATCTAGTTCAAGATGTAGTAACTGAAGACTGGACCCACTTTACCATAGTGACCATCTCTGTAGGAAAGACAAAACCAAAAGACTCTAACATGGGCATGTGTTAAAAAAGGGATCTGAATAAAAATGAGAGCATGTCTTGAAAGAAAATTACCAAGAATAGTGAAGAGAAGAAAAACAGTTGAAGGAACTGTGAAGGATATTTAATGAGACCACAATGGTGATTCAGCATATAGATACACTCTAAAAATTAGGATTTCATAAAGACCAAACACATGCAGAAAAACAACACAGATGACAAAATAAAGATACTGGGTGTTAAAAGGCACCCTTCAAAAAGCACAAATAATTATAAAAGGTAATGAATTCTGTATATATTTGATGTATGCAATCACAATGTGATAAGCCAAAAAAGATTTCCAGAAACAATTTGCTAAATGAATATAAAAAGTAATAAAACTTTTAAAACATCTAAGGGAGAAAGTCTTCCAGAGTCAGTGAGGCCAGTAGAAGATGGAAATGTAAAGCGGAGTTGAAAAATTTTGCACGGAAGATAGCCATCATGCTTTTAGGCAACTTTCACAACTAAACTAGTAGAAATGGGACCTGTAATTTTCCAGGAGTTCAGCCTCCTTAACTTAGCATTAACTTAAATGTATAAATACAATTGCTGCTTTGCAAATTCTGAATCTCAGCCTTTATAGGTTGCAAAGACCTTATTTTTTTACAAATGGCCATTAGCTTTCAAACTGATTATTTCAAAATGCAACATCACAAGAAGGTATATGAGTGTAGGAGATACTAAAGGTCTATAACTTTCCAGAAACATGACAGGATTATTCCAATGGGAATGATAGCATTGAATTTAAGTTTGTTTTCAGAGTTTTCAACCTCCTAGATGCAAACAAGAAGGTACATGTGCACACATAGGCACACACATTTCTCCTTACAGTTCCTTCTACTTTATTTCCAAGGAGAGCTAATGGAAACTGTATTTGAATAAGGCTAATCAGAGGAGCTGTTGTCTTGACATTTTATTTGCTCACGCTAGATTATTTATTCAATTAGTTATAGAACAGCATATCTACTTTTAATTTAGCTTTTTCTAAGCACCTAGTAAGCAATATCAGCAGTCCAAAAAAACATTATGGCAGTTTGGATAGGATTCAAGGGTCAATAAAAATAAAAATAGTAATAGCACTGCTTGAAAGAGACATGCAGCTAATTACAGTTTTTTGAAGAACAAGACTGTAGAATAAGTACCTGCCACGTTAGCACTCTCATTTCACATCTATCATGCAGGGTCCTTATGCAGCTGAGCGAGAGTACTTCAGACTAAACTGTTTGGCATTTATTGACAAGGACCCTGCTTTAATACCAGCTCCCTCTCTATAGCTATATCTAACCCTTGCTTATCTGTTTTCCCTACATCCATTCTATTTCCTTCTATAGGTTTACAACTAGTGATAAAAGCTCTTTTGTCTGGTATTATTTAGCATTGTTACCTGGCCTTAACTTTGATGAGCTAGAACAAACAGACATGATCCTCAGAATACAGGTAGGAGGCAGAAATTTATTTTAAAAATTAGCAGGACTGGGGTTTTGCTCTTGGGAAGGACTCTGGCTGCTCACATGTCACTATCAGAAGTAAAATGAGTCACATAGAGGGATTATCATCCCTGGTCTTGTTTCCAAATAGTGTGACACCAAAAGCTAAAGACTGCTTGTCCTACAGCCTGTCTGAGCCATCACAGGTCAACCATTCCTCTCCCAAACTGTTCCTGGGCAGGTTTGGGAGTTCACATGTGTAAGAACATCTCTTAATAGCAGGTTGGTTGCAGTCAGAGATGGACTGTGGGGAGAACGCAGAGGCCAAAACATAAGGACATGCCAGGTATGGAGCTAGGGTGAGGAGATGGGGGTCCCATCTACGGATGGCAGTACATCTTGTGCACTGAGAAATGAGCTTTATTCAGCATAGCTCATCCAATCTGTATACCAAGTGGCACAAAATACTGCAGTACTAAGAAAATGCACACAAATATTACATATATCCTCAAATTATGAAATCAGGTTTAAAGGACTGAAATTTAACCACCACCACCCCACCTCCCCAAATAATACATCTTTGTTTTTCTCTTAGCGTCTGATTTCAAAGTTATAGGTTTTAATTCCTGCAGACTTTTTTCTCTAATCGCAAAAGAGACAAACTTGTTTATGCAACTCATAAATGCAAGCTGAGACGCTTACATAATTACAGGTCTCCAAACAATATGCATACAGGAGCTGGCAAAGCTATACTAGATAATCAGTTTTAAGACAGAGCAGCCTTTGAAACAAGCAGAGAATCTCATTACCCAGCTGTATAAATCCATGGTTCAGCCACATCTTGAACTGTTGTGTGCAGCTCTCATCCTCCAATCTCAAAAAATACAGATTATAACTGGGAAAGATTGAGAGCAGGGTGACAGGGATGTTCAAAAACACAGAACTATTTTTAAAAATATGGAACAATTTCCACAGGAAGAGCAGCTAAGTAAACACTAGCTTAGCAAAGAGAGAAATTGGAGTGGGGAGTAGAAAGAGGTAGCACATTTTAAAAAAATGCACACAGAGGTGCGTTGGGAATGGCTGCTCACATTCTCTGCCAAAGCAAGAACTACAGGATAACAGAAGTAAGCAGATGGCAGACTCAGAGCAAATGAAATGAATTGATTCTTCATATGGTGCAGGTAAACTACAGTTTTTTTCAAGTGCAGAGCATCTATATGATTTCAAAAGATAACTGAAAAAAAAATTATCAAAAGAAAAAAAGCCATCAGGGCTATTAATTACAAAGACATCATCTCTGGCTCAAGGAGTCTCTGGAGCCAGAAAAGTATTCTAGGGAAACATCATTATATTTTTGACCTTTTCTTTTTCTCTTCTTTAGGCGTCTGCTTGGTGGCAGGATACAAGGGAAAATGTGTACCTCCACCCATGCTCTGAATAATCCAAAATCTGTAGTTTGTGTTTCAGAGCTGCCAAGGATCATGAAGGTCAGAAGTAATCAAAAGACCCCTCAGGAGTTTTTCCTCTGGATAACAACTCCTGAAGGTACAATGTAGAATCCGATTTAGTTCCCCCCAGTTATTTCTGTGAAATTCACAAAATATCCTCCTGGGTTCTGAGTCCCTTTCCCCCCAGGAAGTTCTGAGCATTGCCAGGGGACCTCTAAGTGACAAGGCATGCTCAAGTGTACAGCGAGATGTAAAGCTGCTTTACAGTATTTCATCACCAAGCCTTTGCACCTATGCTAGTGCACTTCTGAGAGTGCTGGAGACTTCCATGTTTACAAGGGCACTCTAATTCCAGTACAAACCTCACATGAGTTCACTCTAAGCTATGCCATGGGTCCCAAGCTAACTCACACAGCGTGAGCATGGCTCAAATTCTTCCGCCTCTGGGTGGGAATCCAACCCCTGCCTTGGACCAAATGATTTCGTGAACTGAACAGTTCCTCCCACAGGGCTAGGAGGCAAGCTACCCTTTTACAAGCTGGTCCAGGCGCCAAGCTTTTGCTTTTGTAAGGCAAATAGACCGGAACATTTGTATGAGGGAGGAGGAAGGCTGTGAAGAATGGACCTGATATTATGTGGGCCAGCGTAGATAAAGGGAAGAATAAGGTCTGCCTCTGGAGAAGGGGGCTCTGGGGTCAACCTCAGAGGTGAAGCACACGTTTGGGGAAATCAGTGGTTATTCTGAATAAAGAGTGACACTAAGACACACATTCACACTGAGAGGTGCAAAATTAAGAAGCAGCATAAAATTTCTCATTTCTCTCTTTAATTGAAAGACTGCTTCATAACATAAGAAGGCAATCAACCTACAAATGATGTCTCTGAAGGAATAACTGCACATTGTTCATGATAACAAGTGCATTTTCTGTGAAGGATTGAAACAGTAATCCATTAGCACACAAATATCTCTGCTGTTATTTGTAAAGGAGAGTTACAGAATTAATGCAATGTATAGTATACCTGATATAAAAATTGGCAGTTGTCTCAAAATATGTAACCTCTGGCTGGGAGTGAGTACATAGATAACCTGGTGCTTAGCAGTGATCTGTGTTCCAATGCTTCCTCCATCGCTTTGCAGTGCACCATTTTGCTTTCAGTCTTCAGACACTTATTGCTTCATCTACAGTTAAGTCCCCTGATTGTCTCAGTGGGTATCTCAGGCAGTATTTGCAGTAATTATGTCACTTTGAAAGCAACATAGGAAAACAATATTGTGCCATTTTATTTCTCTTCACAGCTATCCAAACAACATTAAAATGAATCAGAAGTGCATTGCATTCAGAGCAACAACATAAATATCAAATCCCTCCAGCACAGCAAGTGCCATCAAACAATTAGCAGGAGTCCTCCTGACTAAACAAATATATTTTGCAATTCTGAAGCAATCCAACGGGTACGCACACCACTGAGGGGAAAAAATAGTAATCTTTAATAGTGTTAGCAAGTTGTGTAGTAGAGATTATTCTATAATTACTTCAATAGCAATTTTACAGAAGAGTGTTCCTAAAAATCAGCACTTCCAGTGTCATCCTTCTAGGCCTGCATGGAAAATCATTGTCATGGTTTAACCCCAGCCAACAACTAAGCACCACACAGCTGCTCACTCACTTCCCCCCGCCACCCAGTGGGATGGGGGAGAGAATTGGGAAAAAAAGTAAAACTCACGGGTTGAGATAAGAACAGTTTAATAGGACAGAAAGGAAGAAAATAATAATGATAATAATAACAATAATAAAAGAATTGGAATACACAAAACAAGTGATGCACAATGCAATGGCTCACCACCAGCCGACCGATGCCCAGTTAGTTCCCAAGCAGCAACCCCTGGCCATCGTTCCCCCCAGTTTATATACTGGGCATGACATCACATGGTATGGAATACCCCTTTGGCCAGTTTAGGTCTTCTGCCCTGGCTGTGTCCCCTCCCAACTTCTTGTGCCCCTCCAGCCTTCTGGCTGGTTGGGCGTGAGCTGAAAAATCCTTGACTTTAGACTAAACATTACTTAGCAACAACTGAAAACATCAGTGTGTTATCAACATTCTTCTCATCCTAAATCCAAAACATAACACTATACCAGCTAGTAGAAAGAAAATTAACTCTATCCCAGCTGAAACCAGGACAATCATTCATACCTTCTTTAGTTTTCTTAATTGACATTCACCGTCTTTGTTGCTTCAGTGTCCTCTGGCGTGCTCCAGATGATAGCTGCTTGCTGAATGTAGGGGCTGGAAAACTTAGCTAGGGCAAATTAAATACAAAGATAAGGAGATACTAAAACTTGACCTGACTCTCCACTTGCTTAACTGTGATAGAAGTATGTAAGTATTTAAGATGTGAATAGTGGCAGTAATAATCACTGGTGCCACAGATAAAGCTGTGGAACAGATTTTTTGGGAGAACATTTTTGTTGCCCTTCTTTGTACCTTCTTATTCCTGTGATACCCCTTCTGAGATTGGGGAGCCACAGTTAGCACAGTCTGCAAAAGTGAGATGTACATAAATACATAAATATCTAAAATGCAAATAGGGATAGTAATAATCACTGGTGTCACACTAGACTCATACCAAATAAGAGAGGTACCACCACCAAAAGTATGACTGGAGCCTCAGCCCAACATACTGCTGAAGCTGAATTTAACCAAATAAGTGGGATTCAGAATCAAGTGTCAGCGGATCATGGTTTATCTGTGACAAAGATAACCAAATGAAAATAAATTCAACCAAATTCAAAGTTATTTGCCTTGTGCCTCATTCAGAACACCTGAGTAGTATTTTTACTCTAAGGTAATATCCTGTGATTGAGGTGTGATCATGAATGTGTTCCCATTTTATCCATCAATGTTTTACATGTTTTTTTCATGCTTAAGTCTACTTGTACCTTGTTAATCATGTAGAAAAAATTTACATCTCTAATTTATGTCTTACTGTGTCTATTGCTTTGTTTTCAGCAGCTTCTGTATAAGCAAATCAATACTCCAGCCAGTTGTTCATGTTGGAGGTTGGACTTCAAATGTACTAACTGAAGCTTTTGGAGCCAGTCTAATATGCATAATGTCATCTCATGAAAAATGCAGGTATAGCTATCACATGGTGACTGGCACTGCTTAGCATTCATTTGGTTTTCAAGCTGCAGTGGAAGAATGGTTCAAAATTTGGATGTACAACATTTATCAACATGATGAATAAAATGTAAACATCTTTTCTTTTTCTGTGCATCATGAAGGAAGAAAAAGTCCAAATCTTATTACGGAAGTAAATTCAAAATTCAACCTATGAGGTGGGTAGTTATTCACAAAGAACTTTTAGGAGTCAGCTGAGAGATGGGAAAAGGAGTTCTAATTTTGCTTCCCTGTTGCAATGGGCAGGGCACTTCTGTACCTTCTTTTCCCTGTCTATAAAATAAGGATAGAGCAATGTCCTGGTTTTGGCTGGGATAGAGTTAACTTTCTTCCTAGTAGCTGGTATAGAGTTATGTTTTGGCTTCAGTACCAGAAGAATCTTGATAAGTTGGGACTAAAAGTCAAGGATTTTTCAGCTTCTCATGCCCAGCCAGCCAGAAGGCTGGAGGGGCACAAGAAGTTGGGAGGGAACACAGTCAGGATAGCTGACCCAAACTGGCCAAAGGAATATTCCATACCATGTGACATCATGTCTAGTATATAAACTATACAGTTGGCCTGTGGGGGATCACTGCTCAGGAACTAACTGAGCATCAGTCGGTGGGTGGTGAGCCATTGCATTGTGCATCACTTGTTTTGTGTATTCCAATTCTTTTATTATTGTTATTATTATCATTATTATTTTCTTCCTTTCTGTCCTATTAAACTGTTCTTATCTCAACCCATGAGTTTTACTTTTTTTCCCCGATTCTCTCCCCCATCCCACTGGGTGGCGGGGGGAAGTGAGTGAGCGGCTGTGTGGTGCTTAGTTGTTGGCTGGGGTTAAACCATGACAAGCAATAATGAGTTCTTAGGTTTTATGATTCACTTAATGTTTGCATAGCACTTTAAAATATCGGGAGTAACATAAAAATAATAACTACTGGATATATTATAGCAAACACAAATACCTCTAATTCCAGCATGTTCTCTTGTATTCATTCTATGTTTTATTGTAATATAACTTGTGATTTTTATGCAATGAGAAATAGATTACTAGGTAACATACTAACTAAAAATTTGGCATGAAACACTCTAAAACAATAATTTCCATCCCAGGAGAAACAAAGGTATTTAAAAAATGCTTTTACAATAAAAGTAAACCATTACAAAGTTGGCAGGGATTCTCTGGGCATAATTGCATCTATATTTGTTTTAAAATGCTTATTAAATCTGACTCACCAGTACCGTACTACCAGCATGCCTCTGCCTATGGGAAAAGCCTAGGCAATCATTTAAACTACTTTAAATTGAAAATTTAGAGCTGTTATAATTAATTGTGAATCATTAGAAACAGGTCAATAAAAAATAAAATAAAAAAAACAACAAAACAAAACAAGATTGTTTATAACATAACAGATCATTAGCAAATTGCTGGAGAAACCAAAGATTTGCCAGAATACATGTAGTACAAGAGAAAGAAAAATAAAAAGACGTATCACAGGGATAATCATGCCTTTATATCAAAACTCAAATTTGCTCTCATGTCCTTCATCACTGAGTGTCCCCTGGGGTTTAGTGGAGCCCATCCCCACCTGGGTTTTATAACCCTCAGTTAAGTCTTTGCATCACCTACCCTTGGAACAAAGGAAATTTGGAGAGTCCCAACACCCTGGCTGCCCTCTGATTTGGTTTGTGAGGAGGAGCGATGAGGATTTGGTGTGGGAGGGGGAGTGATGAGGATATACATACAGTAGGTATAGCTGTGTGTTCAACCCTCCTTTTTATGATGAAGCAGTTTTTATCATTAAAGGGGGGGGGTGTCTTGGAGTTGATAAGCAGGCTTAGCACATGTCACAGCATTCTCATGCACTCATGTGCCTACACAGGTACCCTCAGAGAGGATCTGATGTCTGTCCCAAAGTCACAGGGATGGCAGTGTGGCAACTGGAAAGGGACATACTGGAGAATGTTAAAAGGTCGTCTGCAAAGTAATAGCCTTTTTTTTCTGCTTTCCAATGTATAACAACTGAATGCTCCTATCTTGTTGGTATTATCTTGATAATAAACAACTTACTTATACTGGTGTTTTGTATGATTTTGTTCTCCTAAAGCCCCACTGCATTACAAATGTGCACATACGCCCACCTAAGACAAAATTTTCTGTTGAGATTCCCATCAGCTAGCTAAAAAACATTAGAGATGCCATAGGTATGCTCCATAGTGTCACTGGAATTTATACAAGAGACAGGGGAAGATTTCAAAGTGTATGCATGGGATTCTAGTAGAAAAATTTTACCCTTGGAAAGCCTGAATGTTCAGCATTGATATTATGGACGAACTACTTCAGATCGGATCTGGCATAAAAAGGACTTCACTCATACTATCCACATACCTTGAAATCAGACATGTTTATAGAGCCTGCTGAATCTGAACCTATATATTCAGTAGAAATCTAATGACTTATGGGCTTCTTGGCCAGCTTTGCAGTCATTTATTCATTCAGCACAATAACATTATACTTTAAGATTTTAAGAATGTGGGAATGATTCTGCTAGAACAAACTAACATCTTATGTTCTCCATCACATTGTCAGCAGTGATTTCCAACAGGAGTTTTGCAGGGAAACAGAACAAATAAACCCGCCCACTTTTTCGGGTTTTGTAATTTTCTCCTGTTACGTAAAAAGCAGCTCCAGCATTGGTTGTGAATAGCTGCTGTGCTGGAACAGCAGGGCTTATGGCTATTCTGTTCATAACACAGTTTCTGCAATTTAAAAGAGAGCAATAGACTAAAGAGGAGAGTACAGTCAAACTGTGGGCAGCTGAAATGAATAGACTCCGTCTGAATGGTAATTTAGAGACACCTTAGCATCGACTTTAAATGTGCTTCAGAAAGTGCTTTTCATAAGGAGGACAAGCGATTAAATTAAATTCCTCTCCAACAATAATTTACAGCTGCCTATTCTAAGCCTGTGAAAGGTGTCAGTGGTGATACTGAACACATCTCTTGCCAATTAGAACTTCTCTTAAAAATTAAAGTTTCTGTACATTTGCACAGTATTATTCTGTTTCTGCTAGCGGCACTTTCTATTCTATTCTAGAGGAACTGTGTTCTATTATTCATGGCTACTTTTAATTACTATATCTATAATTTCAGCCACATCCTAATTTACCATGTTGATTGTCCATTGAGATCCCATGAACTGTAAACTGTTATTTCCATCTCTTCCTCAGCAATCATGTCAGTTATTCAGTCAGTCTTCCCACTGCAGAATTTTCTATTCAGAGATAAAGTTGGTTGATTATTTATTTGTGCAGCAATAGTGTCCAAAACAGTTAATGTTCAGTTGACTGCACATTTTCCTCATTAGAACAGTTATGGTTTCAAGCTGTACTGTTTAAATCTGAAAGTTTGTACAGTGAGAGAAAAACTCGGTCTCTCTTCTCATTCCCCTGGTTGCAAAAACATGCTATTTTTGCTTGCCCAGTAGCTCATGCTCAAAGTCATGATCCTTGCACAGCCTATTTAAAGTCTAGGAAGCGAGGTCTACACGTGGATGTGTGAGTCCTAAGCAAATACACTCACTCTTCAGTAAATTGTAGAAAAGCTGTCAAGTTTGAGGCTTAAAACTGCTTGTTACCAATGGCTGGGAAGGAAGACCATGCCTGTAAGAGATGAGCTGCTGCCTGTTTTTTCTGCTATTCCTGCCTGCATGAAGCTCGTTGCTCGCCTTTCCCATACTCTGGCCATGACCATCCGCTGCAGCTCCCAGCCCGGCAGGCTCCAAGGAAGCAGATGTCCACAAGAAGAAGGGATGTCATGGTTGTTGCAGCGCCCATTGAGCTGGCTCTCCCCAAGCAGGACAGCATGGGATATAATGACAGACTTAGTTACAGACCTTTCCTTGCTGCCCATCCTGCTGTGGCCTTGGCTCTAGGGGTCATTGCCTTCTCTCTCACCCAGGCCCTTGACAAAACTGGCTCCCTCTTTCACTGCAAAATATACACACACACTGTCAAGGCATCATTGCGCCCTTTTCATTTATCCTTGGGAAATAGGCTCACCTTTCTTTTACCTTCTTTTTTCTCCTTTCCTTTTCATCAAAGTTGCAGCTGCAAAACTTACTGTATTTCCCTACCCATTCCTCTAACCATGGCATATCTATGAAATCCTTATACCCTGCTTCCCTTTCCTTCTGTCCCAGGCTCTGCTCTTGACTTCTAAGCCCCCTTTGTTCCACTTTTCTTAAGCTCAGCTTTACTTTCTGTCTTGGTCTCCTTTCCTAACTCTGGACTTTTCCAGATAACCCTGTCTGTGGGAGCAACTTTCCATTTACTATCCACCTGATTCCATCCTTCCACGTGTTTGTTCTTAGAAGCTTCCCACCATACAGCTTACTGGATCCTCAGTGCCTTTAGACTGTGGATAAATCAGTGTGGGAACCCAGTCTGGGCTTGGCACGCTTCATCTGAAATACAGCATAGCTCTGGCACAGATTTTTCTGTGTCACTTTGGGCAAGTCACATGTGTTCACAGGAGTTCAATTTATCATTTGCAAAATGCGGATAATGTCTTTTTTTTTTTTTCTTTCCCTTGCCATCTACCCTTAATTATGGAGTCATCCTAGCAATTTTTAGAGCTGGGGGACTGGACTGCTGATGAGCTAATGGGACTAATGGCACTTTGTATTTCAAAATGTCTGCACAAGTACAGAGGATAGTGTTTCTCTCTGTCCTTACCTTTACTTACAGGCAGACGTAGAACTGCCTTTGAAGGAAAGGCCAGACAGTATCACCACGTAGATCTGGGCCACAGCCATCAGCTGAGATACCTGCTTGGGCTGACATCGTATTAAAGCAGGGGCTGGCTCTGTCTCTGCTCTTCCCTCCTCCCCACCTCAGCCCACCAACAGCTTTCTGAAGGATTCAGACAGAGTGAGTCCTGCTGGGTGCTGGTACTCATGTAACATACATAGAAAATAAAAATTGTCTGGATTTTTCTAATAGGACAAGTAATTTTAAATTTCTACAGAAGTGCACTAATAAATGAGTCAGTTTTGTCTGCCTAATAATTCTGCTTTTTCTTTTCCTTTTGATGGACTTTGGTATTTTTAGGCAATGCATATACAAATTCTTCCCCTGTATTCTTTTAATGACAGCAAAACATAATATGCTAACGTAGAAATAATGTCATTTAGTTACAGAGGTCTGACTGAAATCAAGAAAAGGAAATGAATGTGAAGCTCAGAAAGGCCAGCTAAAACTTCTCCTTCAATTTACCTGCTGTGAGGTGATTCTCCTCCTGATATTATTGCTGGAGCTACAGAATCAGGGGATACGATGTCTTTGATTTTTTAATTCCCAACAGCTCATTCAACTCACTAACCTTTAGTGTTTATTATGAGTGAACAGCTACATCAGGCATTTACTAACCCTCTTTGGGACACTGACAAGTATTAAAGGTTTGGATAGTGAAGCAGATTTCAGTGTTTGCAGATGCACCATCTGTGGCTATCAAACCCCTCTGCAATACCATATGCGAAACCAATTCAGACACACTATAAACCCAAACTGGGAGGGAGGGCATAAATTGTTGGAAGCAAATATTTATCTGAAGACAGATGAATGGCAAAAATGGCACTGAATGGAAAATATTACCATTTGATGTCTTTTGGAAAACGAGGGAAGAGACATGCTTTTCTGGACTGGATGATCACCAGTATCTCCAGCTTTCTGGGTATTAACAGTGGAAGCCAGGTATTTTGGTTATTATGAAAAGTCTGAGCATATTTGTCTCAGGACTGTGATGCCAACCTCCATCATGCAATTACTTGACTTTCAGATGGGCTTTTGATGTGTCCCCGTGCTGCATTTCCCACCTGCAAAGGGTTTTCCATAAGGATCCCAAAAGTTACAGCATGAGAGAGCCAAGGAGCTTGCCTGACTGACACAAGAGAAGTGACCTGAGCAATTTCCTCTTCACCTTGTCGCAAGAAATGCCTGAATGGAGAATTATTATTTTGTGTAGATGGCCAGGTCTGTTTGGTGTCCAGCTGCAGGTACAGGCTGTTAGTAAATACCTAATAATCCCCATTCTCCTTCCAACTTGGTAAGAGTAACATTAAAGCTATTGTCACCCCTGCTTGATACCGTTCCCTCTCTCCTTCTCGCCTAAGGAGGGACTGATGTCCCACTGTTACTCCTGAACCCACAGGGGCACCCACTGGGCTGGGAGCACTTAGCTGACTGGCCTATTTGGAGACACACTGAAGGGCTCTGCCAGGTAAAATGTTTCCATTTTTTATGACTACATATAGTCAGTAAAACTGTCCAAAAATGTCAGATGCCAGCATGCGCACATGCGTCCTGATACAACCGCGTGCATAATATAGAGAAAAAGTCCTTTAGCAAAAATGTCAGCAAGTCTGATGTGGAGGAACAGGAGAGACATTTTTCTTCTTTTCATTCAGTAAAAATAGAACAAAGACATTGGGGAAGTGGAAATTAGTGGTGTGGGACAGTATCAATGAAAAAACACATTTTAAAGGCATCTATAACATGTTTGAGTCAGTGGGAAGTGAGGCCTAATTTGGATTTAAAATGGAAAAAATACCTTAAAAAATTAAAGCTCTAGTGTCCTATTTTTCAGAAAGCAATCCATCTGCTTTGCAACATCTAAATAATCTATGACACATCTTCAGACAATGGGATGTCCTGACATATTGGTCAAGAATTACACAGCAAACAAAATGTCAGTAAATAGCATGTAAAAGGAGGTAATGAACTTGTTAATACAGATAAAAGCAGAAGGGAGTCTCACATTTGGAGCTCTTCATCAAGAATATAGTGTGGGGTAAGTAATGGTGATTAAGTAAAAGACATTTTGCCCCCAAAATACAACCCTAGCATAAAATGAAGATCCATTCTTTGTCTTGGTAAGTGTGAGATACATGAGCAGGAAGGCAGAGCAAGGGCTGCTAAGGTGATTGTCCCTTAACCACACAGCTGCCACACGCCTGAAGCTACAAGGGAGTCCTGAGCTTTTGTGCTGATATGAAGGGAGAGACAGCATCTTCCTGACAGTGGGAATAAGGGGATCATTGGAGGCAATCCTGATGTGATTGCCAGGAAACCTGACCATGCTCCCCTGCAGCAGGAATGGATGCCCACAAAGCCTTCCTTATCCCAGACAATGCTCAAAACATCTCCTGTGCAGATCAGTTTGTGGGATGAAAAAGATTTAATCCTTGGACCTTTCCTTTGTGGAACAGTTCTTCCAGCATTTCTCAGAATAAGAGGGATTGCACGTAGCAGTAAACCCTGCACAAATTGCTCATCCCCAGACACTGGCAAAAATAACAATCCAGCTTAATAAACTTCATATTCTTTCCAATTATAAATTACTCTTAGAAATTACTGCTTAACTCTAAATGTTTATGTTGCTTTTCCTTATTTAATAGATTATCTGGATTTGTGGGTATAACATACTATAATGTATTGCTACTACAATGGTTAGTCTTGTCATCAGAATATTTTGAATGAAAGCAATGTTAGTTCTTCTAAACATTGTTCTGGAGACAAACGAAAGGGTTCCTTGCCCTGCCCTACTGCTTAGTCACATTTGCATAAAAAGCTTAGCTAGAAATTAAAGAATGCAAGTGCTTTCTGAGTGAGGTGTTGACTAAGAACGCAAGAACGTCAACCTTTCCAGGTCACCAGCATCCTCATTTTAGGGGAGTGTCACTATAAATTCCTTAACTGTGTCAGGTCCACAGAGTGAGTCAGGAGATAAGAGTTTGCTATATTAGCTCCTTTGAGCAAGGACCTACACCTACACTTTGCCTAAATTTGGCAGAATTTAAGCAACTCTGCCAGGCTAGGGAACAAGAAAGCCTTCTCATTCATGGCAGAGCCTGTCTCACAAGAGTCCTGAAAGTCTCTAGGCATCTCTGAAGTCATCCCAGACTCATCTTAGTCCCTGGTGCCTAAACTGCCTCCCACATGTTTGAGAAGCTCCTTGGTCTGAAGATCAGTGAGATTTTCTTCTTCCTAAGCACCAGCGAAAGCCAAAGGTTAGTCAGAGAGATGAATAATGTTTAATCCAGTAAAAATTATAGAATCATACAATAGTTTAGACTGGAAAAGACCTTTAAGATCATTGAGTCCAACCATTAACCAGTGCCAAGTCCACCACTAAACCATG
>NW_010972588.1:1182223-1182443 GCF_000737465.1 Haliaeetus leucocephalus
AGCCTGTTCCAATGCCTGATAACCCTTTCAGTGAAGAAATTTTTCCTAATATCCAATTTAAACCTCCTCTAGCACAACTTGAGGCCATTTCCTCTCGTTCTATCACCTGTTACCTGACAGAAGAGACCCACACCCACCTCCTTTCAGGTAGTTGTAGAGAGCGATAAGGTCTCCCCTCAGCCTCCTTTTCTCCAGACTAAACAGCCCCAGTTCCCTCAGC
>NW_010972588.1:1183525-1264070 GCF_000737465.1 Haliaeetus leucocephalus
GTAAGCACTTCCACCAGCTCCTTCAGTACCCTTGGGTGGATCCCATCTGGCCCCATAGACTTGTGTGCATCTAGGTGGTATAGCAGGTCACTAACCATTTCCTCTTGGATTATGGGGGCTTCATTCTGCTCCCTGTCCCTGTCTTCCAGCTTAGGGGGCTGGGTATCCAGACAACTAGTTTTACTCTTAAAGACTGAGGCAAAGAAGTCATCAAGTATCTCAGCCTTTTCCTCATCCTTTGTCACTATGTTTCCCCCTGCATCTGATAAATGATGAGATTCTCCTTAGCCTTCCTTTTGTTGCTCATGTATTTATAGAAACATTTTTTTTTGTCTTGTATGGCACTACCCAGATTAAGTTCTAGCTGGGCTTTGGGCCTTCTAATTTTCTCCCTGCATAACCTTGCAACATCCTTGTAGTCCTCCTGAGTTGCCTGCCCCTTCTTCCAAAGGTCATAAATTCTCCTTTTTTTCCTGAGTTCCAGCCAAAGCTCTCTGTTCAGCTAGGTCGATCTTCCCTGCTGGCTCGTCTTTTGGCACATGGGGACAGCCTGCTCCTGTGCCTTGAAGATTTCCTTCCTGAAGAGTGTCCAGCCTTCCTGGACTCCTTTGCCCTTCAGGGCTGCCTCCCAAGGGACTCTGCCAACCAGCCTCCTAAAACAGGCCAAAGTCTGCCCTCCGGAAGTCCAAGGCAGCAGGTCTGCTGACCTACCTCCTTACTTCTCCAAGAATTGAAAACTATAATTTTATGATTGCCATGCCCAAGACAGTCTCTGTTTTGGGTTTGTGTGGTGCAGTTTTGGTAGCAGGGGAGAGGCTGCAGGGCTGGCTCCTGTGAGAAGCTGCTAGAAGCTTCCCTGGCTCCCAGTCGGACCCGCCTCTGGCCCAGGCCGAGGCCGTCAGTGACGGTGGTAGCGCCTCTGGGAGAACAGATTTCAGAAGGGGAACCTGCAGTGAGTAGGGGATCGGAGTGTGAGAGGAACCCCTCTGCAGACACCGAGGTCAGTCAGGAAGGAGGGGAGGAGGAGCGGGGGAGGAGGGGATGCCCCTGCAGCCCTGGTGAGACGGCAAGCTGTCCCCCCAGCCCGTGGAGGGGAGTGGGGGAGAAGATGCCCACCTGCAGCCTGGGGAGGACCCCACACCGAAGCAGGGGGATGGATGCCCCTGAAGATGGCCGGGACTCCATCAGCCAGTGCCTGAAGGGCTGTGGCCCACAGAAATGACCCATGTCAGAGAAGTTCATGAAGGACTGTCTCCCGTGGGAGGGACCCTATGCTGGAGCAGAAGATGAGTGAGGAGTCCTCCCCCTGAGGAGGAAGGAGCAGCAGCAACAAGGTGTGATGAACTGACCCCAACCCCCATTCCCCGTCCCCCTGTGCCTCTGGAGGGGAGGAGGTAGAGAAAGCCGGGAGTGGAGTTGAGCTGGAAGGAAGGAGGGGTGGGGGGAAGGTGATTTAAGATTTGGGTTTACTTCTCATTATCCTTGTTTTGATTTAATTGGTAGTAAATTAAATTGATTTTGTTTTTTCCCCAAGTTGAGTCTGGCTTTTACCCATGACCATAATTGGTGAGTGATTCCTCCCTCTCCTTGTCTCAACCCATGAGTGTTTCTTTATGTTTTATCCTTTTTGTCCCACTGGGGCCGGGGCAGGGACGAGTGAGTGAGCGGCTTCATGGTGCTTTGTTGCCGGCTGGGCCTGATCCATGACAGCCTCCAACTGTCACATCATCCACAAGCCCTTCTCTGTTCACAAACAACAGGTCGAGCAGGGCACCTTCCCTAGTTGGCTCACTCACCAGCTGTGTCAGGAAGTTACTTTCCACACACTCCAGGAACCTCCTGGACTGTTTCCTCTCTGCTGTATTGTATTTCCAGCAGACATCTGGTAAGTTGAAGTCCCCCATGAGAACAAGGGCTAGTGACTGTCAGACTTCTCCCAGCTGCTTATAGAATATTTTGTCTGCCTCTTCATCCTGGTTGGGTGGCCTATAACAGACTCCCACCATGATATCTGCCTTGTTGGCCTTCGCCCTGATTCTTACCCATAAACACTCAACTCTATTGTCACCATCCTTAAGGTCTAGACAATCAAAATTCTCCCTAACATACAGGGCTTATGTAGTTTATTGTGAAGACATGACTCCTAATTAAGCAGCTGCAGTAACAAGACAGACTGAATTACACAAGTGGTCAGATGCGGTCCTTTAACAGATATGCCAACGGGGGTAAAAGACTGAGAAAAAGGTCAGCCATGAGCATCCCAGTCCAATTAGCAGGATAAGAACTGAAATCCTGCAGAATGTAATTAATAATCATGTTGTCAGCTTGGGACTGAACACAAATAATTGAGCAAAGCAGACTCACGGTACTCACCTAGTCTCAACAGCACAGAGTCTAAGAAGTGCCAAGAGCTTCTTGGCATTTTATATTCAAACACCAAGATGACTCAGACACTAAGTTACCACAAATAAGAGTACAGGACCTAAGGAAGATCATTAGAATTGGGCAATGTCCAATGTTAAGAAACTTGACTATGAAGTGTACCAATGAAACTAGGTAAGGGACACTTGTGTAACTGCATATAGAATGAGAGAAGATTTATAGGAAAAGAAAAAATTAAAGATATAGTGAGGTAAATCAAGCCAAAAAGTTGGGAGAAATCAGAAAGGATTTTACAAGTAATACATGGAGACATTTTAAACATCATAGAGGCTTACTGGTAAATAAGAAGATAAAATTGATGGCAACCTGGATGCTGATATTTAAAGACAGCAGTTTGATAAATTACAAAGTATTAAAGGCTTGGTTAAAGCAGATATTGATAAAATGAAGTCTAGATGTCATCAGTGGAATAAATATTAAGAGAAAAAAATCTCAACGTGTAAGTATGATGGAATTATAAACAACAAACAGCATAATCGGATATTGAACAGCTGGTGCTCTGTTACAAAATTAGTAGGTTATGCAAAGATAGGAGGTGAAGTAGGTGGATTTTAGTTGCCCTTTTGATATAGCATCCCATGAATACATGAAAATATATTAAAAAACTATTGGATAAAATAATTGCTAAATAGTCTGAAGGATCAACAATGCTGCGATAAATGGCAACTGATCTGATTAGTGGAGGAAGCACATGGTTTGCTTAAGACCACTATCAACAACCTGACTCCTCCTTTTGAGAAGAAAGAGTTTGTGAGGAAAAGCCTACAGTTCAACATCACTCCAAAAACAGGTGAGAGAAACTAAAGCTCATTCTGTGCCATATATATGTAGTCTGAAATGTAAGTTGCAATATGAATGGGTTAGTGTTCAGTGCAGACTGATGAAAGCAAGCCCGTATTCATTTATACAGTGTAAAGATGTCCATTCACAGTATCAGCAGACAACACATATTTCACTGACATAGCAGTGCACACTTATTATGATGCAGATTATGCATAACATGGAGAAGTGATGGCCAAGAAGATCAGCAGAGGCAGAGAATAATGAGAATACCAGCCCAGGTGACTGGAGAACTTATTACACTGAAAGCAAGTCAAAGGTGCATGAAATGGAATAAGGACTGACTCGGAGATTCATAAAAATGCTGCTGTGCACAGGATTTAGGTGTGCTGCACAGTGTGAATACTGCTTCTTAAAGGCCTGCACAGTCTGGAATAAAGTTCCTAGGGGAACATGCCTGCAGGCATGTTTAGAAATTTGCTGTCTGGTTGGGGTTCCTTTACTGTGGCTTTAGAGAGAAATATCCCCCCAGGGCTCCATGCTTGGGTCTTTCCTCTTTTCCCTCTTCATATTTTTATGATCTGACACAAATTTAGCTTCTCTTTCCATCGAAATAGTTTATAGATCCAGTGTTTTAATGCATATCAGTTAAAAACTCCACCTATGTCTCTGGCATGTCATTCCAGATATCTAGATGTCTTGTCAAAGCCAACATAGCTGGGAGAGACCTTTGAGTTTCCTTTCCCCATCTTTTTATTATTTTCTTGTGAGATTCCTACAGACACCATGACTGACCTTAGTTGTTTCTCACATCTACCAGTGAGAACCTGCCTTGGCTGTAACTTAATTCTCTTGTTCAGACTGTATCCAAGGTTCTTTCTCTAGAGCTCTCAGTCTCACCTGCATGGCTGCAACCCTTCAGCCTTTTGACATTCGTGACTCATTAATTCAATATCTTTTTTGTCTAGCTACACTGGCAGAGGCAATCCCAGACTGCTCACAGCCGCTCCCCACGGTCACCATCGTAGCCTGATGCTTTGAAGATGTGTTCTTCTGCAGCTCCCATTTCCTGATCATGTCACACATCAACAGTTGACTTTCAAGAATGGCAGGGTGTGTGGTCTTATTAGGTCTCCCTCTCATGGTACCCATAAATACATCAGATCCACTTAATTTTCCTCCTTCATGTCTCTCCTTTAAGTTCTTCTTTGAGTTGATTATTTCAAAGAAAACAAAATCCTTGACAACAGCAAAGATTTTTGCCTGTTACTCTGTCAGATACTCTCATTATTCCCATATGCTTCACTGTGTGTAGCCTTTGTGTAAAAATTACCTATTGTGTAACTTTTGAGTTGCAGACTCTCTTCGGCATGTGTATTTGTGTAACACTTCACACAAGGAGTCCTCCTTACTGACCTTGTTTCTAAATTCCACAGGGAAAAACCACACCCAGTATGAACTAAACCTGAAGGACAGCAGATAGCTGAGCAAGTAGAAAAACAGTGACTCAGTCTGCAATGGATCCTTTATTTCTGGAGCAACCACACATACAACAATACAAAATTTGTCAATCTGTCGGTCTAGGGTTTTTTCTTCCCTCTTCACGGTGCTATATAAATGTGCACTTACTTGCATATTGCCAACACCTCCTGAAGGAGGTGCCACACACTATATGGCAACAACAAGTGAGACACAGAGGACAATAACAGTGCTAAAACGTTTCTTTTTACTGTATGAACAATAACTTTGATGGCTGCTGTCATGGCTGTGCACACATCAGATTTAACTTTTTCCTTTCACTAATTGACCACCAGGGTGCTCCCTAATTAAATTTTCTCTCCTATGGCTTTATGTTAAAGATAATGCACTAGCCATTTGCTCAGGAGTGTCTGCACCCCAATAGGTTTGCATTCATTTTGGGTTTTTGTATGTTTCTGCTCAGCAGGAAGCAAATAGAAAAGCTTTAAAACCAGGCTGGAATTCTTTTTCCTTGTGTATCTAAAATTTACCGTTCAGTTTTGAAAGGGATAATTGTAAATCTAGAGGGGTAATTCTCACTGATGCTACTGAAAATGTACTTTCCCTGGCACATAATTTTACAAGATTGCCCTAATGCATGTGTATTTTAAACACAGAGATGGAAATAAAACATCCTTTTTTTCTCTGATACCTGAACAACCAAAGCTGATTTTCTGACATGCAAACCTACGGCAGCTGTCTGATCTTTTAATCTGTTACATATGCTTTGTCTGTTGCTTTCCGTATAGGACAACACGAAACGGCTATAGACATCATTATGCCTCTTGATCTGCAAATTCAAGACCTGCACCCTCTTGTATTCCCAAAGTGAGAAGTAATGTACACGGGGGATCTTAGTCAAAGCTGCTTAGTCACTGGGGTATTTAGAAAATATACTGTGTACACTCCTCTGGCCACTGACCTGTAGGATTTTGGAAGCAGCTTGCTCTTTCTCTGCTTATCATTTTAATCAATTAAAAGGGTTGTCCATCCTGTGCTAACCTCCCTTCGACCCTTACTAGATCAAAAGAGTCCAGCTGATTATCATTGCAGATTAACAGGATGTCAAACAAATGTTAATTTGTATGTTACAAAGTCAGTGTCAGCATCCATTGTACATCTCTAAGGCTTGCAGAGCAGAGATGAATATGATTAAGAAAGGAAAAGGAATAAAGCTAAAGGAATGGCTATTTTTGTGTTCTCCAAATCACAGAAAAACACAAAAGACTGTCCCCATAGCTCTGTTCAGAGAACAGAGATGGGAAAGACATTTTACTTGTTTATACCCTGACAACACAAAAAACCCAACCCAAAACCTATTTCTCCTCTTTCCCTATCACACACAATCAAGGTGTTAAAAAACCACCTCCAAAATTTGGATAGGAAAGATTAGATCATAGGACAGAGCAATAGGAAGTCCAAGTGGTGTAGAGTGCCTCATAGCCTATTTAGAGCACACCTTATTTGAATAAATTTAGGATCTGTCTTTTAGGGGAAAAAACCCACAACGTTGTTCCACAGGGAGTGGGAGTGAAAAGGGCAGTCTGTCATGCCAAACCATGTAGCAGCTTGGTGGTGCACGTTCATTTGAGAAGTGGTAGCTGGTGGGTATAGCAGAAAGCCTGGACTCAGAAGATGTAATCTAATTTTGGTGATACTTTATGAGCAATAATTTCAACTCCCCATTAGCTCTGTTTCCATTCCTGCCTGTCTGGTTTCCACTCTGTCTGATTATGGTGCTGGTGGACACCACTTGAACGTGAGCTCCCCGTGCAAGGCTCTAACTAAGAAACACTTTACCAGCAGGATAATCTCTCAGAAGGCTATGGGGGTGGTTTCACATTTATACATGCCAGTAACAGGACCAATACTGACATGGTGTTCACTTGTGGTGTCCTTACATTGTAGACATCATGGTGAAAACTGGAAGTGTTGCAAAACTATTCCCATGTGGCACACATGCCTGAGTGAGAGAGAGAGACTTACAATGTTTATCCAAGCAAAATTAAGTGATTTGCTTTCTGTCTGCAGATATTTATATTAGGAACAGAACTTTGAGAGTAAACAAGTCTTCTGTTCAGGAGAGTAGGACACAGTAAGATTCAGTGATCAGAAGTAAAATATGACTAAGTCTAGAAACAAAGTCTATGTTTTTTCTGTCTATCTATGATGACCACTAACATCACTGGAAGGCTTAATTCAGGGCTGAATATATTTCTAAAAAGGCTCATGCAGAAATGATGGGTCTGATGCTGAGATGAGTGCACTGTTATAGGATATGGATCTTCAGCATGTATTAAGTGTAGTATCAGACTAGTTCACTGCAATGATATATTCTTGCTTTTAAATCTATTATTTGAATGTAAGATCTATAGGGCACAGATTTGCTCTTACTATGGCTGCTAGACACCACCTGACAGAGTGTAGTCATGTTTGCAGTGGGGATTTCTAATGCCAGTGTCCTGTGTACGATACAATATACTCTTGATAGCTAAAAAAAAAAAAAAAAGATTCTTGCTTTCTAGATAGAAGCTGTTACATAGCTCAAAGCAGAACTCTGCTAAGGCAGTGTTACATTGCTTCCAAAACACTAAAGGCATATAGACTGCACAAGCGGCCCTTGTTCTGCCTCACTGTTCACAAGAACCATGTCAGTACCAAGTCAGAAAATTGTTCACAGAACTTTATTACCAGAGAGACTCATAGATAACTTCTTGAGAATACTTTGAACATTTGTTTCTACATCTATTTTTGCAATGTCCAAGGCATGGCTTTTTTTGTTGAATTTGACATTTTTATGCAGTACTTTTGCACACCAGCAGAATATGCAAGGTAGAGTAATCCCAAGCCAGGTACAAAGTCCAAGCAATCTTCCTGCATCCAAGAGCAGACACTACTGTGGACTTCACTTTTCACTGTTCAAAACATCTAAGTACATATGTATGAGGAAATCTGAATCATAGGTCACACTTTGCCTGACTCATGGCAGGCTTTGGTTTGATTTGTAGAGAAGTAGATGTACATATACATTTTGTAGTATATGTTATATATTCTGTAATATATACCACAATTCTATAAAGTTTATAAATAATATCATTATCTCTGATAATTTTTTATGCATACATACTTAAATATCTACATATAACTTTTAGCTAAATATCTCAGTATATTTTCTATACATTTTAAATGTGCCCTTCCTATGATTTAATTAAGTGTCTTCTAGATCTTCATGTTATAAGACAGGAATGAAAGAATTTTCTACTCTCCTATCTAAACCATTATATACACAGTATTGTAACATTAGAGTGCAAGGTTTGAGATAGGCAAAAGCTCTGTGCAATCCCACTGTGATCAAAATAATTCAATAAATGCCATGCCAGAGCAAGAAGTGACAATGAATACATGCACTAGCTGGCATGTCTGTATCTCTATCTATTGAAGAAGCTCTAGAATTTTTTTCGTTCTGGACTGTGCTACAATGGACACAATCCTGGTGAGTATGCAGTCCTGGAGGTGGTGATCAGAGGTAGTGGTCATGGTACCACTCCTACTGTTTAGTGGATTTTTTTTAATTGCTTTAATGATGGACTCTGAATGTCAGAGTCTTCTGTCTTTCTTGAGACAAATTCTAGTTTTCCCGTGTGGTGACAGGACTTTCTTTTATATGGAAGCAGAGTACACATATTTGTGCAATTCCCAAGCACGCCTTTGTAACACGAAGAGTGTTTCCACGGGAGGTTTGTGCCCATTCAGTGTGCAGATGGCTCAGTGAAGTGCCTGACAGGGATACCCAGGTCAGCTTGGGAACAGGGACTGCAGCAGAGCACATGGTCCTGACCTCTGCACATCCTGCAAGCCCGACAAAGCTGTCACCATCACTGGGGCAGCAAGACTGTCCTCTAGCCCTGGTATGCCAGGAGGGCATTATTTAGCTTTAAATTATTCGAAGTGCTCAGTGATCAGGCTAGAAAGGAAGATCTACCTTAGAGGAATATGTAAAGATGCAAGAAGTGGCCGTCCGGGCAGGAGGACTTTGCCTTGCCCATGTCAGCAAGGCAGATGTGTGGCAGATGTGAAGGGCAGTATTGCCCCTAGTGCGCATCTCCTGCTCATCCTGCCTGAAGGGCTGCACACATCTCTCCTGACTAAGGTTTTGTCTGAATTTCCAACCCATGGGGATTGAGGAGGAAGAGTTGGAGGGTTAAATACCTGTCCAGGCTTGCTTCTACATGGTGCCAGGACATGGCTGGGGGGAGACAGGGGCAGGGAGGAGATCTTCCTGAGTCCTGCAGGTTAGCCATACCTAGAGATGCAGGATGTAAAAATGAAGATCTTCCTTCCACTATGCCCATGTGGCTGCTAGGACTTTTTGGCTGATGTTGTTAATGTTTTCTCTAATCCTGGGTTTGCTATTGTGCTAAGGCCTTTAACACTTTCATTATCCAGCTCCGATCTTCTTTTTCTCATTCCCTGAAAGAGACAGACCTAAATTCAGAAGACTAACACTATGGTGAGAGAGCTGAGCTTTAAGGCTTGCTCAACTACGTCAAAGCTTCAGAGCTTTTCATTTTGCATTAAAACCAAATCTCTTACCAACTGAGCTCTCAAGCCCATTAAGACTGATTTGATTTCATTTTTCAATTATTGTACGACAGATTCTCCACCCTGAAATGCACGCTCCTCCTACACACCTAAATGTTAATAACTTTGTCTTTTTCTGCATGTTACAAGTCAAAATGCTAAAAATTCAAAAATAAGCTAACAAAGCATTTCCATATTTAAATTCAATCACAAAAATCTCTTTGAAATAAGTTCTTGAGAGATGCTGATCTAAGCTTTGCGTAAACCCACAAACACCTATTAATGAACACCTGTTGATAATGATACACAATCAGGTTAAAGACCTACAATTCTTTCTCCTTAGTCCTCCCCAGAGAAGCAGGTACCAGCAGACTACAGTCACAGCCTGCTCTGTACATTGTGACTAAGTTCTAACAAACTTTCTCTTTCAAATGATGAACTGGAGCGGGCTTGGCACTGCCTCATTTCTGTGACCACATATCCATATATCCCTGGAGACAGGTGCCTTGTAGCAGCACACTTGTAAACATTTCCTTAGGTAACATTTTTCCTCTTCCTTATTTTATCTCTTTTTTGCTGCTAGAGGAGTCAGGTTCCTTCAGTAACCCTATCAAGTGACTTGGGATGTAGCCAGAAGAGCTGCCACCATCATCTTTAACCTAAACAGAAGTTTTTCTTCATTTGCAATTTTTTTTGCTATCATTCCTTGTTGAATTTGGATTACCCCTAGCAGAGGAGGGAGAGGCTCTTCACATGTATTTCAGAAGTGTAGGGAACCACCTGAAAGTGAGGATGGTGCTGATTCAAAGGTAAAGATTCAGGCTGCTGCAATCCACCACGAGCTTTCAAAGAGCCATCAGGAGGGGTCATGCTGGGTCACAGCTCTTGTGTCATTACCCTGCATGTGTTCTTCACACGGGTCACCAGCCCTTATGGACCTGCCAAGGAACCCTTGCTCCAGATCAGGGGATGCAAATTCTAGCTCCTTCTTTTGATTGCTCTGGGGCAAGTTTCCTTCATCTGACACCAAAACAACAACAAAAAAGTATTCCGAAGTTGACTTCTTTCAGAAGCCAAAGTTGACTGCTTTCACAAACTGGCTGCCTTTGAATTCAGACAGGACTTTTTATGTTTTTCATTGATTTTTCCCTACACTTTTCATTTCCTAAGTCAGAAGCTATGTAGAAAAAGCACACCACCTATAACTGTATACTCGATAATATTAGGCTGCTCAGCATTTACTGTGATTTGAAAAGCATCATAGAATTACAGTTAACATCTATAATCAATCACTCAGTACAGTTTTATATTGTGAAAAGTCACCAAAACACACAAGCCGGAGTTACAATTATTACTTACACGGCTTTGCTCTTCTGGTAAGTGATGCAGGAGTTCAGGCTGGGGGGAGGGAGAGGACCTAGTGGCTTAGAATAATGGACTTTAACTCAGGCAGGGACAGCTGTGATAATCTCATTGAGCTTCTGTGCATCACAGGCCACAGATTTCCACACACTAATGCAAAGACAGGACTTCCTCCCAGCCAGCAAGGATTTGGAGCGAAAAAAGGTGGTGAGCCGCGGTGGAAGCAGCTGTGCTGTGGCGGCATGTGCTACCCATGGCACGAGCAGCAGACTCTGGCCACCACGGTGTGCGCCTGGCAAGCGAGTGCCCTGCATGGGCTGGCCCTAATATGGCTCACTTCTTTTTTTTCAGAAGATCAGCTATTCCATTCAAAGCTCTCCTGCATCTTCTGTAGTTGTTTATAGCTGTACAATGCAGGGATTTGCAAAAGCTGTCGGCCTGTTCTTCTGATGCGGCATCACAGGCAACTCTCACATTCATGTGAGGGCTGGAGTTGTGCCAGGACAGTGTAGCAACAGTCCCAAGAAGTAAAGTGAGGGTTAGCTGTGGTCACTTCTGTCTGCTGCAATAACTGGCCAAGATTTTCAGCAGTAAGTACCTAATCCATCATTAGGCTGCTTAGTACAGACTGTTTTTTAGCATGTTTAATATTCTGGGAAGAGGCATCTGGAGATGTTGTGACAGAGGAGAGACTCGTGATTCCTAAAGGCTAAGGTCAGATATGGCAATCATGATAAACTGAGATGTACTCCTACACAGCACAAGCCAGAGACCTTCTCAAAGTGCAGAGCAACAGAGGGTGGACACTTAAGTGCCTCTGCAAATCACCAAGTGATAGTCAGTAGCTTCCTGTGGAGTCACAGCATCTATGAAAGACTTCCCATACGAGTGTGATGCTTTCAAAAGTGATAGTGAATCCAAGACCCACCTCAGTCAGCTGTTCCAGTGTTTAATTTACCTTCCCTAAAAAAATGGCCTGTGGGTTCTGGTCTGAATTCTTCAAACTGCCGAGACTGTATTTCATTTTGCTTGCTTATTTCAGTTTGTTCCCTGGCTCTGACATCATAGGCTTTCCTATACAATCTTGAGCTATTCACTTAATCTCTTCTTACCTCAATTCATCGTTACAAGGATGAGATTACATCTCCCTTCTCTAAACTCTCTATTGTGTCAAGATCAAAGACTCCCTTGGGCATTGATCTTTTCTGCATCTTGACACACTTCCTCAAGTGAAAATACCATTATTTTGGCTATGGCTTGTATAGCTGTGCTGGGGTACACCCTAAGAAAAGTTATTTTTTGCATTAAACATGTCAGCATCTTTGCAGATTTCATGTTATTTATGTTGCAAATTAAGAAACTGAGTAGGTAGCTGCACCAAGTTTGATTACTGCAATAACTTTTCTTCTCTCAGCACATACCATAGCACTCACCCAGCTGTCCAAAGACGCTTCATATTGTGAAAAATTAATATTTTTTACCATCCTCTTCTACATCACGTCTGAGCAGAGCTGCTTGGATTTGGGTCTTGCCAAAGAGCATCCTTTCCAGAAGAGGCAATGGAGCATCTAAAAGGGCTGCAACCTCTCCATTAATCTCATCTGGGTGGTGGGCTTCTGCTTGCTGCCGTGATCAAGTGATTAGAAAGCCCATCATTTCACCTCATAATGTAGCAGGATCCTACCCCAAATACTGAAACCATTTTTGAGGCAGTCAGGTACATAAACAGACAGACAGAGGACCTCTGGTGACTGTCTGGGATCTTTGCCATGACTTAGTTTCTGAATGTCCTATTAGATCTCCTATTTTATTGTTTTTCTGCCTGTATGGCCAGTAATACAAATTGTTGCCAAAATCCCCTCAAGACTTTTTTAATCTATCAATCAGATGCGTTAATCAAAGCGCAGTTTTATTACAGAGACAGAATTGAAGAGAAAAAAAGCAAATAACTTAGAACATACAACACCATCATTATTAATAATCCCACTAAAGTGCTACAGAGGTTTTTATAGGACTTCATGGAGCTGCTGTCACAGACATGAGGCTGTAAGGACCTAAGTGATATTTTGCATCTTTTTAGGCCATCTTACAGGGCTGGAAAACCAGGTCAGCTTTAGGGAATACAAGCCCTGATGTATTTTGTGCTACAGCAACTATAGGTCTGGTCTCTTTAGCTTGAGTAATGCAGAAGACACTGTCCTGATGGCTTACCCCTAGATGGCACTGCCTGGCAGTCTGGCTTCAGCTCACCTCCCATCCTTTATCTTGGTTTCATAGCCAAGGTTTCCACTTCACTCAAGATTGGTGGAGAATAGGACAAGGTGAGGGAATTAAATTTCTTCCACTCTTGGTTGAAGTGGCAAATATTGCCTTGTATGATACTCGCAAGTAAAAAAGCAAATAAGTCTTCAGCCAAAGTGTTACAAAGCAGGAATTCCTATATATGTGCATTTAGATAGTGTCTATTTTTTTGTGCATGCAGCAGATATTTATTCTGATAGGGCTTCCGGCTGTTAAAACCAATGTTCCAGAGACATAAAGATGGGAAGATGCATTGTTATGAACTTGGGATCTATTTGATTCTCCTACAATCTTAGGGAACAATGGTTAGTGTGACACATTTTTCCAAATTAACTACTTTTCCCTTTATAACTCATCATGGTACAGCTTGCAGTTTGCTTTTGTGTGCCTTAAATTATTTATCAATCTTTTAGAGCATTTTATACTGCAGATCAGAAACTCCTTGTGAAACTCCTGATAGCAAAGTGATATCTGAATATTCAAGCTGTTTGGATTAGTTTTAACTGGATGCATTCCTCATGAGACAATCATAGTTCTTCAAACCCTTGTGAGTAGTTGGCTTAAGTTATGCAGTTTAACAATACTCCTAAGTAAATTTGTTTACTTGTGCATTTACAGAGAAAATATGAGCAGAAGAGGAAAATACCATTTTTTAAGGGCTAACACTAGACATTGCCCAACTACCAGTAATATTTGCTACAATCCTATCCTAATCTATCCTTACATTTCCTTTCTAGCCCGCAGAACACACTATGAGAATACATGTAGGCACATGTAGCTACAGCTTCTGTAAGGAAACATCCTTTGCATCTTGTAGAAGATTGTCAGCCGTTCCTCCTCATGGTTAGAAACAGTAGCAGAAGATCCACCGTGCTCATGCTTTTAATAATAATAAAGCTGTGATTTTTCTCCACAGATGTGTCAGCCTATAACTGGGCTGTTTTACAGGTAATGCCAACTCAGCTCTCTCTGCCACCGATTCACCTTTCTTCATACCTCAGCCTGCCACAGCCCACTCCAAAATACTGAGCCCACATCAATAATCCAGTTACAGGAATGGTCTTTTGGGGTTGAAAAGGACTTCTGCTGTCACTCTGCTATTACCAAAAGTGTAATAGATTGCATGTAAAATGTGGGCTAGACTTCCACCCTTTTTCAGCTCTGATCACTCTGATTTTTTGATCACTCTGATTTGCATGGAGGCAATAGGGCACCCAGGCTGCCTCCTGAGGACAGTCAATGAGCAACTGAAGAAGTCCACAGAGACCCCATGTGTGCATACCAATCAAGTTAATTACTAATGAATGAATAAAAATAGGTTGTTAAAAGTATCCTGTTATCAAATTTTGAAAATCCAAATCTGCATTTGAATCATTTGTGCAGCATCCTCTGATTTTAATTCAGTTCAGACAACTCAGACACTGGCACTGGCACTGAGCTTTGAACCATGATGGGAAAGAGCTGGGAAAGGGTCTGTGTTGATACTGATAAATGCATAATTGTTTTTTCACATCTTCCAAAATGCAGCTTCATTCCTTGTCTATCAACCTACCTGGTAATCTTTCATGCTTGGCAATCTTTTCCAACCTTTATTATAGGAATTCAATGTGATACCAAATATAGACTTGTAACACTTGGATATGGGCTGTAGTTCTTCCATAATCTTCTTTGGCAGTGAACTGCAAGTCAAAAGATTATAAGGCTTAGTAAATAAAGCAGCAGCCTTTCACCTGCCAGACAGATTGCTGTCTTAGTTTAACCTTGCTTTATGTGATGACTTTGATTTTAGTATATTTCTAAGCAGATATGAATTTGTGCAACCAGAAACTGTTGTACCAGATCTTGGATAAAAGGAGAAGCTTGGTTCTGGAGCCTGAAAATTCAGGTCAAGATTTAAAACAAAACACATTTTTAAAGAACAGATTTATATACGCAGGACAGGATTCACACAGGCACTTAGATGCACTTCAGATACTCCTTCAAAGGAAACTCTTTATTTGTGCATATCAAAGATGAGTTTTAAATATTAAGTCCAGGAAATGTTTTCAAGCTCTGAATACCACTTTTTCAGAAACTAAGATACTTGAGTACCTCCCTGTCATACCCCAGGGATGGCATCCACTACTCAGTACTACAGGTGCTGCCATCCTAGTGTTAGGATCACATATCCTCTCAGTTACGGGGATGTAAGCACCTATGAGTTTGTTTGGGAATCCTAATCTTAGTGTCTTAAACTGCATCTGGATTGAATGATACGGCTTTGGGGTCATGATGTTTGCCCACAGGACCATATGTTGAATTCCTCTTTGATTCTGTGCCCTGGAAGGGAGGAGACTGATGACTGCTACCATGTGGGTTTCTAGCCTAAGGAATGAGCCTCGCACAGCCAGCACTGTACCGGAGTGTATTCACATTTTTTTGTTCAGTATTCATTGAACTGTGTTAAAAAGAGTGGATTAATTATGAGATTTCTGATTAAAAGCATCAAAAAGGTGCTGGTGATTGAAATTCTGGTGTTTGGTAATGAGTATAGCATGTTATTGTAACTTTTCAGGTACTATCATTTTACTTGGCTTGGTCAATAAACACCTCCATAGAAATACATGAGAACAGCAGCAGCATTGTGGTCTGTGGGACAAGGAACTGCTTTTCTGTGATGAGGACAGAGCTGCAGTTCTCACGGTAAACAGCTATGGACTGGCCTGCTCACAGGACAAACTGGTGCCAGGCGCTATTGCTTGGCGGAGACCGTGAAGCCTCACAGCTACGGCACTGGTACCCACTCTGTGGAGGTGGCCTTTACACACAGAAATAACTGGCTCATTTTGTCTTCAGCACACCAATTTCAGCAAATGCCATAGCATCCCTGAAGGAGAATTAACCTGAATATGATTTTGGTCAGCCTCTCCTATTTTACTTTCAAAATTAAATTTACCTGCTGAATAAGACAGAATGCAAAGTTGTTTAGTCCTGTTCAAAGCCAGAGAGTTTCTGGTTTGTGAATTTGGTAAGGCTTCGACAACATGATCTTGTAAGTTATTTCCTTAATATTTTAGTGGCTTGAGAACACAATATATAAATTATTCACAAGGTATATTTCACTAATTTAAATATTTGTAGAGCTTGTGTTTAATAACACCTTGTTAGTCGCAGGCCTACTGGTTGAGGGCAAAAAATTGACTAAGTATTTGTTAAGTCCTCTCCCCATTCCAGAGGCATCCCCAGGCCTCCTAAAGTAATATCTGAAGTATATCCAGAGGTCAAATGCAATAGGTCAATAAGTGAGTGCTCGGCCGTACTTCAGCTTACTGAGATGAGGTGGTGCCATCCCCACCAGGGGCTCAGTGCTCCGTTCCTCCTGCTGAGAGCACACCTGCAGAGCCTGTCGCAAGCTGCTGCGCTTTCTTCCCCACAGGTGCTGCAGAGAGTCTAATTCAAGTGTGTCTGAGACCTCTGCAAGCAGCTTGACCTCTGGTCGGAAGCTTTAAATAAAGCTGGAATACTTCCCTTTAAGAGGAAGAAGGAAACAGAGAAGAAAACAGAGTTCAATGGAGTTTTGAAGAAACACTGATGATAATGCTGTAAAAAGCAACGTCCCGAGGAAGATGCTGTTGAGAGGCACTGGTAAGAGGGACTTACGGATAACTTCGTGGCTAGCTATCCATCAGATGTGCAGCAAATCCAGAACAAAGCATCTAACAGAATTATATCCTAGTGGCTGGTATTTAATAGCTCATTTCTTTCTGGCATCTGCAGAATGCTTATAGGGATATTAGCTATTTAATAGAATTGCTGACAGTGATCAAAAATCAAAAAAGGCAGAAAGAGAATCAGAGGCAGAGAAAAAATTCTATAACTTTGGGTCATGTTTTGGAGAACGCAGAAGTGCAGGAACAACTTCAGATTTTCTCTTAGGACTGGTCCTGTGCTAATGCCAAAGCCAGTCTCAAGAGGTGTTTCAAAAAGTGCTGGTTGGCCCAGGCCAAAGTCACGCTGAGGACCAGGGCAGGCATCAGTGGCCCCAGAGCACTCCCGTTGCTGGTTAATTCACTAATATAGATACAGCCTTCATGCCAGTTCCCTTCTCTTGTCAAAACAACATAAGGGAAAGACCTGATGCTGGGTTTACCATAATACGATTAAAGAAAGCTCTTCTCAGAGACGGTGGAACAGAAAAACCTTCCGTGTGAGCTTCTACTAGCCTGATGTTATGCTACCTTCATTTCCAGCCCTCTTCTAATATTAGGAAATTTGTAGGTGATGTGTGGCAGCAATTTCTGCCAGGAATACAGTCACAGAGGCAGCCCCACCTCAGCTTCTCTTACAGTTTCATTTTGCTCCTCTATGAGGGGTGCTAATTTGCTTAAACTTTCCATGGGACCCATGGTGGGAGAAATGGCCTTACATCCTCTATAGCTGTCTGAGTCTTCAAAGACCCCTTTCATACCTCCACCACCGTCTCCTCCCCACATTCACATCCCTATCTGTCACAGAAAAAGGTTGCTAATTCCAGCACAGGACATGTAATCAAAAAATGTTTTCCTCCATCACTGAAATTCCCAGAATTAGCTTCACCCTGGGACATTCAGGAAATAGTCACAAATAGTAAGGATGATTCTTTTTTTGTAAACTACTCAATAAATTAATCCAGAATCCAGGTCTTCAAATTCAAATCTTTTTGCCCCTGATTGCAGAAATTAGAGTTCAACAAAAATACTGTTCCTATTTCTGAAACTAACACCTTTTGAGATATCACCAACACTAAACCAGTTTGTTCATTTTCTTTCATAAATTGTTTGAACATTCTCTGTTTATCTTTAAAATCCTGGAAGTTCTTGTTTAAGACTTGTAAGGGCTCTGGCAAATCAACTTCTAACAAACAATCAAAAGTACGGAAAGGTTATCAGTATCACTCTGACCAGTTTTGTGGCAAATCTTTGTTGTTTATAATTCACAGTTCAAGTTGTGTGCACATCTGGGGCGCTGTCTCTTTCACACCTCTTTTGAGTGATCAGGGGAATACTGAGGGCTTGGGGGCATGCAGGAGGGTCTTGGTTCAAACCATTTACCCACCCCCCCGGAACTGCCGTGTATCCGCTGTCAAGTCTTTGGGTCCGTCAGATGCCCAGTAAAGGCAGTATGGTGGCTGACCCCAGTCTTTGATGTGCTTGTCAGTGAGTATTTTCAGGTATCAATTTTTAAGACCTATGGGATTAGAAGGGTAGTTTTCACATTTTCTCTAAAGAAAATATAAGGGGATGGTGTTAGCAATATCCAGGGTTTCATTTGAAACTATTTACCTTGTGAAGAGGCATTACCCTGTTGAGAGAGGTACAGATCAATGCAGAATTTTTTGCCTCTGCTAAAATATTATTTGCCTATAGGCTCAACATAAGTGTCATATGTATCATAAACATTTCAGGTTTGAAATACCTTTTGTACAACATGTTTATAGGCATGTATGGAATGTCTATAAATACTCACATGCCAAATATATTCCATAAATGTGTAGGAGTACAGATCGACCCTTTAGAAAATTCTATTTGTCTCTCATGAAAGAGGGATTTATTTTTTGATAAATATCTAAAATACTTTTAATGCTCTCATGGCAAGAGGCAGAGAATCAGTAATTTGCTGGTGACAATTTTGAAAGGCTATTTGTTCAGGGTTATTTATACACTTTTGCTATACAGAGCTAAGCAACCAAAGTCACACCACTGTATTACACTGCAGTCTTTCACACAGCAAGAGCCAAATTTTAGTTCACATCATACAAATATTGCCAGCTAGGATTGCTTCACTCGTTGCATAACCCTGTAATCTACAGCCAAGATATCAACCGTGCTGGCCTCTGTACAGTGGAGCTTTGCCTGCTTCAACCGTAATCCGGAAACACGCTCTAGAAGGAGGATTTGCAGTGCCAGGTCACCGAAGGATCTCTTGCTTTTCCCTACCTTGGAAAGTCATCAACCTGATGAGCAACAACATCCTGCTCTTCTCACAACTGTCCCCAAAGGAAGATGTGCAGCAGCAGCTGCAGCAATTGTAGCAAGCTCCTGGCCACCAAAATGCTCCTCCAGAAAAGAGCAAATGCCACAGCACCTTCCTTTTAAACGGATTTGTCTGTCCCAAATAGCTATAGATGAATATGAATTTGGCTGAAATCTCCTGGTGAATAATGTTTGTGAGGAAAGGCAGAGAGGACTCAGTTCGCCAAAGAGCAGCTGGAGGAGACCCTCGTCCCACCTGCCAGTGTCTCAGATGTCCCAGCACTGCCCAGGACACAGCAGAAGGGTGAGAGATTTGATTCTCTCCCGTCATTTGTCACCTCCTAGTAGGTACCCTGGGCACAAGGCACGACTCTCTGGAAGTCAGCGGGTGCCACTCTTACTACTTCCTTATGCAACTGCTCTACACAGTGCAGATAATTAAACATTTTGAAGAGTAAGGCCCACCAAGTCAGTAACCCAGTATCAATGGAGGCATTGCACCTAGCAGATGGCTCTTGGGCATTGCTTCAGCTGGAGGGAAGCATGAACACCGGGCAGGCACTGAAACCAGGCGTGAGCTCCATATGTTTTCATTATTAAATGTTTCTGAGAGACCAGAGCTATATACATACAAAGATGTTCCATTGTTGTAGTGATGTTAAAAATAAATACGCTACTTTACAAAACAAAACAAAAGAAAATAATTTTTAATAGTTGAAAAAGAACGGAAGATAATATTGCTCTCTGTGAAGGCATTTGGCGTGACTCTAATGCTTACATTTGCAAAGCCTGTGTATTTATAGAAGCCTAATACGAAATAGAAAGTTAAGCCCAGGCCTGATTCCTTGATCTGAACTTTGAAACTGAGGTCAGAAAATTGCAGTGTCAGTCACGGCTGATGCCTGAGAGGGTGACCAGCGATGGCACTCACACAGCTCCTGTCTTCTGGGGTGAGTTGTCCTCAGCCCTCAAGATCTCTCACAGACTGCTGGGCTCTCTCACCACCAAACTTTTAACTGAAAATGTGATAAGCTACCCTGGCTCTGTGGGACAGTTACAAGCACTTAGAAGATCACCTGGGGACAGTACTCGTTTGTGCACCAGGCTCTGGGAATCACTGTGCGCTGTATGAGGCTTTCCTTGAGCAAGAGCCACAGTTAATGATGTGGCCCTCTTCCTGCAAAAAGCAAATGCCTGCAAGAGAAACTCGGTGCGTGAGGATAAAAGAACAAAGGGAAAGAGAAAAACCCGTGGTCTGGGTGAAGTTAACTACTCAACCACAGGGTGAAAACTGAGGCCAGTGTAACTAGGAGAATAAAAATAAATCTTTGCAATAATTTCCATGTAGCAGTCTGTGGCTGAGACTTTCAGACCCATAAAGAGTTTTAATCATCATACAGAATGCTGACATTTATACATTTGAAATAATTGTCCATGGCTGCGTAAAGAAGTAAACTGATTATGATCCAGATTGATTTTGGGCTGGGAATGTTTATGAATATATAAAGTGCGTATTCAGAAGGCCTGACATAATTCTTTTCCCTTTAACAAATCACTGCTCTTCAGCAGAAGGAGCTTTAGAAAGCTAACAGAAATAAGTCTTGGTAAGTCTTATACTGGATCGTTTCAAAAAAAAGAAGGTTTAGTGGCAGATGTTCCTCAATCTTGGTATTTAATGAGAAGCAGGAGTGTCAAGCAGCAAATATTTGCATGAAGAGAATACATCAGCAGCTGTTTAAAGACAATGGACTGAATATAGTCAAAACAGTGATCTGCTATTAGCCAAATACTGCTATGTTTCTAGAAGGAATAGTCTGCACAAGTGTGTGTTACTACTTGTATGTAACAACAACCCTAAGTATCTTTTCACCGGTCACCTGGAATAACAGCATGTGAAGTTGCTTGATAGTCAGGCAGCATTAGACCTACTGAGTAGCTCCTGCTCCCAGAAGTGTTGCATGGATTTCAGTGGGAGTTATTTCTCATTATAGAAAATGTTGTCACGACCTTTTCTGAGATGCGTCCTCCACAGTGTGATTCTCTGCCACCTTAAAACATAAGAACACCTGAACTGGGTTCAGACAAGGAGTGTCTACCTTTGTCCTAAGTACTGGTTATTTACTGAGTATAAGAAGACAAGCAGTGTTTCTTTAGTTACCTTCTCCACTCACAGAAAGCTGCAGATTAGAGGCTTTCTGAGCAAGACATGGCACTTGCATCTTTATACTGTGAAGCTTTAATGGACATTTTTTTCTATTTTCACCTAACCTGCTTTCAAACTTATTTATACTTCAGTATCTAAAACATTTTTTGGCAATGAGTTTTATTAGATGTGCAGTTTGACAAAGCTTGACTTGCTTTGTTTTGAACTTGTTGCAGAATAATTACATTTGGTGTGGTCTGGTTTAAGTTCGTCTTGCTTGAAAGCCATGCCGTAGTGCTGATCATTCTCCTTGCTCTTGTTTGTGTCTTTTCTGTATCTTAGAGGTGAGGCAATCAAAACCCAGAACGCAGGAATGTGATTGAGTTTATGTGTTATTATAATGACATTTAAAGGCTGGCTCTCTACTCCTTGCATGATAGTACTTAATATTCTGTTTTCATTTTGAATTATAGTGAGTATTGAGATGACATTTTCATAAAACAATCTGCAATAAATCTAAGATCCACCTTTTGACTAAGTAATAGTTAATGTCAGGGTTATTTTCCTCAAGTGCATTTCTTTGCAGCTGTCAATGGTTGCTCAGTTCAACATAATTCTGCAGCTCTTTGTGATCAGTTTTATTTTTAACTACTCTAAATAATTTTGTAAAGTCAGAAAACTTACATATACTTATGTTTTATGATCACCTTATGTAACCCCTTTTCTGGCTCATGTATGAATATACACAGCAGTACAGGCCCCATCACAGCCCTTTCAAGACTGATCATTTCTTCCTGTCCTCTTTCCTGTCTTCTAGCCTAGCTATTACTCTTGCAGATGGCCTTCCCTCTTACCCCATAGCAACCTACTTTCTCTTAGAGCTTTTGGAAAGTTATAGTATCAAAAGCCTTTCTGAAATCCAAGCCCAGTAAATAAACTAGCTTAGTGATAAACCAATGTTTAATGAGTCCTCCATGTGCTGAAACAGATTTAAGACCCATTATTTCTTCCTGCAAAACCTATGTTAATTGTCCCCTATTAAATCATGTTAATTCATGTGTACTGCTAGTTATGTTATTTATTACAGTTTTTACTAATCTGCCCAGTACAAAAGTACAACTTCCTAGTCTGTAATTTCTCAGATTCCCCAGGAGTCCTTATTAAAAACTAGCATTGCATTTGCTGTCTTCCTTTCCTTTTGTACTGAGGCCAATTTAAGTGATAGGTTACACACTATAGCTGAGAGCATGACTGTTTCAAATCTGAATTATCTAAGACCCACTGGCCAAATACTGTCAGCGCTGACAATGCTCTATTGATTTTTTTTTTTAATCGTCCTAAAACGTCTTTTGCTGACATTTCTGACTGAGACGGTTCCCCTACTCTGTCTCCTATAAAGAAAGGCTGAGGGGGTAAGACCAGACCCAGGCTTTGCCATATTGACTGCTGATACAAATATTGCACTTTGCTTTTCTGCTGCTTCTTTATCTTCCTTGAGCAATCCTTTTACAACTCAACTACCTTTTGGTCCTACAAGTTTTCTAATACATGTGCCATTTCTGGTATGGCTGGAAAAGATTTGTTACTAAAGTTCACGTCTTAAACTTGCTGTTCCTCGAACTCATTCTGGCCTGTCTTGCAATAATTTTACATTCAGCATGCCAGTGTATATGATTTTTCCAGTTTTCTAGTTTGGAGATTTATTCCACATCTTGAGGGTACCTCCCTACTCCCAGAAATGTCTTCGTTCTGCTGCATGACCACAGAGTCTTTCTTGACCTTTTAAACTTCTTTTGGATAGGAATGTATTTACTTTGAACTTCTAATCTAATGCTTTTATGCAACCTCTCTGCCACCTACAATAATTTTATTCTCTTACCAGGACTTCTATATTTCCTTGAAAAAATTATATCATTTTATGCAGTTCCTGATTTTGAAGCTAAGAGATACTGGACTGTGAGGCTAGGAGTTTTTCTCCTGTCTTTTAGGGGACTTTTCTCAGTTCTACATGGCTGCTGGATATGAGTATATTGCACTCAGCACTACAAGACAGCTGTTTAATAATGCTTCAGACTAGGACCTGTGAGCTGATCCCATGAGGACTTCATCAGGTCATGCTTCTCTGCTTGTGAGTTTTCTAACCAGCTGCTCCAAGAGATAGTAGCTTTAGAACACCTGTGATATCCAAAAATGTATCCTCAGCATAATGTCCCATCATGGCATATACCTAGGCATGAAGGTGCAGAAGGAAGCGGGGAAGAATGAGACCTGTCTTTTATTAACATGTTTCCTGCATTTGTGGATTCTCTAATAACTCTCTTACTAATCACAGTCCAGGTGGTCTCTCCCCTGGGTGATTGTAAGACAGCTTCATAGTGTGCCCTTCATGTAGGTCTGAAGTTGCAGCTGCTGGGGATCCTGTGCAATCGCCAGGGATGCATTGATAAAGTATGTTGCGCATTGATCAAATTCACTCATTTCCTTCCAGACTTTCCTTGATGTATAGCAACCCTCCCCTGCTGGAACAATCCATTCTTAAATTCCTAATCTCTCATATAATTTATATACTGTTATTTCAGTTTCCCAAGATTATCTTCCTTCTACCAGGTCTCTGAAGTGCCTATGTACCAATAGCCACATATCCTTGATATGTCTCTGTGTTAGTATACAGACCCCCTTGGTCTATAGCCTTGTTTATATACAAAAACAAGCTTGGGTCTGTTTAATAAGCACAGTGCTCTTTGGAACTGGGGTACGCCAGCAGCAGGTCTTTAATCTTTTCTCCCAGAAGATAGTTCAGTGTCAGTGGTATTCCCCACTGCATATGCAGGAATGCCTGCTCATGCCTACAGATAATGCCTTTCCTTTTAATGAAAAGAAAAACAAAATCCTTGTGTGCTCAGCTTATATCCAGTTCTGAATGCTTACTGTCCTTCTGTGAGACAAAGGATATTCTACTTCCTCAGCTTCTAATCTATATTGTACTTCACATCTACACCACTGTGTCTTTTAAAACTGCTTGAAATGAACTTAGAGTATAAGGTCTTCAAGAGAAACAAATTTAGTCAAAACATTCAGGGGAGAAGGTGGCAGTCCCAGTAAAAAAAAAAAAAACACAGCAGAGAAAGCAAGAAGTGGGCCTTTGAATGCAAGGGAGAAAGATTTCTCAATGTGTTAGATATAAAATTATAAGCATAAGAGATATTAAAATAATGTCAATAGATGTGAGATGGAGAGACAATCATGGATAAGAGGAGAAAGTGAGAGCTAATGTATAATTGTAGCTATCTGAGGTGCAGAAATGTCAACCTAGCACGCTGAAGGATGGGGAGCTGCAGGAAGGTCTCAGAGGCAGCTTGAGGAATGGCATCAGTGCTACCAAAGCACAGAGGACTTCAAGAGCTTTCTTTTCAGAAGGGAAGAAGTAGATAGCAAGGAAGTCAGGAAGGTAAATATTTAATGCTGTCTTCAATCATTTTATTAGTTTCATCCACTAGAAAGCATGGCATGAGACAAACAAACTTAACATTAGAAGGTACTCAACTTCTATGCTGTGAAAACGAGTAATGACCAAAGCATAGAGGAAAGCAAAGATTGTTTCGTTTCTTGGATTGTTACTGAAGAGCCTCACAGACATCTTCATGAGAAAGATATTGGCTATTTGGTGGAGGATAAGAGCTTCCAGTAAGAGGCATAAAAGAGAAGCATCATGGAAAGACATGGAAGATGCAGTCTCTGCTGTCTTGAAGATGGGAAGAAAATATGTGAAGAGTTGTATGCAGATGTGAAATTGAAAGGTGGACATTAAAGGGTGACAAGTCAGATTTGAACCTGATGTGGAAAGTGAGAAGACTTTAGCAGAGATAAGTCAGAAGGAAAATAGTTCAGCCTGATTGGATACAAAGTGGTGTTTTGTAGTGTTTGGAAGGAAGTTGCACTCAGCTGCTTGCTAGAAAAACAGAACTCTGTTCATCACGATGTACAACCATTTGGGGTAGTGGCTGCAACCATAGGTAGGGGCATACTGTAGATGTAGGAGGAAAAGAAGCACCCATGTTTCATGATGGAATACAGTATATATCTAGATATACTTTTACACAGCCCCATATTGCTATGTGCTCCTGTGCTGCATCCCTGGCAGAAGCCTGGCTCCCCAGGACACTAACAAGAGGCTTGGTGGTGAAGGAAGGGAGCTCTTCTCCTGGCCACCCTCTAGCACGCACAGCAAAGCTTGCCTTGGATGGAGACTTTCACCCTATATTTTTCACTACCTGTTTTCCAGAGATCTCCGGCTCAGTTACTGGGCTGAGAAGGACTTGGTAACCTGCTGGGGGCCAGTAGTGACCCCACCTGCCTGACCACTGCACAGGCTGAGGGAGCGGGGCTGTCAGATGCTACCTCTGCTTCAAACAGCCAACCAAGGAAATAGCAAGCTTTCATCCCGACGAGTGGAGACAAGAAGTCAGATAGGTGATAAGCCAGGGGAAATACAAAATTAATGGACTAGTTTGTCCTGTGCGGGGTTCAAAGACAAGAAAACAGTCCAAAACTGCACCCTGCAATTGATGCTGCCTTTTATTTAAGAGATGTATTAAGCTTTCTTGTGCAGTTCACAAATGAAGGCAGGGCAGTTATTTCCTCAGTTGTAATCATATCTCAGCCTGTCATTTTGTTTAATTTGTGTATGACTAGACCTGTGAAAGTTATACCTGTATCAGAAACCTAAAGATATGCCAGTATCTTTTTGCATATTACTGACACTGTACTTTTCAGTGGATAAAACAAAGTTAGTGCTGAAAAGTGTCTTAAGTAATGTATGTTTATTTTTAGGTATATGTTTATCTAAAGAAAAGTTAGTTTTCAAGGCAGCAAATAATTGTTTTACAAACATCCACTTAAGAATGTCAGCAGGCTGTTTCTAAAGGATTGATAAAAATTATGCAACCTATAGATCTAACTCAGACATACTTTCTAATATGCCCAAACTGTTGATTTCCTACAGATTTTATGCCAGAACTTGAGAAGTTTTTACTATCACAACTTCCACTGAAGCCCCAGGGCACTGGCCACTCCATAATCGCACCACTGCTGCAGGGTGCATCTGCCAGGAGAACCTGGGTGTCAATGTGCAAAAGGGAGACTGATCCTGACAGAAAGGCACCTTCCCAGGAAGAGAACTGGCATCTAGACAAATGTAGAACCCCCGCCCAAAAAAAAAAAAAAAAAATCTACTGAAAATCAATGGCTAGCTGCTGGGCTATGAAGGCTGAAGTTAGAGAAACAATCGACTTGCCTCGTATTCCCAGCAGAAAGATTAGCTGGCCTGTGAGCACTGAGAAAAGAAAACACAACAAACTCCTCTTATCTTGTTCATTTCCATCGAGAGCTGTCTGGTTAAGGGTGACAAATAGGCAGTAGAGTTTGGCTAACATTATTGTTAGGAATTAGAAATAGGAAGGTGACTGCTAATGCGATCATTTTCTCTCATAATGTAGAGATGGAGGCTGGTAGGAAGAATGTTCTTGTCAAAAAAACCCCAACTCCTATAATGCCTGCTATGGTTATAGCCTGTCGTCTGATCTTAAGTCAGAGGGAGACTGTTACATCCCTTTACGCCAATTTCTGCTACCATGCAGCCATTTTCAGGAGAAAAGCTGATATCGTAAGTTTTTAGTTAGCAAAGGCAGTGGAAGTTTGACATAATAAAAGTCTAGTTGTAATTTTCCACTGTACCCATAGCTAGTACCCACTGGATTTGAATGTGCTGGTTCCCTTTATCTGGAAACAGCACAGAATATTTCATTTCAGTTTCTCCAGTCTGAAATCTATCTGATGGGAAGGACCTATTTCTGGATCAGTATTTTGTTTAGTCTTTTTATACAACCATATAATGCAAGCAAATAAGAAAAGAAAAACTTTGAATGTTGGATCAAATACTCTGGATTTAAAAAATAAATATCACCAACATTTTATTTTCACTTTAGAATTCTGAATGAAATACTGTCCTGTTAAAATAAGTACTTCTGTCTGTGAACCAGGCTCACCTGAGGTATGTCCTCAGTGAACCCTGGTGACATACCTCATCAATGACAGCAGATGAGATACATCAGGGAATGTTTTTGTCCGGCCAGCACTACATAGAGTCTTTTTTTGGTGAAGGACATCATCACCATCAGGTGAGAAGAACCATACCCTCCCTGTGAGCAAGGACTGCAGGGAAGTCTCTGGGAAGTGGGATCAGTGCCTTCCTCTACTGCAGCTATGCATATGGGTACCCTTGACAGTTTACTTACCTTCTCTTGTCTCTGGCTTCCTCAGCTACAAAATAAAGATAACAACCTTTCCATATTTCACAGAGATGTTTTGAAGTTTAGAATAATAAGAAGTTGAGATATCCTGATACCTTCACAATAGGCCATGTGAGTGCATAAGATAGATGCTACAGCAACAGAGCCTTTTCGGCCCTGTGAGTTACCATCATTGTGCTAACAATAAAACAGCTGACCTCCTTGTCAGCAGGAGAGACAGTGCTGTCAAGGAACCTGTCATTTCCCTGCTGTAACAACAATATAAAGCTCTCAAGTCAGAGTATGTTCAGGCTAGGTTTGAAACTGAAACACTGGATAACAGCATCTGAGCTGAAACACAGGCAGTTCCCTCTTGAGAATCAGGAAACATTTTTTTACTGTGAGGATGACGGAGCACTAGCACAGGTTCCCCGGAGAGGTTATGGAGTCTCGCTCCTTGGAGATACTCAAAAGCCGTCTGGACACTGTCCTGGGCAACTGGCTCTAGGTAGCCCAGATTGAGGAGGGGGTTGGACCAGATGAGTTGGTCCTGCCAACCTCAGCCATCCTGTAAGATATCTGTAACAGATGTCAGATCCAGAAAAGATAGCAGCGGATTTCCAGTGGTCTTCAGTTAATACATTTAACTGATGGAAAAGCCTGTTTGTAGTTTTCCTTCAGGCAAAAATCATTTGGAGAGATGCAGAGTTGTATTGGCTGGAGAATCCTAGGAGTTCTGATATCAGAAGTGGGATTTTAAAAGGTTGTTCTACATTTACCAAGAAACAGAGACATGCGGACTTAACTGGGATATACAGATTTAGGAGATTTTATGACTCTTCTGCAATCACTGTACTCTAAAAGCAGATGAACATTTCATACCCTTAGGAACTGAACTACTGGTCTCATTATCATTGCAAAGCTAATCACCATTCCCCTCTATCTGTACAGAAATCTTTTCTAGGAAAAAATGTAATATTTTCTGTAATCTGAATGATTTAGAATACTGAGAAAAGGCTTTGTTCAGATTTCATTTTGCCTGAAAATTTTCTGTTATCATTGCCAGTCCTGTAATGCAATGTTTTGTAGGTGTAAAAAATTTAAGAGTTATACATCCACATGAAAAAAAAAAAGAGAGAGGTCGTCTTGCTACTAAGTGTTGCACTTCATACACATGCAGTATGAATGCTGTCTCTTTGACAGCAAAGAGTAAAATTATGCAAAGAGTAAATTTGATCTTGGCTTAATGATTGCCAGTAATGTGACACTGTCACTTAACAATAAGTTAAGTATCATAAGTATTGAAATTTGACAATTAAAATGTTGGTACACTTGAGTACATCCCACAGAAAAAAAAATTTAAAATGCAGACAACAAAACATCCACCTGACTGATAATTCTAGGGACAACATAGTGAAAAAAATACAAAGAACAAAAAAGAAGTCCATGGTTTATCAGCAGAAGGGCTATGCCCTTATTCTATGAGCAGTTGGTAAGGATACAGTAGTCCTTTCTGGGAAGGCACTAGTTAGCTTGTCCTAGATGTTGGAATACATTGGATGTTACAACTACTTTGGCTGAGGAAATAAAATTAGGAAAGGACAATGCCCATGTGGAGGGGAGGGGAATTTTTTTCTTGTTTTAGTACTTTGCCATTATCTGGTATGTTCATGAGGACACATAACGTTTTGTTGCAAAGAAACTATTAGGGGATGCAGCATGTACATTACATTACCGCAATGTGGCGGTCCATAGCTGAGGCTGCCACAGTCCCTGATTGTTCGCACTTACCGTACCTTAGTTCCCTCCCTGGGTCTCTTTCAGAATGAGCTAAGTATGGGGGCAGTTCCGGCACCAGTGCTCTCCAGGGGCTGCTCCCTGCAGATGCGCTTTGCTCCGTGATGCATGTCCATCTCACTCCAGGGCACACAAGACATATGACGGATGTCATAGCATGGTGCAGATCCCAGCTACTTATTCTAAAGACCTATGAAATATCTGCATTTCATGGATTGCTTGGAATCCTTAAAGTTATTAAGAATACACAGCTGACTGCAGGCAGTTTGGGAAGCCATGGCAGGACATGCAGCACACTGGTCCATCTGCTGTTGGATGATGAGCAAATATGAGCTGTGCACCACATCCCAGCAAAGAGGCATGGGAGCCAGCTCACATGCAGGCACCGTTTCCAAATACCCCTCACTAAGGTGTGCTGAGCGGCTTAAGATAGAGGAAGGGAATTTATTCTTTCCAGGTGTGTAGGAAGGGATTTCTCCAGGTCATGGGGAAGGTGCTTTATGTCTTGCAACTTGAGAAAGGCTGTGACACTGTGTCGCAGCATGGATAGCTTCACCAAAAGCACCGCACAAGAACCCTTTGAGGAGGGGTTTGCTGTGACAGCACCATTCAGGCTCACCAAAATTATCTCATGGTTTAGTGGTTTAGGAAACTGAGCCCTACTGAAAGGCAATGAACTTAAGTTCTTAAGTTGATTACGTACTACTGCCCTACTCTGCAGAGAACAGATTGCTCAGTGCAATCCTCTGATGTTAGTTCTGCTTACTAGCATACATTGCAACCTCACATCATAATTAAAGAGGTCTATTTTTATTGTTAAAAGATATCGGAAAACAACCAGTGTCAGATCAGATGCAAGGACTTCCTGGACTGTAAATGGATGGAGATATCCTACTTTCACTTTGGTTTTTTAATCTGAGCATTTCATAGAGAACAGATTGCTCTTACATTTGGTGACTGTCCAGGGGACAGGCTTTCTATATATATAACACACCTAATTCATAACCATGCAGCTAATATGTACTTGTTATCTAGGGGATAGAATTTATGCACCTAACTCTTTGTAATGCTAATTGCTCTGTTGTAGGTTGCAAGGTAAATCCTCTGTGCATAGGGAAGAAAATAGCTTTCTCACTACCTTCAAATCAGTCAAACACAGGATTAAATTTATGCAGAGAAAAACTCTTTCTTGATCGTATAGGGCTAAAATATAACTTCAAGGCTCAGCTCGAAGAGAGGGTAATGCAGAACAATCTGTCCCAGAGGGAGCACTGTGAGGCATTCTGCTTCTTGGAAATGCTTGGAAGCATTTCAGTGCCTGAAACTCTTACTATACAAGAAGACTATACACACATACAAAAAGCACACAGCCCATGCCTTACTACCTGTCATCTTTGCTTTGTAACCTGGCATATGTGATTAAAGAGAGCCCGTCTCCCCTCAGGTGGCACTAACATCTTGGGAAACATCCCTTGGGGGACGTTAGGGAACAGAGCAGAAGTGGCGAGTATCTTTCTTTGACAGCAGTTTCTTTGGTTAAAGGTTGGCCTTTGCAAGAGTCCCTCAGAAACGGAGAGGAGGTATCCTCTCCCTTTCCATACTCTCATTCTGCATCCCCACATAAGGATCAGGTAGGCTTCAACTTACAGAGATCCTCATGTATTCACAACCTTCTTAAAAAGGAGTAATAAAACAAATGGCCTCTCATACATAAAATTCAGTATAGTGAGGGTGACAGAAATTAGAAAACAATCACTTGGACCCTTTTGGGACCCTTAGTCACCTTCGTTTCTTCCACATCACATCCACACACATAGCTTTACAGAGAGAGCAAGAGGGACAGTAAATTAAAAAGGACAGACTCCTCCTTCCTCACTTCCTTTTAATTTCATACTATGCTACAGTGGCTCATGTCAGAACTAAGCCAAAATCCACATTTTTAATTTTGATTTTAGCATACAAAAATGATAGATATTCTTAACAGATCTTTTTTTGCAGGAAGACAGAGAAGAAGAACATTTTGAGATGATTCAACATTAACTGCTCCATGTAAGGAGTTACTGCAAGTCAATTAAAAGAATCGGTTAAAAATAGCTTTCCCTTGATAAAGGAGAGATTTGTCTCATTAGGACACATTGCTACATTCTATAACCTTACAAGGAAATAGCATTATCAGCTAAACTGCCCCGGTTTACTTTCTTTTGTCTAATTCTGTAACACCCACGTGTCTTGCACGGGAACCAGCTATGGTAGGTGCAGTGGAGTGTTTTACCAGTAATTGTCCTGGGACCTGATGTAGATGAAGGTAAAGAAATTGTATCCTAACTCAGGGGAAAATGAGCAAATTATCTGTTTAGAAAAAAGGCTTATGGTGTTTTAGGACAAAAATCAAAATGGGATAACTTTGTGGAGAGGAGGGAGACAGCCCATGTAAAGCAGTAGAATTAGGAGAAAGTAACTTGTATGAACCAATATAATTACACAGAAACTTGGGGAGCTATGGCCCTCGAGAGCACTCCATGAGCTATGTCCCTAGAGAAGTGGCCTGAAGGCTTCTCAGAATAGGAGCCCTGCATTGAGAATGACTCCAGGATGCACAGATGAAACAGGAATATAGACATACAGGCTTGCAAGAGCCCTTGCATCATCAGATCCACTTACCTGCCCCTGCAGACAACCAGGTTATACCACTCTGTTTATCAGTTTATAAAACCCATCTTACAGCTAATTGGACTGCTGGACCCTGCTACTGGGGCTGAGATTCCTGTCCAGAACTGCTGCACAGAACGATGGCCCAGTCTGGTACCCACCGCACTGCGGGGGCTTCCCCCTGCACCCTCGCACAGCTGCTGTGGACTCTCTCTTGTTGTGCTATAGACGGAGAAGATGCTCCTGCTCACAGAGTTATAGTTTGGGCTAAGTAATCAGGCTGCCTGAAGCTGTGATGTATATTTTGTCACAGCAAAATCTGCTAGTGGATTGATTAATTTTCCAGTGAAATCACATAGTTTAGAGTGTTAATACTCATTGGAGCTGTTAAAGGTGAGAATTTATTGCATAAATACTTGTTAATATTTGATTTTATATTGAATAGGGCAAAAGAAAGTGTCCCATTTCTGGATGAGATTAATACAGAAATTCTGAAGTACTTAATTTTGACTTTACTGAATATTGACCTGCATCCTCTTTAAGCCACAGCAGTATTTCAGGAGATTTGTAGTTAAAAGCAACTTGCGATCCCACAGTGCTCTGTGAGCTGGGCTCCTTCACTGGAGTACATATGCCGTAATACAGCACACACATACAAGCAATTCAGAGGCAGATTAATGTTCAGCTGACATGAAGGACACCGTTTCAATTCTATTTCCTTAATAAAATACTTTTTTCCATGTTCAGATATTTCTTTCTAAAACTGAATTCAAAGATTTATTTCACAGCATTTCACAGCTTAGCAGGAAACTTAGGGGCTCTCTTCATAATAGCTTTGCTGCTGCTGAGACTTCAGCAGAGAGGGAAGTTTGAAAGGTGCAAATTGCAGGGAGACGTGCAACGCTCATAAACTTTCTTTCTGATGGAGCTTAGAGTCCTGTGGGGGTTTGAAATTTTTTTCTTAAAATCTCAGGGCTGAGAGTCCTCTGTAGGCAAGCAAGTTCACTGAAATGAGCACATGTGAGGACCCCACTGCTCAGAGAAGCTGCCTTTCATGCCGTGCTGCAATCATCTGTACCTGCTCCATCTGCAATGCCTTGCTGGACAATGCCTTGCTCCACGCAGTTCCATCACAAAATTTTTAGCCATAGGGTTTTAGTGATGTTGGTTTCTGAGCCGAGTCCAATCCTCCCTGTTAGCTGGTGCATGGCATACAGGGTGAGCACTGCCGGTGGGAGAGAGAGTAGCAAAAGAGAAACTAAGATTTAAGTTTGCCATTCACACAGCGTCTCAGCTTAAGCCAAAAAAACCCCAGTCCATTCTGGTAACACATGGCACTCAGCTTATTATTGCTCAGGCTAGCCAGGCACAGCTTGCACGTGGGCAGACGCTCCAGGATGGGCATGCAGAAGGAGCCCTCCCATGCTCTGCTGCAGCTTCTCCCAGGGTGTCCCCCTTGACCAGACCCTCTGCAGACTACAGGCCCTGCTCCTGTACCATGCACACAGGGCTTAGCTTTAGGAAAGGCTGTGGGGAAGCAAGGGCATCATAATCCTGTCCTTCCATCATCAACCAACAGAAGGGACTGGGCTAGGAGCAGACCACGGCCCCCTCAGGACTGGCAGGATGTTGCCATATTCCCCAGGAGCTTGTAAGATCTTGCTCTACCTTGAGTTACAGTTGTCAAAGTATCTGTACATGTTCTCACCCATGGCTGGCAGAAAGCTTTTTAGACGTGCAACATAAACAAGATGACTCTGACCCATACAGGATTTCTGTCTTCCTCTGTGTGCATAGAGACTTTGCTGTAGAGCACATGAAAAAGCATTATACTTCTGCCCATCAAACAACCAAGACCAAGCATCTGCCTTTCCTATTGTTACAGAATATTGCCATGTTTTCATGTGAAGAAAACAAAAATATATTTCATCTGCTGAAAAATATAATGATTTTACATTTCCCCAGTTCCTCCTTATACAGTTCTTGTCAGACCATAGGAGCACAGTTATTTATTTCCAGTCTGTGTTTACAAAGTCTTGCAAAACAGTCACACAAGAATTTCAGCTACCTAAAATTATGATTCCAGGGCCAGGATGCTTTTCCCTGCCCCATCAGCACACAGCAGCTGTAAAGCTGCCTTCAACACCCTGCTCCTGGGGATTTCTCTTACATGAATCCACAGTTTGACATAATTGTTCTGGATAACAAAGCATGCTGATCCCCAAAGAACCGAGTCCTGCAGCCTCAGCCAGAGGCATGCCCTGTGCTCTTTACTTCCGGCCATATCATCAGATTATGTTTCTCATAGATTCCAGTGCTGAATATTGCAACAGCTTTGTATCAGATTTTATTTTTTTGAGGATATCAGCAACTAACTGCATTCTCCTTTCAGCAGCACAAGATGTCTGGGCAGTTCTGATACATGTCAGCTCACACAGTAGTTCACCAGGAAGTCTGTAACAAATTATTTCCAGGGCTATCCTTCTGGGTCAGCAGTTTGCAAACAAATTTTCAGACACAATTAAAATGTTTTATTTCCCCACAGGCCTGAGGATAATAAATGAAAGAATCCCTGTACTCACTATGCCTCTCCTTCAGTAATTCTTCATATTCCTCAGGCTTGAAACTGAAATCCATTTCCAGGGACTCAACCCTCCATTTCTTTCCAAGGTGGAAGCAATTACCCATGCCTAGGCATAACTGAATTTAATGAAGGGGCTGAAGCACCAGTGCTCTGGCACCTTTCTGTATTCACTTACACAAGTATACCATAACAAAAAAAATTGAGTAGAAAATGCTCCCAGTCTTTTCAGACATTCAAATTCTTCTTTGACATTCAAATCCACTAACTAAATAGACAAGATTTCCATCAACTGTGAATGCAGGCCAGACTTGTTCATTTGTTTTTAAAAATTACCAGTTAATAAACAGTGGCCCAATGGTAATTTATATGGTAATTAACAATGGCAGTTAATAAACAAAGTGGCACAACTGCCATATCAGATCACAAAGATCCAACTTTGACTCAAGACAGCCACGTGACAAGGCAGTGCGTTTCCATCTGAGCAGTAGTGGTTGTTTACAAAGTGGCCCTCAAATGTCCAAACCCATTGTCTCCCTTTTCCTGACTGCTGATATCAAAATTGTCTTCTTTCCAAGATACATGCAAAGCAAGCCCTTGTTTTCATGGATTAGAGCATGACAGCTTTCCTTACCACTCTTCTTTATCCTCTCTCTTAGGCACTGATACTGGCACTGAAGTTAAAAAAGGCATGACTTTACCAGGGGTCAGCCATTTTAGTCCATTCCTTTTTCTGATCCACCAAATCCAGCAGGAAGTTCAGGCAGAGAGCTGTGGTATGTTGTAGCCTCAAAAGAATCAAGGAAATATAAGTAAAGAAGTTTGATAACTACCATTAACATTGTCAGAATGAGATAGATGTTAATACATTAAGACCACGTAGTTAGAAAAGTGTCATACATAGATATAATATTATTACCTATAAGCACACAAACATCTAGACATATACATTTTTACTATTGCTATATAATTTAAATTTGAGGGACCTTGAGAAATCTGGGAACCCTAAAGTAAGAATTTATGAGCGTTCAAGAATATAATAAGGCTATCCTGAACCACATTTGGAAACAAATCAGTAAAGTACCATGTCTAAAATGAATGTCAGTCTGCAGACTGAAAATATACCCCAATAGGTAATTTACAGGAAGGACAGCTTACCTAAAAATATACATTGATGGCTAGTCCAAAGAATGGATGTGTTACCATATTGAAGAAAACAGGAATCATCCGAGTTGACCAGCTAATAGCATAGGTCAAACTGCCTCTAGATTGGATGTGTAAGAGGGTCACAAACCCCACTGAGCTCCACAGGTGCCCCTTCTCTTTGGAAATTGGTATGCAAAATTTATCATCTTGATATCTTGGACTGCTAATTATGTAAATATTACCTTACTACTATTAAAAGAAGTTGCATTTTGTTATTTGGTCTAAGGTTTAGTTGGTCATCTTTGGTCCGATTACTCTTCTTGAATGTTGGCCTGGCTGTTAAAGTGGGGTCATGAAATTGGTGAAGAATATGACCAACCTCTGCTCCTGCCTGGACAACTATGACCAACAGATTCATGATAGTGAAGTTTTCTGGGATTAATTTAGGGGACAATGAAAAAGAAGAACAGGGAGTAGATCTGTTTGTCTGCATACACGAAAGCAAGAATGCACGCATGCATGGTTTAATTAAATTTTCCCAATGTCTCTTAAAATCTCCCTTTTCTTACATGTGGACATCTTATTTTTGATTTACTAAATGCAAGCCACTGTAGTAAAAATACTTTATCCTTGTAATCATCTGTGGGCATTAATTGATGACACAGTAGATTATATCTAGTTATTTGATGACAATTTAGGATTATTTTTTTAAGTAAGTTATTTGCAGAACACTTGTTTCTCTATAGACAGAAAGAAGTGAAACATTTTAGCTTATGCATACTTACACTGCACCCCAAGAATCTTGTATTGCATGTCTTTCATTAATATTAGTGTTATGAGTACTAAATGAAAACCATTCTCTTCGGTCCAGTCTGAGACACCTTTTTAACATTTAGTATGGGCATTTGCTTTTTAAATGCTTTAAGGAGCCATTTAGTTCATGCATTCATACAATTAGATGAAATCTGGTCTCAGAAAGGTGGAGTTTATGCCTGACAGAAAATCCATGAGTAAATAAATTCTTTGCATTCTTGCAAATGCACATACAAGTTCAGATGCTGTTTCTGTAAATCAGAGAGCAAGGTCCTGTTTTTCTGAGGTTATTTGAACTATGAGTGAATTAAAGGAAATTAAGCACCCTGATGCAAAAAGCCATTTGAATAGAGGGCTTTTGTAGAAATGGCTACAGTATCTGTTGTCTGTTTCCCACAATGTTCTGGGAACAGTAGATTCACTAAAATGACTTTAAATTTTAAAAAGTAAGGTATTAAAATGAATAAAACACTACTGAATCCCAGTTGCCCAGCTAAGATTCCCTGTAGCAGAAAAAGACCCAAACAGAGATGATTTCTTCATATCTTTGATGTGAGAGAAAGCATAATGAGCTCAGCAGTATTACTTTCTAAGGAGAGACATGCAGAAACTAGCTCTGTTTTGCTTAATAAACTGTTAAACAAAAATTTTTTGGATGTTAGGCTTGGTGGAGGTTAGGCTTTAAATCTTTTTATCCTTCTGCTCTCTGGGATGTGCTTAGTTGAACAAAATAGAACTCATCTCTAAATTAATGGGTCTTCATTTCAGGATCTTACTCTGTAAAGAGTGTATTAGGTCTAGTCAACATCTGCTGAATTAAAATGACTCTTCAATTACAATTGAAATTTTTCTAATAATTTTTCATTTTGGTCAGTGTTTTTATAGTCTGATGCTGACAATAGACAGAATGACTCAGAGCAGTTCATGCCATTTTCATATAAAATACCATTTTTTGGTGCTTGTTAAAGTTTTGGTGTTTGGGAGTTTAACAGCAACATATTCACAGTGAACCTTACCCTTTTTAAACAAAACTTTGTGGGTTTTGGTTACATTTTATCATGTAGAAACTACGTCTTCAGAAATCTAAAGAAGATAAAAATCAAGCGGCATTTAAGTAGTTTAACTACTTATTTCTCCATGACTAAACAAGTGAGGCAGATATACTCCCTCATTCAGATTTGCTTTTGAGAATGGACAACTGGAGTCACTTCCATGGTGAAGATGACCCCCTGCACAGCAGATGCCCACACTTGCCTGCAGGACCTACAGGGCGGGAAGGCCGGTGGGGGTGAAGAATGGTCCCAAACCGCATCTGGCATTGCAGCCTGTACCTTGCTGATAGGGCCTGATGCTTTACTCAGCGTTCACCCCATTTAGGAGCTGGAGGAAATGTTAAAAGCAGAGATATTTACCACATCAGCCAATGTTTCAAGTAACACATACCTCTCAAGTCTGTGCAGCTCCTTCTGAGATATGTCATTCCAGGTCTAATTATCTGCCATTGTCATTCTCCTCACTTTTCTTCATAAATAAATAAATAAATAATCTTTTAGATCTATGCAATAACAAGTGATGTCTTTTCTTTCAATGACTACATTTTTCCAACTCAGTGGAAGAAAATATGTTGTGTTCTAGTCTCTCTGGCTCATTAACTCCAGAAATCTGATAATGGTTTTAATGCAAAAGGATAATGTTAGGTTTTAAATGGGAACAAAATAAAACATGTACAGGAATAAATTAACCTGTTACATCCCCCAAATGGTTACTTGCGGTGACTTGAAATTTGCATAGCCAGGTGCCTTACAAACAAGTACACAAAATCGTGGTTCAGGTCTGAATATTGAAAATGAATGGGAAATTCTGTCCTACACATAGACCCTATGTTAGGTGTCTTCTGATCTCACTGTTTCTCATAGTGTCTTCAAACCCAGAGGAGAGCACAGTAGCTGCAGGGGGTTCAACAGGGCACAGTAGGGCTCAGCAAGGCACAGAAGCACATCTATTGCTTGGAGCATCAAATTAAATAGGAACAGTCACAGCTGTTATTTCCACTCCAACTTTTAAAGTTACTGTTAGTCAAGAAATCTCATGTTCTAACATATGCTTTGAGCTCCATTTTGGTTGTAAATATGTATTAGAAGAACAATCTCCTGGTTGAAAGGTGACAGTAACAGGAGCCCTTAAATGTGATGGAAGTTGTGAATCCACAAACTCTTCATCTTCAGAATTAACTTTGGAAAAGCTTCAACCACAAGGAGAGTGGTTTAAGGAGAGCTGTGGAAGATTACAGGAAGTCTCTCAGAAAGGAAGGACAAAAACACTCTGGGGCGTCACATAAGGATCTTGACAGTCTGAATTGCAGCCAGAACACTAAGAAGTCAAGAGGCAATGGGCACAAAGTGAAACACAGGAGGATCCATCTGAACATCAGGAAACACTTTTTTCCTGCAAGGGTGACGAAGCACTGGCACAGGTTCGCTGGAAAGGTTGTGGAGTCTCACCCTTGGAGATATTCAAAAGCTGTCTGGATATGTTCCTGGGCAACTGGCTCTAGGTGGCCCAGCTTGAGCAGGGGTGTTGGACCAGATGACCTCCAGAGGTCCCTGCCAACCTCAACCGTTCTGTGATTCTGTGAGATGCAGCCATCAGAACAACCAGAAAAGAGCTAATGTAATGATTACTAGTTAACACTACCTAATAGGTATGCATTTGCAATGCACATGAGAAACTGTTTCCCAGTGACCTTCAAGTGTAACTTCAGCCAAAGTATAATTATAGGTCAGCAGCAGAGCCTCAAAATTGGAAAGTTACAAGTTGTGTGGAGAAAGTGGAATTTAAGAGAAACTGTCTAGCTATGCAAAGACTGGAAACAGATCTTCTGGATCCTCAGAAAAGAAACCGTATGTCCAAGAAATCTTTAGCCAATTAAGGTTTTATCCAAAACGCAGTTCCTACTAAGGGCTGGGATCGAATTAAATTCCGCTCTTCAGGCTTGGTAAAACTGTCAGCTCTGCATGAAGAGCATGGCTGTCCAAATACCTTCAAAACATTTCTGTTATAACCTTTCAGTCATAATGAGCAAGAAAAAGAAACTATGCATGAAAAATTGTATTTGAGAGAAGAGTAATTCTCTGAAAGTCTCAGCAAGGACCAAACAAAGCAGTTAATCTGTTCATCTGCTCTCCATCCTTGGCAAGGTCTAAGCATACCTCACAGTGCAATGAGTTCCTGGGTGATGTATGGGCAGCAGCAGAACATTTTCCACTCCTCAGGGAAGGAACAAGGCAACTACATTTATGTGTTTTCTTCAGGCCTGGAGAGTACTAAGGAGTTCAGAGGATATTTTGCCAGAAATCTTCCAGAAAAAAAGACAGCTGGAGGGGTGGGTTTTTTTCCAAGTGGAAGCACATGAAATATCCCATTGTACTTAAGGCACTGTTTGGCAGTGGAAGAGGAATTACTCTGTAAATCAAGGAAGTTGATGGTCCCTGGTCTGCAAAGGAGTGCATGTGCTAGAAAGGTCTTTGTAGTGGAGGCTAGCTGTGGAGCTAGTCCTCTGGGGGCACCAGGAAACAGGCCGAAATCACAGGCTGGATTCCGAAGGGCATAAGGAGCAGGGAGAAAGACAGCAGCTGCTGAGTTTGCCAGCTGGAGTCTTAGGAAGGTAGGGTACACATCTGTGTTTCTGAATGCTTATCCTCATTACAGGCTTTGTCCTGAAAGATTTCGAGTTGCTCAAAAATGTACCAAGAGACTGAGGGATCTCCAAGTAACCCAGGTTCACAGGTCTGTAGCGGGCAACTTTGTGCCCATCTTTCCTTAAAGCTAGCAAGCAGGGCTAGCTTTAGAGACTGTGTGCCTCCCTCCCTGCTGGTCCAATTGCACCTTTAACCCTTATAAACATATCTAAGGCACCCATCACTGCAATGTAATCCCTTGTGATATGTAAATCCTCATGTGGGGAAACGTGACTCATTTTAGGAGTATCCTAGTCTACCAGGCTCATTCCCAGACCTCTGCGTTTGTAGGGGTGGGAATTCCAGGTGCATCCCCTGATGAAATACCCTGCTCTGCAGCAGGGCGCTGACATGGTGACAAAGCATATGGTAACTGTGGAGAGGCAACAAGATGCCATGACATGTGATGCCTCTACCCCCTATCTGCAAGAATAGGAGCACCAGCACTTGCAGAGGTATCAGATTCTTCATCAGATAGAAGTGCAAGGTCTGAAACATGTTGCCGGTTTTGAGTCGAAGCAGACCAGCTTTTGGAATTTAGACCTGTACATCCCTGTTATGGGCTAAATCAAGTTTGCTGCTGGTCTAGTAGATAAACAGTGCCTCTATCTGCTCCTTTCAGGATGGTATCACCCACTTTGGGGGAATCTGATTAAAAAAGAATCAGGGAAAAAGAACAAGCCTGTGGCCTGTCCATCCAGCAACTGCCCAACACAGGTTTGGTCTGCAGGAACAGCACTTCTGAAGATAATACCAGTGGAGGATTCAGGGGTCAGGATGTGCTAGGGACCATTCCCAATTAATAACGCTTTAAGCTTGGTGGGGAATTTTGCCAACATGCATGTTACTTCCCAAGAAGGCACTTCTGAGGCTCACTGGTAACCCTTGTCCTTCGGCTTGGGTCAGGTGGGCAGGTGCTCCTTAAAAAACAGACAATGAAATTCCTCTGGCTTTCCATATTACAGTGTCTCAGGGAAACCCCACTTGCAACAGAAGCTATATAAGGCTTGCAAAAACCCTAAGAAACCCGTTCCCCTTTCTTTTACAGGTCAAGTGGTGATGTCTTCCACTCATGAAAAGTGATCCATGGGTAACTGCTTCCTCTACTTTTTCAGCAAAGAAGACAGTTGCATATCAGGCTTATACAGTCCCTGAGCTCCTTGGCGCGGCCACGGGCAGAGAGAGCTGCACAGCCAGGAAACGGCAGTCTGCATCGTAAACATAGGCTCTGCCCTTTCCCTGCCTTGTTCTTCATTCAGAAGCCAGCTGAGTGCTTGGACCCGTCATGGCAGGAAGCCACAAACCACAAGGGCAAGGCACAGCTCCTTTGGCATCCACTCAAAGTTTGCAGAAGAGGAAAAGCTGGACCTAAAATCATGCCCAGCTTGGCCCCTCCCCAGGCATCCTAGGAGTGTTGGAGGCTTCTAAGGATAGGTAGGGCAGAGGAGCTACCATCAAATCTGGCTCTTTCTAGTCACTTAAAATGGAAGGCACTGCTGAACCATCCTGCATAAGGCCCAGCCTGTGCAGGGCCACACACCCATCCTAGCTGGGAAATTAAACTGAGACTCTGCCTGGGGTGCTTGCTGTCTTACTATGACTCTGGCCTTGAATAGCAATGTATTGTAATGGCATTTCTCACCTGCTTTCAAAAGTATTCAACACCCACATATGGCATGTACTGTCAAATGCAAAACCAAGATTGTTAAAAGAGACTAGTGACACTGTGCATCTGTTTTTGAGCAACTATCCTAAGCTGACTAAAGGAACTTTGTTTCTTTAGAAGAAGAGGAACAACAACAAAAGTATGCATTTTTTGTATTTAATGCAGAGAAACTGTAATTAGAAAACTAAACCACTCATTAGAAAGCTTTAAGATTGCTAAAGACTGAAGGTTTTTGACTCTCCCTGAAGACAAAGAAAGAACAAACAAACTTATCCAACTTTTACTTAAGAACAAAAATTTTCTTAAGCAGTTGGATAAACAGATTTGGGGAAGAAGGGAAAAGGTCCTTTCAGCCAGGTTGCTGAAAGGAGCTCACTCACACAGAGCTTTCTTGCTGCTGCTGGATTATTTTTCTGCTAAAAGAGCATATGGAGAAGGATAGGATGACAAAAACCTGCTTTATCACTTTACCAAAAAAAAAAAAGAAACACTTGCTGTGCTCTGGAAAGCGGGGTAGGTGGGTGGCAAGCGAAGGACAAAGGAACTTCTGAAAGCCTCATTTTCCCAGTCAGCATGTGGCAGACCTTGCTAGAGGCTCCTCTTCTTCTCAGCTTACCATAGCAAAGGAAACAATCATTCAGCAGTTTCCGAACACCCTGGCAAAGTAGGCAGGTGTGGTGACCAGAGATGGAGGGAACTGTGAGTTATTTATGAGGCAGTTCTGTATGAATCTCTATTTTGCTAGCACAAAATATCCCCAAATTAGATGTATCCTAGAGGAAGCCAGGCATTAAATTAGAAAGAGGATGTTTTTGGTAAAATACACCTTCTTCAAATTGTATGCCAGTAGACAATCAGTAGCTCCCTGGAAAAATGCCTTCTTTGTTACAGAGAATTAGTATGAGATGTATTATTTTCAAGTGCTTCAGTTTTTCAGAAAATGGTGGTGTTATCAAGCAGCACGCTGAAGACACAAAGAAGTTCTCTTTCACGTGGGACATAGCTGAACAGTGGAACTCTGCCACAAGGTGTTGGGGAGGCCAAAGAAACTGAACAGATTGCTGGAGAATTAATATACTGTAGTCCAGATAAAACATTCTACTCCAGAGATCTCTAAACAGCTTTTTTCTGAAATGGAGAAATTATGATAAGGAAGGAGAATAGACTAAGAAGCAATAGCCAGGAAGATAAACAAAGAGAAGCATCAGCTAATCGTGCCTGTTTCTTACACATATTCTTCAAGCTTTGCGTTACTGGGTGATGCTGGAGACACGGCTCTCTGGGCAGTCTTTCGGTTCAAGCCAGTGAGTTTGTTCTTCACTTTGTATATTCTCATGTGTGACAAATAATAAGATTAGATACTTGTGAGAATATGACATGCAAGCTATCTTGAGCGTTTCATATGTGTTCAGCCACCAATGGCTCAGCTCACATCCAGCCAGTGTTAAGAGCAGCAAGTATGCACACAGTTCATAGAAATCACTACTTATTAATGTTGATAGCCATATGTGAAGACCATCTACCTAGTATTAAAGGCCACTGTCTACAAAGTAAGCAAGTTTACTCTTCATTTGAGCAGTCTTTTAAGGTTTACATGGCTGCATAAGGTGGGAGGGCATTTCATGTACTTGCTATTAGAGTCACAAAATTTCCTAACAAAATTTTGTTAATGAAATAAGGTCCAAGAAAAGCTTATCAAAGTTACCACAGTTACCTAGTCAGCCTTTGATATGACTTGGCTTGACCCCAAACCCACAAAGACTCACTGACTCATTCACAGCCTACATATTGAATTCATTCCCCCAGAAAAAGCCCCAAAGAAGGTGAAATTGCATGCAGGCCAGTCAGCAAGATTAGTGTTTGTGTTTGTGCTTTCTTAATTGAAGCTAACAGTTCTGCCTGCAAGAGGTCAGCTGATAGAGATCCAGTTCTGCACAATTCACAGTTTGCGGATGTACAGATTAAGCTGACTGCAGAGTATGCACAGGAATTATTTTTTGTGAAACCATTTGCCCAACAGCTGCCTTTTCAAGAGGAAGAAGATACAAGTTCATTCCAGTTTACAACTGATGGAGAAAACAAGAAATCCCTTCTGGTGTTTGGGTGGAAGCAAGACATGAATGAATGAAAATGTAGATCTACATTTTTCTCACACTGACAAAGGATGTATGTCTTTTTCTCTACTTCGGTGCAAGAAACAGGCTATCATCAGCTGTTTGAAGATCAAAACAGATTTTTGAAGGAAGCTTACCATTTATTGGTATTGGTATTTATTGGTAAGAAGCACACTAAAATCCCAACAGCAATACAAGACTTGGGGAATCTTCCCTCAAAAATCTTCTAAAGATTTACAAAAATAGCCTGGGAAACAGATGAACCATCCCTCTAATGAATCATTGTTCAAATTAAAGTGGAATAAGAGTTAGCGGGCAAATAAATAAAGCCATTCCCACCATTTCAGAACTCCCATTTTGCTAATTATGAATGTTTCAAGTTCTGTACTAAATTTAGGAGCTCTGAATGAAATCTTGGCTCTATTGAAGTTAATGGGAGTTTCTGTCATTTCGAGGAGGTTCTAAATTTAGCAAAATGAATTTTATCCTCGGTAGTTCAGTGCCTTCTCATGGTTTTGCTGACTCTAGCCAAAACTACACATCCTTGCATTAAATATTAACAGCCAGTGTTTTGTTATTTCACATTAAATGTTTGTTTGAGCCAATATTTAATTATTGTTTCCCACAATCTAGTTTGTTTCCATAGATCTGAGAAAGGCCTTTACAGTTTGACAACTCTGAGTGTGCTCTTACAAAAGTGATTGAATATATTCAGTGTTGAATACTTAAAAGTCTCAGTCATAAAGGATTTTGGAGCTTCCCAAAGCAGAGTAATCTGTAAACTACTTACAAAACGGTGTGGTTTTGATTGTCCTATAGTGAGATAATCTGTCTGCTGGGAATCACTGCTACTCTGGATATTCTTTCAAAGACTCCTAATCCAGTCTTACGCATATTTGACCCCTCTCTTCTTGTGAAACAGGAGACCTTCAGAGATGGAAAAAGTTTGGTAACTGGCTTATTTTGCATTTCCCTCTGAATTAGGCCTGATGAAAATTGTAAGTTATGTCACAAGCTGCTAAATGTAAAAAATCCTTCCCTGATCCTTAGGATTTTCACTGGTGAAGTTGGGGCTAAATCGGGTAACAGAAAGCAAAGACTTGGGGATGTCCCCAAATAACCTGCACAAAAATAGACTAGTAAGAGACAGCCGTAATGACCAAACTGTAATATTTTATGATGCCTAGGCAAGGAACCAGACACTGGGGGGACAGACTTAAGTGAATTGTGTTCACCTTTATAAAATGTTATTTGGTAACAGGAAAATGCAATGCAAACTGTCAACATTTTAACTCCAGGAGTGCTAGCATTGATGAACCACTTGTCAGGATCAACCTGTGAGAAAACAAAAATGCCAGAGGGATTCCTTTTTTTTTTTGAAAGCTGCAGAGAATCATGAGGTGTCTTTGCATCATACAAAGAATTGTGCAGAAACTCTCAAATTAGCTCTAAATGAGATAGTAAAAGAGTTTACTTCCTTTAGAAGGTAAATCAGTTAGTGCCACAAATGCATCTGTAATGCTGCTGGGATTCAAGCTGGTATCTTTTTAATTTGGTTTCGGATCTAGGATTTCCATTCTGTCTTCTACTGTCACTATAATAGCCACGTGCCTTACCAATAGTATTACATCTCTCCATTGTACTGCAGGTAGAAAAGGCAAAATCATCTTCTATCCTTTGCAGAGGGTAGATTTAGGATGGGACACTTAGACAACTATTTTTCAGTGATATTTCTAGATTTGTGTGTTAATGGCTGCCCCAAGGAAACACAGAAAACCAAAGCTGAAAGTTTGCAAAGCTGGCTTCCTGTGTAGCCAGAACACACCAATGAACTCAAACATCCCAACAGGTCCCATATGCCCAAAAGTATGCCGTGCTCTCAGGCAGGCTGTCTTCAAGGCAGCTCCATGCACAGGAGGTGGGGGAGAGGCAGATCACTGCTCCAGGTACTGTGGACGTAGCCATTGGTTTCAGTGGGAGTTGTATGGGTAGGTGCTTTTAAATTAATTGCCTATGTGAATGACCTGCAGGCTGCTCTTGATGCCTAGTGAAGAGACAGATGCAGTTTCCAGACTGCAGACTCTATTTTCACACAATATAGGTTTATGAATAATAATAAAAGAGGAACCCACTGGAAGTACTTAAACATCTTTGTTCAGGAGATACTTGAGTCAAATTTCAGAAAGCTGGAGAGATCTTGGAGGACATACGACACATGTCTGTCCCTTCTGTATACTTTTCCCAGCATTGGTTATCATCAGAGAAGGATGCTGGGATACGTAGATCTGCAATGTGACTCAAATTTTGGTATTGTCTGCAGATTTCTTGTCCAAACACAAGGTGGAGGAACCCAGAGTCAGGTGGCAATCAGACCTGGGTTTTGGCAGCTTTACCCCAGCTGGTATTTGGAGAGGAGTCTATAATAATATAATTTGTGTGTCTTTTACAGATAGCTAGCAAAGGCGAGGGTGGTGCCTATAGTAGCTGCGTATGAGATGTTCAGTAAATACAAAATACAGAGGTGGAGTGAAGAAATTAAAAGTTATCTAAGACTGATGCTTAATGATCCAAGCTCCCTGCTGTCCATGGCTGTCATCTCTGGACCTCCTGCACCATCCATGAAGAGACCTAGTTGCCACAACACACTGGTGTAACCTGGATGTCCCACCTGCCCCTCTTCATAGACTTCCTAAGAGTCAAAGCCTGTCAGCTTGAAAATTGAAGATTAGTTGTTCAGCACTCTCTGGAATTTGGATCCCTTTAAATGACTAAGCTGAATAAAGCCCTGTCAGTTTTCTAGCTAGAATTTTACCCATAGATATTTTATCTATCTTTGTAGTCAAATTTGGTCCTTCTCCTCCCCTACTTACCCACCATAGAAGGCAATGAAAAGAGCAAATCTTGAAATCCTACCTTATCTATTTTAAATATCTTCATCCCATATTCATCATATCAGAGAAAATGTAGGGGTTATAGTGAAGGTTAAAGGCATTTAAGTACTAAGAGCATCTTGACAAGAGAAGCTGGTAAGAACCCAAGGAGACATCGATCTTTTTATACATTGAGTCTCTTGCAAATTCAGTTTATTGACTTATTGATGCAGTATGCAATAGGATTTTCCTGCTACAAGTTTTATTTAGAACTGGCAGATCCCAGCAAAGCCAATTTTGGCTTAATTCTTTTCATACTAATGTAACATTGAAAATCTGTTGAGATGCTCAGTTGATCTCCGTGTTCAGTAATAGCTTCATTTCACGGTGGAGTTTGATGGTAGTAACACCAAATCTCATCCAGATAAGAGCCTTACATAAAAGGTATAGGTTTGTATTCAAACCTTAGGGCTTGGTCTACCACTCATTAAAAATACTGGATGTGATTCAAAAACTCATTGTGGTGAATGCATTAGACCAGCTAACAGAGGTAGTTGAACTTTTTAGGTGAACAATTTATTTACTCAAAAATACAGTTTCTGAAGTTGGCTTAAATTCCTAAAGAATTAAAAAAAAAAAAAATATTCAGCTACACAAAAAAAGCTAAACTTAAAAAAGGCATTTAAAGCCTTTTTGTTAATGAACCCTCCCAACACACAGACTCAGCAAATCATTCTGAAGCCAACTTAAAGTTCAGCAGACTCAAAATTAAGGAATGTTAAACTTTATTTCAATATGTCAGAAAATATAAACCAGCCTGCAAATACTTCATTTAAGTTATTCTACTGTTTTGCCATGGAAGCAAAAAGGTTTTTGTGTGTCATTAATGAAGTTAGATTCTTTGTTGTAGGCATAAATATTTCGTCTGAAATCATTGCTATTTATAAAACTGAAATCAACTTTCTAAGCATAGTCTAGGGAAGCATAGTCTAAGCAAAACGCCTGATGAATTTGGTGGGAAAATGGCTTCACCAGGGCAGATATAATCTTATTTAAAGTAGCTGCTGGAGTATGCTGTAAAATGCCTAGGTCTTAGCTCCCCATAGATCTCAAAAGAGACCTTTTAAATCTGCTCTGCCTTGTGTTTGGCCCTTCCACTGCATGTTTTATCACGTTGCGAACTTAGGCAGGGAGTACTGTGAACACCACTGAAAAGACTGAGTAGTAAGAGCCCCCCCCCCCCAATGTGCAGAGAAGTATTTATAACCTTGCAAGACTGGGATGTAACCAGACCCATGCTCTTTCTTACTGAAGCTTTAACTGGACCTGGGGAACCAGACTTCACCATAGTACTGAGGTGTGGGTGCTTATAGCATGTCTATGGTAAACACAGAACCCAAACCCAAACTTACTGCATGAAGACAAGCATCCACGAGATGAAGTATAGTTGTTAAAGACTCATCTCAAGTGGTGAGTGAAAAGCTTCAGCTGGGGCTTAGGCAAAGAAAAGAGATTTTCTGCACATCCTATTGAAGTTCTTTAACAGGATCAAAGTTGAAGACACACTGAATTTCCACAAATTGCACAGACTTCTGTAAGAGTTCTGAATGCTCAATATACACCCTGAGCTGTGCAGGTTGAAATAAAGCAAAGAACAGAGCGCAAAAACACAGAATAGAAAAATCAGTATTGCTACTGTGCTTGTTTATTGTTTGGAGAAAGAATTTGAAAAGATAATATTCCTCTTAGCTGTGGATGACTCACTTTTTGTCAAAGAACAGCAGATTTGAGCCATTTTCAACAGCTGATGTCACCTTTATCTGGATAAATCAGGAAGCATGAAAAGAGATAAATTCAAGCTCTCCAGTGACACCAAGCAAAGAATGTCACCCGCACCTCCCTGCTCTGTGATACTCTTCAATCGTACACAGATGTGGGGGATAACAGTGTTTGTATATGATTTTAGGCTGCTTTAAGGGGAATGTTTCCATTGCTGACTTCTGCTAATGTCACTAACATTGGGATTGCAAAGACATTGAGGAAGGGACTTCGACTCTGTGAACATGAGATTAACAGTGAATTGTAGTAATAACTTTCTGGGAAAAGTGACACTTTTTCTCTATGCAATGATTTAGGGTTGCCCAGTGTTCAGCGTTGTATCACTTAGATGTAGTTTCCTGGCCTGGTAGGGTTATTCAGAGCGCACAGTTGAGATACTTTGTGGAGATGGCCAAATGGCCAAAGTTATTAACTTAAACTAAGCCTGCACTGAAGGACAAGAGTGACCTTCAGTAAACACCCTCTACACTGAGGGGGTCACAGGGCACTAGTTTTTCTTCCAGCAAGAGGTCCCCGATGCCAAGCACAGCAGCAGCAAGGGTGCATCAGGACCTGAATGAAAGCGAGTACCTGCACCGTCAGTCACCGGCAAGAGGCAGACCCCATTTCAGGGTGATGCAGACTATGTGACATCCAGCTCGGTGACAAGCTGGACTGCCAGGAACAACGTGGTTGCTTTAATTTGACCTTCCTGATCACTGTCTGTCCTGACTGCCTGGAGTCCCATGACTGCGTAGGGAGCCCCACTGCTGCATGGCCATGGTAAGCTCTCCAATTCATGCTAAACATTTATATTAAATAGCTGTAGAGGGCAGCCTGAATCCAGCTCTATTTGTCTTCATTACATAAAGAAACCAGGTCCAACAGTATTGAATATCAGCTGCTCTGCCCTTGAATTCAAGATACCACGTGGACACCTAAGTCTTCAGTACATCTGAGTAAAGCCCCTAATTTAACTCTTCTGGAAAGCCCTGGGCTAACCATGGATCCAACAGATAAGTGGATCACTGCTGCTAAGGTAGTCTGGTCTCTAGTTCTTTCTGGATTGGGTCTTTCTGTTGAAACTGCCAACAAAAGAATTAATTATAATGTCAGTCATTTCTGTGCTGAGACACTCTCCATTGGGAAAGAAATGGGGAGCATTTAACACTGCTCTCCGGACAACTTCCAGAAGATAGAAATGTCTGACTGTGGCCAGTCTAGGTCAGATTTGATTCACTTACTCTAAAAGGAAAGCATTCAAAGTCCTAATTACAAGACTCAGACTACATGAAAACCAGGTCCATTTTACACCAGCAGGGTTGCTTGGAGCCTTACAAAAGTGGAAAGGAGGGAGAAAGGTTTGAAGATCAAGGAGGCCATATGTACAAAGAAATACAGGAAGGACATAGGATATAATTTAAAACAAAAACCAAAGCCCAAAACAAAAACAAAAAAAAAAAACCAAACAACCCCCCCCCCCCAAACCAGAATTCTCTTTAATTTTTTTATATTTTCAATAACTCTTATTGATTGATTAAAACTGAAAAGACATTGAAGAGCTATTCTTCCTATATGAGGAGATAAATATAAGAATAGAGGCAGTCATGATTATCTCCTCTTTCCTTATCTTCCAGGAAAATATCAGATTTACTATACTGTATGATATCTGTTCTTGTTCCTAAATGAGGTTTCACACTGTGCATATCATCATAATATCAGGGTCAACAAGAGCATAAGGCAATTTGATTTGCAAACTGTCCTCCTGCTAGGCTAGGACTTAAACCAAGCAGGCTTTGCTCTCCAGGTCCAAGACCACAGTCCTTGCCTTCTATAAGTTTCAGCTTCCCCTAAATCTTACCAGTTTTGTGAGACAGAAAATCATCCCATTACAGACCTGGAAAAATCTACTTATAATCTCAGGATTTCAGGCTGGAAGTCTTAGAATGATCTAAACTTGAAAGACAGAGGAAATTCTTTGCTTTAGCCCTCACCCAAAAGCATTCACCATACTCTAAGCAAATTTCTTCATCCTTTTTGGTAAGGAAGCAGGTTAGAAGGTAAGACCCACAGATTTGGTATCCAAAGAGCTCCTTGAAGAAGATGCTTTATGTTAGTAAAGAACAGGAGCTCAAAATAATTCCGTCCTTTGCATTCCTGCTTCGGAAAAAAACCCCAACATTGCACATAGCACTTGGAGACCAGAATCAAAGATATTCCCGAGAAAAAAAAAAAAGAAAAATAAAAAGAACAGGCAAACAGGCACTAATTTACTGGGAAGAGAAACAATATAGCTTTGACCACTGGCCAGAATGGCTTCTTCTATTGTACTACCTTGCATATATAATGCCTCTCCCCTACCCTTCCCACATTCCATGATTCTGGTGTTGGTGCTAACCTAAACTTTGGATATTACGCTATGCCTGCAGTATCTGTAACTGCTCTGTAAATACTGCAACTGGTTTTTCCCCTGAAAAGAGACTTCAGGGTGGGGAGACAAAATGCAAACACATTGGTTTCCTGTACATAAACCTTGAAAACTTTTTTAGTAGTGCAGCACGAAACTTTGTTTTAGAAGGTGAGATGGAAGTCAGCCTTACCTGTGAAGATTAAAAGCAATCAGGGAGTTACCTTTTCCAACAGCTGTTGGGCTCCCAAAATCTTACATCAAGAAGGGGCCATAAATAACTTGGTACTCAGCTTCCCTATCTCAATGTGGTGATTTACTTTCAGGATGTAACAATTATTTTACACTGGGTGAATGAGTGCAGCTTGTGGAAGGTTATAGTATTTCACTCACAAATCCCTTAATAAAACATTGTATTCCCCAGCATATTGCCTCACCCTGCATTCCATCCTGATTGCACGTGCTTCGGCTTGAGAACAAAGCTGGAGCCAAAAAGAGGGGGTTAAATTTGTATTTTTTCCCGTTGATACTGCATTTAAACCAGCCATCTCTTTTAGTGTGAGACTCCTGCTGAAAAGAGAGTAATGAATGGCTAAGGAGTAGAAATCTAGTTACACTGGTCGGATGCATAAATTCATTCTCTGTGCTTCTAGACACGTCTCATTTGTTGAATCAGCTCTTACTCTATTATTCCAAAGTGGTCTCAATCACCTTATGATTTATTTCTTAATAAGAAGAATTTAGAAAGTCATGTATCATTTACACTCTGTGATTGTACATAAGATCCTAAACATAACTCCCAGTGCAAGTGTAATTTCCAGTCACCAGCAACGCATCCCTTTCTTTCTTTGGTACCTCCTGCCCATGCTACGTCTTGGTTTAGCTATGTCAGTGTCTGTATTCTGAACATCTGGGAGGAGGACACCTTTGCAATACCACACTAACTTTCTAAACCATCAGAAAGAGCTTCAGTACTCAGCAAACTCCGGTGCAAGAGGCTTAGATGAGATGCCACTCAATTTCTTTAAATATGTATTACGATACAAAAGTTTTATGAAGCCTCATCCAGGCAATGCTCCCAGTGAGTCGGTGCTGGAGTTTGCATCCTGCTGAAATTGATGTCCACCCCCTTTCCGGAAGAACTTCATGCTACAGAGATTTCGCTTCTGTCTCGCTCCACTATACCATACCCCTCTTCCAGGAAACGCATGGCTGCTTCTTTAGCAGGGTTTGTTGAGAAAATGAACACAAGGAACTCGTCTTCCCATGAGAGGGGAAGAAGGGTCAAAGCAAGGGCCTGGCTATGTTCCTTTACACCTTGCACTTGGTGTGCTGCTCAGGATCAAGGTCTGCCTGTGCTAACAACAGTGTGGAAAACTCCTGAAGAGGAGGGTAGCCTCCCATGCACTTTTAAGTCTCTGTGGGTCATGCGGATGACCCAACAGATGGGCTAATCAGGCAGACCTGGTGGAAAATGAGGTAATGTAAAACAAACAAGTCATGATGTGCTTGTTACTTCAGCAAAGCCAGACGTCCCTGCACCTTCATCCCCTTTCTGACCGCCTACTCACCCTCTCTGGTATCAGCCTTTGCCTTTTTCCTGCCCTGAAGGAATTCTTCCACCTTCCCCTGACATTCGGGATCACAGTGCCCATGTCTCACCTGCCCGTACCCTCTGGCCAGCTGAGTTTAACACCCATAAAGTCCTCTATAAAACTGTTCCCAGTGATAAACAGTGTGCTTCAACCACTCTTCCCAAAACCAAACTACTATTTCTTCAGCAATAGGAACACAGTTTTACACCAGGAGCAGAGCACGTGTTATTTAAAGCTTTACCACCCATCCTCTAATAGAGACTGAGGAATGCCTCACCCTCCAGCCAGCTACATTTACAGTAGTGTTATATATTTTATCCATCACCAAACAGCCTGTAGCCATGTTGCTAAACTTCTTTAGCCTCCAAGACAAATTGTGTATTGGCAATAGTCCCTAGCTTGCACCAACCCCCAAATTGCTTGGGAATTGTATGGAATTCGTAGCCTAGGCTGCGCTGGGGACAGTTTTAACAGTCTAGCATAGTAGATAATAAAATTTTACTGTCCAGTGACAATTCCTGACACTGACAGTGCAGAGACCCCAGGGACCTCTGTTAGCTGCTGGCCAATGGAGGAACCATTCTTTAGAGGTCCATGGAGAGGATGTGTGGCCGGAGTGCATCTCTTTTCCAGCTGTAGAACTGGGACTTCTTCCTTTCATGGTGAAATTCTTCCTGCTTTCCTGTCTCTCTCCTCCAAGAGACTGTCTGTGTGGAGAGGCAATCTGGATTTAAACAGCGAGGTTTGAAAGTTGTTCATCCATATTTGTTCATCAGAACAAGAGGAATGATTGTCTTGTCCATTCATGCCTGTTGCTGAGCAATTCTCCACAGTCCCATGAGGTGTTCATGAATGTATGAATGAAGAAAGAAAGGTGGTACTTGCAAGGAAACCAGTTGCCCATTCACACAGTTAAGGTGTGTGTTTTCCTGCTAATGTTCCCATAGAAATGGGCCATGTCAGATTTACACAATGAACATGAAAAGGTGAATATTTAAGATCACGAGCTCACTGCCTTGCCAGAAGTTTGATAAAACTGCTCCCTCCCACCACACACTTGTGGGGGTCTCATGCATGTAAAAATCTGTTTCAATTAACCTGTCACATACATAGATGACAGTTCATCACACCATCCCACATTCAGGTAGCAGAAAATTCTGCAGAGCTGAAGATGCAAGACACCAAATCCTCCAAGACACTGTTCATGTTTTCAGGCGAATTTAACACTCATAAAAAAAATGGTGAGGATGATCAGCATCTTGCACTTAACCTCTGAAGGTTAACATCAGGGTGAGCTCCCTGTACAGGCAGACCCACCCGTTCCCATCAGCCCTGATGCGGAAAGAGCCACCTCTGAGCTAAGAGGTTTGACTACAGCTCTGGGGTCCAGCTGACGCTGTCAGATTTGGGGCCAGCTATGGTGATGGAGTTTGTAATGTCAGTCTCCATCCACATGGAAATGAACATCTCACAGAAGTCAAAATCCAAGCATCATCTTGTGCCAGTTTTAAGTATTTCTAACAAGAACTGGGGGTGTGAACCACTTATTGAGGGACAAAAGGTTTATTATATACATATCTATATGTTTCAAGGGGAAGAAAAATGTAGCTTGATTCTGCTTGTCTGATCTCCAAGACTCTCCTGCCTCCCTTGAATTTCTCACGTGGTGTTGAAGCAGAAAATTGCTGTCGGTCCTTGTTAGAGGGCTGCACCAGATAGTACAAGGCAGACACACAGTTTACCGGAGTAGACTTGCTCCAGCTCCTCTGCAACCAGATTGCTAATGGACTCACTGCTTAACCAGTTACAGAGCTCTGCACAGAAAGCTGGGAAGGTGTTTATGGCTCCAAGGGCTCATAAAGAAGAACGGTAAAATTATTCCTGCTGACTGCGCAGCAGGGAATTGAGAATACAACTAGCTCTAATACTACTGTCCAGACACTCCATGCTTCCCAGTTAAAGAGCAAACTACCTAATTGCAGCAATACACGTCCAAGATAAAGCGTAATATCCCTTACAGATGATTTTCCACTGCCTTGTGTACTTGGCAAGAAGCAATTTACATGCATTCATAATTTTACTGTATTGATTTTTTTAAGCGGATTGCTGCTGTTTTAACAGCTTTCATTCTGTCTGATGATGTCACCTTCACTGTCCCAATTCTTCTTTTTGGGGGGCTGTCGGAGGATCCCATGCTTGTTAAATTCCGTATAGTTTTTAACTTTTCTGAAATGGGGTGCACAATGGAGCAAGACTGAGACATGAATTTCTGAATGCTGCTTCCCTGACTGAGGGTTTTGCAGATCTACTGAGATAACCATTGTGGTCATTTTGCTTTTAAAATTCAGAAGCCCAATTCTCATATTGAGTAATGTTCCTGACTTAGACTGTCTATGTTTCTTGAAGGAAGACAAATACAGTAGTAGAGTGCAAATGAAAACTACTCCTATTGTACAATTCTAGAGGCTGGAGACCATTAATTAAAAATCATGCAGAATTGATTAATGTTTCACACCAGTGCAGCTGCTGCAATGTGAAAAAAATCACCATATTTTTTCAAACCTTTCTGGAGCTAAACAAAATCAATTACATTCTGAGGCAACAAAATATATTTAATGTTCTGAAGTGCCTGACACTATTTGTAACACCCCAAGACTGGCACTAAACAGGATTCAGTAGGCTGCCCAGAAGTCTTTGAATCACAGAATCATAGAATCATAGAATAGTTTGGCTTGGAAGGGACCTTTAAAGGTCATCTAGTCCAACCCCCCTGCAATGAGCAGGGGCATCTTCAACTAGATCAGGTTGCTCAGAGCCCCATCCAGCCTGGCCTTGAATGTTTCCAGGGATGGGGCATCTACCACCTCTCTGGGCAACCTGTTCCAGTGTCTCACCACCCTCACTGTAAAAAAATTTCCTCCTTATATCTAGTCTGAATCTACCCTCCTTCAGTTTAAAACCATTACCACTTGTCCTATTGCAACAGGCCCTATTAAAAAGTTTGTCCCCATCTTTCTTACAGGCCCTCTTTAAGTATTGAAAGGTTGCAATAAGGTCTTCCCAGAGCCTTCTCTTCTCCAGGCTGAACAACCCCAACTCTCTCAGCCTTTCCTCATAGGAGAGGTGTTCCATCCCTCTGATCATTTTTGTGGCCCTCCTCTGGACCCGCTCCAACAGGTCCATGTCTTTCCTGTGCTGAGGACTCCAGAGCTGGACGCAGGACTCCAGGTAGGGTCTCACCAGAGCAGAGTAGAGGGGCAGAATCACCTCCCTCGACCTGCTGGCCACGCTTCTTTTGACACAGCCCACGTCACAGTTGGCTTTCTGGGCTGCAGGCACACATTGCCATCTCATGTCCAGCTTTTCATCCACCAGTACCCCCAAGTCCTTCTCTGCAGGGCTGCTCTCAATTCCTTCATCCCTCAGCCTGTATTGATACTGGGGATTGCCCAGGTGCAGGTTCTTGGACTTGGCCTTGTGGAACTTTATGAGGTTCACATGGGCCCACTTCTCAAGCTTGTCCACGTCCCTCTGGATGGCATCCTATCCCTCAGGCATGTCACCTGCACCACTCAGCTTGGTGTCATCTGCAAACTTGCTGAGGGTGCACTGAATCCCACTGTCTAGGTCACTGATGAAGATATTAAACAGTACTGGTCCCAATACAGACCCCTGAGGGACACCACTCATCACTGATCTCCATCTGGACATTGAGCTGTTGACCACTACCCTCTGGATGCAGCCATCCAACCAATTCCTCATCCACCGAACAGTCCATCCACCAAATGCATCTCTCCAGTTTAGAGAGAAGGATGTTGTGGGGCACGTGTCAAAGGCCTTACAGAATTCCAGATAGACAAGATCTGTAGCTCTTCCCTTGTCCACTGATGTAGTCGCTCCATCATAGAAGACCACTAGGTTGGTCAGGCAGGACTTGCCCTTGGTGAAGCCATGCTTTGACTAGCATTTTGCTCATAATCAGTTCCTTGTAATTAAGAAAACATCCTATTGCTATGAGGAAGGTAAAAAACCAGTTGTTCTGTCCATCATGTTAATTGTCTCCATTAAGTAGTCCTTCAAACTGTTCCTCATGGAACAGGTGACTCTGTACAGCAGTTTGCCCTTCTTTAGTCCATTAATAAGCCAGATGGTAGCTAGGGGCATGAGAGTACATCTGCTGGGGAGGGAGCGAACAGAGCTGCTTATAATTTTCATTAAATCTTTTTTTTTAATATATATATCCAGTAGTTTTGCAGTTGGCACTGAGATCTTCCACTTTGATGTTGCATTAATGTTGCCAAGGTCATGCTGACAACGAGTTCAGTGGCTGGAGAGGATATGTATCTGCATGACTACTTCCATTGAAGGAAAACTGTTTGCAGTGTGACTAATGAACTGTAGTGTATTGTACATGTATGCATTGTGTATATATAATGATTTAAATAGTCACTCCTGCTGCACATGGCATCTGGAATAGAGCTCAGGGTCTTCATATTCAGAACTCAGCCAGCTGAAGAAATAGCTCTTTATCCAGAGCAGAGAGGTGACACACATGAAACTTCCTGAAAAGACCCATTTATACCATGTTAGCCATCAAATGAGGAAATTTGAATAAAGGATTTTTGCATTGCTCAGAACCTTTTTAAGAGTGTTAGAGACTCTGGACTAACTCCCTCAGTTTCCCCAAACAACTTGGGCAAAACCTCCAACTCCCACATGCCAGGTCATACAACAGCACCTCAAGGGCTTCCCTCAGCATGGCTGCTTTGTCTTGTATCAAAGTGTCTCATTCATCAGCAATATGCCTCAAAATTTTTGCTGTGGGACAGTCATATACTTTCATGTCTTCAGGATGTGTAAAAGATTTGGGTTTTTTCTCATGTCACAGAAGGATATTTGGATATTGTAAATTAACTTCTGTTTCTAGTCCTCTGTTGCCTGATAAGGCCTGGGGTTAAAATATATGATATACACTGCTGGTGCTTGACTGCTGTCACTGATCATTGAATCATTTCTCTTGTTCACTTGAAGTTACTTTTAAAGGATGAACCAAACCCAGCTGTTACTGAATTACTTGCAATTAAAAATAAAATCTGTGAGAGAGTGATTGACACAACAGCTGACATAAAGCCTGGGGTGTACTGAAGCCTTCTTACCTGCCTTTTGTATCTCATCCTTTGAGATCATCCTCCTAATCCAGCAAAGAATAACGCAAAAATAACACAGGGTTGGAAAAGATCTCCTGGCCACTGAGTCCTTCTTTCTTCCATTTCAGGCACTGTGCCACATGAAGTCTTTACTGCCCTGCTGAGGTCTGCACCTGCTTTATGATACCACGGTCAGACATCAGGCACTGTCTCACGGAGCCACCATCTCTCCTTTGCAATACAGTAAATGCCAAGTTTAAAGTTCATAAGGATGGAAAGACAATTTCCCAGTAGACTAAGATATTACGGAGCATCATGTATAAGCTACTCAAGAGCAAATTTGCCAGGCTGATAAAGAAACCCAGTGCATTTATTTCTCCTCAAAATAAAAGTACCAAATATTAGGTCAAATGTAAAGAGGATCTGCAGGAAGGACTAAGTGTATTAACGAGGCCAGCAATAGCCTGATACCTGGAGCAGGAGAAAATGAGGGGAGGCGGTGGCACTGTTGAAGAGGAGGATTCCATTTCCCTGTCTGAATAAGATGGTGAATTTGATGGACATCTGCTCGTTGGAGAAACTGTGGTGCTCCACAGTGGTGGTGCTGTGTCCAGCTGTGCTCGTTGGACAGCTGTGCTGGATCTGCTGTCACCTGGGATAGCCCCAGCCAGTCTGGACCTAACAGAGCTCTTCCACCTGACTTCTGCCAAGCGTCCTACGCCAGGTGTGCAGTCAAATTGCATGTAGGCTCTAACCATTGCAGGTAGACGATGGAAAATTTCAACTCTCCATTAAAATTTCGCAGGAAATTTGTTTGCAGATCTCTGCTCAGCCAGATGTGTCCAAAGTCTTCCAAGGTTTCTGGTAAGTAAAGTTACGCACTGAAAACAACCTGGAAATGTTTGCAGTCACACGGTCAAAGTGGGGCCTTTCACACACCTTCCAGTGGGCCAGGGGCTGGTTGGGGCTGGCGGCTTCGGGGGCTCCCCATGGGGGTGGCAGGGCAGGGCCAGGCAGCCTGGACCTGTCCCACCACCCCAGCCAGGGAGCAGGGCAGCTGGGGCAGCCCCAGACCCAGGCATCGGGCACCTCCCTGGCCTTGACTGCGGTTCCGCAGGCTAGGAAACGCTGTGTGTTAGGACACGCTGCAGGAAATCCTTCGGATGAGAGGAGTTGGGGTGGGAAGCGTCGCTCAGTGGACTCTACTATCAAGTCCTGCTCTCTCAGCATCTTCATGCAGCTGAATCACTAAGGAGCAGCAACGCACAGCCGGATCGGAAAAGCTCCCTGAGGACCTGTGACAGGTAAAGAGACCTTCACAGAGCTGCTCTTTGCAGAGCTAAGCTGGGGAGTGGGTGGAAGGGATGTCTAAAGTGGAGTGATGCGAGATACTCAGCGGTGAAGAGGAAGGATGCTAAATGGCTTATTTACAACATCATTTCCTCTTGACTCGCAGATGCTATCAATATTTGTGCATGTGTAATATGCTTCTCTAGTTCCCTCCAATTATGTCCGTTTTCTATGCCTTAATAAACAGATTTCCTACAATTAGAGAGAGCTAGCAGAGGGATGACCTGCCTGCGTAGGGCACCACTCCATGAATTGGGGCTGGGCCTTGCTCAGTCTCTTGTGAAGAGCAGTCCTAGATATACTGAACCTGGCCCTTTTTGCTGCTATTAATTACCTGGCAGAGAGGTTACAATTGTCCTTTACCCTGATCAAGTTTGTTTCTGGACACCCCTGTGAGCTCTGGTAATTATTCAAAAAAGCATCGAAGACACTAATTGATTCTGCTGTGGAGCTGCCCCAATCCTTTTCCTCTGCTCTTAGACCAGCAGTAGTAAAACTAAGATTTGTTACAGAGGTTATAAGAATTTTAGCAGGCAATCTTACTCAATCCTTTAAGGAAAGACAGAGTGGCAGAACACGATTGAATGGCCCAATTAACCTCAGTATAGTGTCATCAACTGGCAATATAGAAGGCAAATGCTAGAAGTTCCTCATGTAAGATCATTCAATCCTCTGGTATGGATACCCACATTTGAGAGATGACCAGAACTGTGATGTAGGCACCTCTTTTACCATCTTTATAGTTTAGATACCAATTTATGGAGCTTTTTCTGGCAAAATAGCAGTAGCAGAAAAAGTGCAATTTTGAAACTGGCCCTTGGTCTAGGAGAAATTCGACTTTTGGATATAAATAGCAGCAACACCTGCCTAACCTAAATGCTCATTTTACTTTAAACTAGTTTAATTTAAGCAATAGAAGTTACACTTACTTTTAATGGGCAGCAGCTGTTCATTAAATTTATAATGACATTTAGATACCCTGGTGATAGACATTCAGAAATATCATATACATAGAGACAGAAATTCATTAGTAGCGTTACTGAGATGGCTTGGAAGTGAAATTAACTTGAACAGAGACACTTGTTTCAGCTCCATCTGCAGTTTGAAAACCCAATCTGTTTTCTAAGCCATATAAGTGCAATGCAAAGCGGTATTAGCCAGAGCCTACCCTACAGAAAGTCTGAAGAATTTTCTTTGCAAAGACACACAATCTTAGGATTTTTCTGCTAAATGATCATGGTACTACTACCACTGAAATCTATATTGGTTTCACTTTCAATTATATACAGATATGCAGATATACAAATCTAGTATAAAGATGTCTATTATTTCCACAAAGGCAGTAGTGAGTGCATTAGAGTTTATGCACGTGACATTATATGCACATCGGAGGAGCTGTTCATTTCTAATGCACCCTGGCTGTGTCCTTCTGATGCCAGATGGAATATTTTTATGAACTTCAGTAGACAAAAGGTTTGACCCACACATTAGGGACTAACACAGAAAATAATTACAGAACGCTAGTAACCGAATTACCTTATTCTTTTACTATTATGAATGCAGTCTCTTAGTCCATTAATTGCACATTAATATCCATCTCCAGTCTCTTAGCTTGGGCCTCTTCCTCATGTCAAGTCCATTTCTCCTCTCTAAAAGTAGTACTGCTGGGATCCACCTGTACCCTCTCATCTACACAAATAAGGTACATGCTTCACAGTCTGGACAACTCAGCATGGGATCCAGACTAAAAATGTTATTCCTACTTGCATGTCACCAGCATTAATAAGGTAGCCAAGGCCAAACAAGGTTGCTGTGTAAGAACCCCATGGCATTTCAAGTAGCCTGCAGTGACACCTTTGCAAACCTTTTTGACTTCAGTGGGATTGTCAGATGTTATCCTTTGCATTTCATTAAGCAAGACTGTTGATTGAACACAGGAAAGGATTAGAACATGACTGGATTAGAAGAAAACATGTAAAGTGACAGACAAGAACAAAGAGCAGCTTTGCTAGCTTGGTTCAGCAAGGGTAGAAGCAACACATTGTCATTCCCTTTAGTAGATATGGCCCTGACGATGCAGCCTACATCTGTATTATCTAACAGTGTGGATCAGTAGGAGCAGATCTATAAAGTGAAAGAGTCTGAGAACCAACATCCACACAGCACCCATCCCAGGGTTTTGTTTTCCCTTTTTCTTCAGAACAGCTCTAGTCCAGTCCCACAGACTGAAGACCTGTTTGTGGCTGCAGTACATTAGCTATACTACTAGAGAGCATTTTCCACTTTAGCTTCATGCAAAAGGAATCCAGTTCGTGTCTTCAAAAACTGTTCCATGATGGGAACAAAAGCACAGTAAGCATGAGGAGGAACATTTGTTTCAAAACACACTTCTGATCCAAAATAAAGCACTAAAGTAGATAAAACCAGATAAAGCAGATTTGTTATGTACAGAAGATGTAGCTTCACACTGGAGCTGCTCAGAGAAGGACTGCATTTGAATAGCCCTGATGAATTAGAAGCATCACACCCTCACACAGTTCTCTCTGTGCATCTCTCATTTTTCTCTGTTGAATAAGTCCTAGTGTGGCAGGAAACTCATTAGCAAATTCTTTGCTGAAGGTAATGCTTATGTAAATTGAAGACAAGCACATTATCAGGAGAATGTTTTGATTAATTTGCTGTTCATTAACTGTACACCTCGGTGACTGTATAGTAAATTCTTTTTTGAAGACAACCATAAAAATGATACACAGCTGTATTTTTTCGAGAATCTAGTGTTCTGAGAACATTTAATTACTTCTAACAAATGTTCGGTATTTGTTTACATCAGGTCCCCATTTAAACTGTGTAGCACACACTTGCAGGAGGACTGGCAATCTGAGGTCCCAGAGGGCTTCTTCCAAGAAAGCTATCATTGTGGAGCCATAAAAAGTCCTCCTGCTGCTAAAAAGTGGCCAGGGTTGTATGCCGTGTCACCCATGAATCAGAGGTAGAGACCATATATCAGCTTTTCCACAGAGAACTTATGGGAATTACTTTTTCCAGCACGTCAACTGGGACGCTTACTATGATGACCCTTAATCTGGACCATGCTTGCTTAGCATCCAATGTCATTGCAAACCCAAAGCTTTGACTCTACTTCCTTTAATGACACACATCTTTTGGTGACCTTTGTCAGAATACCTAGCTAGTCTGACTACTAAACTGGCAACATCTTTCTTTTTATCACATTAACAGGTAGGGTTTATTGCAAGGAAAGCAGCAGCAATTGAGTAGCTTTGCATTTTTTTCCCAGGGAAAAAAGAGTTTAAACGAGGGATTTCTTTCTGTCCTGCATTTGTGCACTCCTCCATTTTAAGGGGTAGTGGTGATGAAGACATCATCAGTGTTTTGACTACATATACTAGCTACAGGTGCTGTATCACAGTAAAAATAGCTGCACTAGTAACAATACTGTGCCAAGCTGGTACTAGGTAGTTATATTTGGCTAACATAACCTGCTACCAGGTAGAGTATTCTTCACTGCAGTGCTGTCATGTATCGTCATGAGAAGGCTTCTTTCATTCACTTATTGTTTCTAAGGGGAAAATGAAAGAGTCCCTGTGCACAGTATGTATTTCTAAGTTTCTAAACTGCTTTATGACACTTAGGACGAGAACACTTCTATAAATATAAGTGGGTGCTTTCTCATTGTCTCCACAGTTTGCCACCTGCTTCTTTTTTCAGCCGGTCTGCACAGAATATGATTTTCCTTTCACTTGGTTTCAGCTAAGCCTGGTCTGCTCAAAAACCTGCTCACAAGTTTCACTCAACTGCTGAGCAAAGATTGACCAGGCTGACGTACCAGTTAATAATTGACTAAAAGAAAATGGCTCTTCCTCCCAGAGATCTCCTCACTTTGCCGGTCTGTAACATCAGATAAGTGGGAGGTGCAGTGGTCTGCTACCACTGCTTCTATTCTTGCTTCTGCTGCAGCAAAGAGGGCAGTGAGTACTGACCAGCAAAAAGACATCAGAAACACAGCATGGTATTAAGAGCTCTTGCTCATTAAGGAGAACAAAGAGCCATATTTCAGGGTAACAGCACAACATCTGCCAAAAATCTACACAGAGCAGTTATAAACACAAATGAGTACTTTGTGTGTACATGCAGGTAATGGCAAACTTCAATCAAATAACTTGAGTGAGTAGGTAGCTTTCCAAACACCTCCCTTGCTTTCACCTCGAGGCACAGTGATGTGCACAAATCAAGCAGCTCAACAGCATTACCCTATGGAAATGTGTCCCCAGAGTCCAATGTTCCCTCTTCCTTCTCCAGTACCCCCAAAATGACTCATGTTAAAACCACAGCTTGTTACAGAGATAAAAAGAGCATGAGGAGTCTTGTCCTTAAATCTCCACCAATTAAGAAGGAAGAAATTTAAAGACATGATGATGGAGAAAGCCAATAGGAAACTTGGAACTCTGTAAAACATTTCTTCCTGCCTTGCTGTTAAATCAAATTAAATATTTGTTTCAGTTCTTTCTCTATAGACAGACAAGATTTGAATGCCTTCAGTTTTGAACTATGGCTATTAATACTAACAGGGGGTTAAATACACAAGGGATCTTAGACAGCTGCCCTCCAGCCCTCTCATCTACAGCCCTGGGAAAGGGAGCCTGCCTGGCTTACACAGGCTGGAAATAGTGCAGCATTTCTGAAAGAGATATGCAAAAAATGGTACTCCAGGGGCAAGCCACCTACATCAGCAAAGCGGAAAAGCCCTGAAAAAGGTGTCTTATGATTCTACCTATTTGAGACTCAGCTCAAAATCTTTTCCCAGAGAAGTAAACACTGAGGTCCACAGGGAAATGGAGGTGGCCTGTCAGGCATCAGTGTCGTACCAGGCAATCTTCTTCTGACTCTAGGTGTTACACTGGGTGCCGATTAATGCTCAGCTGGTGCCACAATATTGCTGAATTTTGCTCCGAGTTTGTTTCTTTCCTGAACTGATCACAAAACAGCCCTTTCATTCAAAGCTCTGATGGGGATCTGCTTCCCCTGTTGGTGTCTGCAGCTGTCTAAGATGTAGAGATCTGCATTTAGCTCCTGCTTTTCTCCTAACGGAGTTGAACTCTGAGCATGAGAGGGCCCTCTCTATGTATCTATAGGCTCCTTTCTGTGCTGCAAAAAAGGCATCTACTCCCTGCCGTAAAAGCCATTCATTTCTGCATGGAAAAGGGGGACAAACACTTTCTCCGGCTAGTGGTTGAGGATGCTCATCTGAGAGAGAAGACACCTGAGCACTACTGTCTATATGGGTTTTATCAAGTAATTTTCAATAAAAGACTACCACAGGTAATCTGAGGAGTACATTTTTATAACTGTTTAGGAATTAAAATGGGTTGCCGAAAGGGTTTCACATTTAGTAGCTACTGCAGATGAAACCATTTTGTCTCAGCAGGCCCACGTCAATGCAGCACTCCACACTGGCTGACGTAGCTTGTCTGGCTTCTGTAGTCCCAGCCAGAGCAGCAGAAACAGTTCAGGTTTCTCCACATGGCACTGAACTGTGTGGCACTGACACTTCCATTACTTCTGCGTAAAAGGGACCTGCTCTGAAGAGGTTTGTTTCCCACCTGAGCCATCTCATTGACACTAATGAAGTCCTGCCAGCTGACATCCCGTGCCCTTACAAGTGAAAGCAGGTGTGCTTCAGCAGGAGTGGGCCCTAAATTCAGATTATTTTTCTTCTGAGCCAATATGACAGGAATAGTCAGAAGTCTTTTGACTTTGCAGCCTGCAGTCGGACAAGTACCTCCGTTAACTTAAATATGTAAAATAATTTCCAGAAGAATGTAGTGCAGTTTTCCAGCAGTCTCAAGAATGATTAGGGACTGTACAGTTTTGAAAACAGCCCAATGCGCTTTCAAATCAGGTTTCTTGTTGCCTTCCTTAGGCCAGGCCTAGCTTAGCACGTCATGGAAAAACAAGAACAACTTTAACAAAACAAGCCTTGTCAGCCCTTCCAGTTTTCCCACTACATTTCTTTATTCCATTTAAAAGAAATTGACCTTTTTTTCTTTCGTATTGGTCTTCTATTCTTACCGTATTGCACAACTAAAAGATCTGACATCCTTAGCTTCTAAGGTATTCATTTTCACCACACTACTCTAAGAAAGAAAATCCATGAGTGGGAACTGAAGCACCACAGCTCCAAAGAGCTCCCAGAGCCATTCAGGGAGTCAGTTCAGGGAGCACTGAGCCCAGACCTCCTAAGTCTAACAGCAGGACCTCAGCTATTCAATCATCCTTCCTTTCAATAGCACCATTTTACCTGTCTGGAGATCACTTTCACATCAACAATCTTTTTAATTGTAAAAAGACTTATATGCAGTGTATATTAATTCATAACAAGAAAAACAGACTATTTTTACTGAATTATGTTCATTCCGTATCAGGTATTTACGAATACCAGAGCTATAACTCCTTATTCAATAAACCAGGTATGTATTCATTTGAATGAATGCAAATAAGGACCATTGATTCCTTTGACCCCTTTAATTCATTAGCCAGGCAGATTTGTTTTTTAGATAAAGTGGAAGCGAAAAAATATACCCAAGGTGAATTTTGAAACAACTGTGTCAAACTGAAACTGATCCTGGAGTGATCCTTATCTGCAAACTACGGGATATTTGTTCCATTGAACATCAGAAGGATAAAATCAGTCTGAAGTCTCATGTTAGTGATTGGCAGCCACTTAAGAGCCCTGCACCTGAGAACAGGCTTTACTTTATTGACCATAAAAGTACACAATGTGTCTTATCATTCTACTACTTAGGCAGCAAAATTCTTTGAGATGGTAACTTTCTAAGTTTTCCAGTCTATAAGTACATAATTTTTAATGGGCTAGTACTTTACTTAAAAACAGTCCTCAGTGCAGTCCTTGCAAGACCCAGCCATTGCATCAGTAAATATTCTGGCCATGTATTCTGACCTTTGCTTCCAGAATTGGGAGCTGGCCAAAAGGCAGGGACATGAGGTTCTAACAACCTACGTGGAAATTTTCAAAGTGCTCGGTCTAGTAAGGACCACCCTGGCGCCAAGGGCCTTACAACACAGCCCATAAAGGCTGGCTGTACAGTACGATGGTGGGGCACTTTAAAGCATTTCTCCTTGGAATATGTATGGCTCCTTTTACAAAACAAAAAAGACTTAAGAATGGGGCAGCCACAGAACTGAGTTTTTCAAATAAGCCTGCAAAATTTGTCAAGGATTGTTGTAACACAAGGCAAGCCAGGCACCTGATTCCAGAAAAAGGGAAGCTCCAGCACCACGGTCTTTACCCAGCAGCTTGTGTGAAGTGTTCACTGGACTGTAGGAGCTGGGATTAGACCTTCCTCCTCTGCCCGTGAGGATTTGAATCCATGGTGCCTCACACTTTTCAGGGGAGGAAAGCTCTCACTTTCAGGTTATTACATATTCTTGGGGTGGGGGGAACGAAGAAAGCCCACTTCCAATTTTTCCTTTCGGAGCCACTCATTTTATATACGATTATTAAATATTAATTGGCCCAAAGATAAGCATTACTCTCTAGATGCCTCTTTGGGCGAGGGGACACCTGTGTTTCAGTCCTGCCTCCTGTTACTACGTGAACAGCAGTGGAGCGGGGACAGGAAAGCAGGTCTCTCTTCTCCTGCTCTCTCTCGCTCAGGTGAGTGCCCAGCTGCTGGGACGATGCTGCTTCTCTTCGGCTGAAGGAACATGCAGCTACACAATACAGTGCCAAACAGCTGCAAGGGGAGGACGGAGGAGAGCCCCAGCCTGCGGTACCCCATCGCCTGCTGCGGGAGCACTTACCCCTGCAACTGAGTACATGGGCAGAAAGGAGAAGGCGACCCTGCTCTTCCCACTTTTGGAGATGCAGGAAGAGCACAGGGAGAGGTACCAATCCTGAAGTAAAATAGATGCTTCAGCAGGGTCCACAGCAATCGGAGTTCACTGGAGTCCAGGGCAACTGGAGCTCTGCTGGGAATTGTTCCCCTCTCCCCAGATCAATGTACCCCTCACTAAAGAAAGAGGGATTTGAGGGACAGAAATAAGGAACAGTGGCATCTAGGGCTGCACTAGCAGGTTTCCTGAGCCCAGGACAAGCAGCAGTAGGGTCTGAGATCTGGCACTCAGCAGAAGGCCTGACCTCTGGAGAAGGGGGGTCAGAGCAGAGGACCCATGTGCCCCAGCTTGATGGTTGCCTTATGGTCCACTCTAGACATCAATAAAAACATTGCTTTTCTTCCTTGGTTATTTAGCTCTGAATCACCCATGAAAATGGGAGAATATTCCTTGAAAAATTTACCTGTGCTCTTTATAATCTTATTTTCAAATGTGAGTCATAGACCCAAGTGACTTCTAGATTCTTTGGTTACGCAGAAGAAATGAAAGACAAGAGATTCCTGTGGAAAATGAGAATTTGTCACATCTATAGTACACCTGGCCATCACCCCGCAAGCCCTGATAACAGGGTTATGAGCAGGCAGAACCAGCATGGCAAGAGTTCTAGTGTCCTTCATCAGATGCAGATCACCAGAAAGAAGCTCACTTATAAAATAACAATTTAATTCAACCCTGTATTAAGCAAATATACTGGAACTATTTCTATCTACTATGTAAATAATTAACTTTATGTCATGTATCATAGAAGACTGATTAATCCTTTCTTGCATTTCATATTATCCAAGTGTCCTAAGTATGAAATAGTGTCTTGGCTGGTTTTAAGAGATACCTTTGGAAACACTGGGACAAATCTGCACACCACTATCCTCCATACAAATGCACTTCAGGCTTTACTCAAAACCCTCTGGAGGAAACAGGATTCTTTCCTTCCACATCAGACTGTTGCTTTGCAGGCAGTATTTGTACTGGCATATTTAAAACAAAGCCTTTCTAAGCTTTGTCTGCATACAAATGAGGAAACATGGAGTTTGTGAGAAATGGGGTACATGCACCAATCTTGGAGGTGTATTTACCACAGGTGTCAAAATCTTGAATATTGACCCTACAGGTCTTGAACCTGTAAATGGCAGGAAATTACAAATAATAGCAACTAACATAGAAGTGATTCCCACTTATGGCTATTTCTGAATTCCCTTCCTTTATTAGATTATTATCTTTGCTCTGCAGGAGCAGTTCTTCCCTCTCAGATCCACACTTTTTTAGCACAAGTGGGAACAAGAAACTAGCTGAACCATTTACAAGCGGGTTAGTCACTAATCCAACAGCAAATGCGGACTGCTATGCAATAAAGAAATCTAGGTTTCAAGCCATTAACACAAATATATAGCTTCAAGTCAGAGACCTCCTGGCACTGCTCGTCACTTTAATGAGGGGGCACTTAGGTGGCTTTTGTGCCACCCTGACCTAGGGGTTCACCGTTTTCCTAGCCTCCACTGCTTGTCCTAGCAGTCATTATTGCTGCTGAAGGATTTCTCTAATTACTGAGAGTCGTTTGCTCACCTAACCCAGCCACCTTGGTCCACAGAGGTGCCATGGCAGTTGTCAAAATGATTTTGCTCAGCCCGTGGATCTGCCCAAGCTCTGGATCATCTGGCTGCCAGTTAAGCTGGCATTAGGGCTGCTTTGTGTGGATGATACAGAGCCAAGCTGGGGGAGTGTTAGGGCAACAGTATTTGGGACTCCTTCCAGTGGTGTGAGATTTCTTGAGCATGGTGACCTGGTACTGGCAACAAGGTGTCTTACTGAGGCAAGGCTGCAGGAGCTGATAAAACAAGGTATTTCCTGCTAAAAGCTTAAGGACCTCTCTCCTTGCCTTCCTCCTAATTAAAAACCTGAGCAAAAACCTAGGGAGTAATTAATTTTTCTTCTTTTCTAACAACCACAGAAACTGACACATTTTAAGGTTTTTGTTGGCTTTTTTGTTTTCATATGCTTTCATAAACTAAAAAAAAAAAAAAGGGGGGGGGGGGTGTCTCCTTCCAAACACAGAATATTCTAATTATACACAATTTTTTTTGCTTAGAAAAGGATCCAGGTCCAAAGAGAGGTGAAAAAAAAACAGAAACGCTGATAATGGAGATTGAAGCAGAGGTACATCTCCCCGACTAGCACTCCCTGACAGCTAACAGCATTGCAAGAGCAATGATTTAACTCACATTTTTATAAATGCCACGTACTTAAAGGCATTAGAAAGACTTCAGAATTGTCAAGGAGAGCTACTAGAACAATTGCACTAAATTTCCTTTGACAGTTGCAAATACTTTTATTTGCCCATGCAAAATACTTACAAGTGACTACCCTAATTGCTTTGTCTCTGCTTTAAAGCAATTTTACCTGGTAAGGATAACACCTGCTAACAAAAATAGAAACCTATATTTAGGTTCTGTTACTTCATGCCTGGTTAATCTGGAGAGCATGTCCGGGAGAGCAACTGGTGTTAACCAGTCTGATAGTGTGATGCCCGCAGCAATACGAACTTGTTAATTTTAAAATAGATCTTCACCAGTAATTCAAGTTAACTGTGTCTGATCCGACTAGTTTTATCTTAGACTATTTGCTTCATTTAATCTCTTCTTTTTTGGTGCTGGGACGATTTGACCCTAATTTGATATAATGTCTTGATCATTATGTAGCCTGCATTGAATTGTAGAGACAGAGAATTTTTAGACTTGCCAAACTAATAGCTTGAGCTCAGTGGGGTTAAACAAATCATTAGATACCTAAATTTGAAGACCCTTCAGGCCCAGTTATGTGTATGTTTTGGTGGCCCTTGCAGTTGAAATCATAAATTAGCTATGGTCCCAATCAAAAAATTGTTTTATTCCACTTAGGAGGTTTAGGAAGAAGTTCACCTTCTCCCAGCTTGAGCTACAGCACACACCATAAAAAGTCCTAAAACTGATGATGATTGATAATCTTTTCTGCCTGCAGGAAAAAGCCTTCATGAAGTGATAGTGATTATCTACAGCTTCCATTTCTTTAATAGGATTTGTGTGCACTTGAGTTTTGGAAAGTCAAACAGTGTGTTCATAGGTGCTTAGATACAGACTTTGGAGCCTGATAGAAATCTCTAAATTGGAGTGTATAAGGCAATCTGACAAAACTTCTGCCAGACTTTCCTACTCTTAGGTGAAAGAAAGACGCATTTGAAAAACTGATCTGCAAAGTGTTACATTTTTACTTGTTTTCTAGCATTTGTTAACAACTTTGGTTCAAAGCACAGAAAATCACATTCGGCATCTGTTTAGCTTACGTTATTAATAAACTTACTCAACCTCAAGAGACCTTCAAAGATTTCTGTATCACAACATCAGGACTCAGAAGCCCCAAACTTTTCCTCTCTAAGAAGTGTCAAACACTGAAGAAATGAGGTTTTTAGTTTGCTGGAATTCAGGTAGAAGATGTAGCTGGTCCAGAAGCAGTCTTAAGATATTTCTTTATTATATAAACAAGCTTTGGCCCCTTTCTTCTTTAAATAAACTTTTAAAAATTAAGTTCCATGCTCTTTAGTTTTTCTCATGATGTAAGATACGCTCTCAGCAGCAGCCCTTCTCACTGGGATGGGAGGAATTGAACATTACTTGGTCCTTTCAGCTCCTGCCACCAGTGGCCCAGCTAGCTCCTCCCTGGCACAGGACACAAATGGCCATGTGTACAGGTTGCTGCACACACCAGTGGTATGGGTTGCCTGTGTGTAAAACCAGCAAGCAGACCAGTTTGATTAAATGAATCTATCATTCTGCCTCCCAAAAGCATGTTTTTTCCTTTTTCACATACATTGTGACCGTTGTGGCAGGGGAAGGATGAATAAGGCCCCAGGAGCTATGGGTCCAGGTACATTAGTTATTTGGTACATATTAGTTGATGAAAAAGACCTTTTCTCAAGGTTTAAAGACCTTCATACAACATTCAGGACTGTCTACAGACCCCTCCCAGATTGAAGTAGCTCTTTCCTATGGTCTGCACTAAAGATAAGTACAAAAATCCTGCTTGAACCTAGGCTCCCCTGCAGGGATGACCTCTGGTGGGATTTCCTGGGCCAAGTCTCAGATACCTTCTGGTTGCCAACATTTTAGGAGCACGCTGTTGTTGCTTGCTTGTGCCTGTCTTTTAAATATGCGGAGAGAGGAGATTATGAATCATTGTTACCAGTGATCTCCCCGTGAAGGAGTCACCATGAAGAAAGGTTCTGCTGACTTTGTCACCTAAAGAATCCAGCCTGCCCACTACGCCATCCTGTGAAATCAAAGCCTCCTCCCACTTTCTTGAATTGTATCTGCTTTGTACATTAGTTTTAGGAACGGATGACCTTGAAGATTTATGGGTAGCAAAAGGGAAGAATATGAGTCCTGTGTAAGAAACTAGAGAAGTCCTTTGTACTACGGCTTTTATACCAACATGTAAAGCATCAACAAGCCAGAAATACATATGTTCATTGTCGCTCCGAGTTAAAAGAAGCCACGCCCTGGCATCCAGGGAAGAAATGTGGCTTGCAAAATTTAATAATACATCTTCAGGTTACTTGAAATGTTAATTATAAACATTAAAGTTTAATCCTGGTCTATGAACTTGGCTTGTCAATGGAAAATATATGGTGAAAAAGATTGTTGTAAGTCTCTAGAAAAGTGCTGGAAAGGCTCGCTGAAGTTAGCAAACTTTTCTCAAAGCTAAAGGCTCTAAGTGTTTCAAAATCTTAAGAGCAGCCATGCAAAACACTCCTAATTCTTCCACTTATCTGTACCCTAGATAATATCACAGAGGAGCGGGGAAGAGTCAGCCCAAAAGGCATGTAGGCTATTCCTGAAATAAACAGTGCAATTTTGAATGGAAAATCAGAATGAGACTGCTTTAAAGTATGTGGGGTACCCACAGAGCAAGCTGTTGGTTAGTCAAGCTTAAGATCTATAGGGCAAATGCAGGACTTTTAAAGGAGCTCAGTGCCAGCACAGACACTTACTTTCTGGCACGTCTGTCCTTCAGTTTGCAGAATGACTTCAAGAGCAGTTACTGGAGCTCTGTCTGCACCAAAATGGGAGTAGTTTGTCTCCATACATATGGCTGGAGAAAGTGACCCCCATACTGGTGGAGGGAGAAGGTTGATCTCTTCCTGGGGCCTCCTTCAGTTCTAACACAGGCTCTGTCAGACTGCGGTGTTGCTGGTGTTAAGCTCACGTGCTTTACTATTTCTCAGTTGGTTTATTCAGTTTTCTGTGGCTTTCTGGGAGATTTTTCTCTGCACATTCTGGCCACAGATTCACATATGGTTTCAGGCTGCAGAGGATCTCATTTTGAGGGGACAGCTTTTATCTACCACTTTTGCCTTCCATGCTTTTCCATGGCATAGAGCCAAGTTCTTCCCTACCCTCCTCCAGGTTGTGGGAAGAGTAGGGATGTGATGAGAAGCAGAGGGACAGACATTTCAAAATAGTCATTCTGAAACTAAGTGACTGAATATAGCCAGCGAGGCACTGCTGAAAAGTTGTGGGAAACCTCTGGCTATTATTGTCATTCCCAGTGAACCTGGGATAGGTTGACCGCAGAAAAACTGGCACCCAGGAGCCAGCCCAGGCACCTGAATATGTGGGATTTCCATGCTTCAGGTGAAGAGCCCTACTGCAGCTAATGGTGGATCACAAGGAAAACCTGTGCAGGAATCCTGCTGGTGGGATGCTGGAAGAGAAGAGGCTTTCTGGGAGCGTCCTTATGCTTCTCTCACAAACAGACGGTGAACTAGAAACCTGGACCTGAGGTCAGTCTTGTGTTGCAATTGGAGACTGAGAGAAAAACATCTGAGCAAGTAAGTTTGTGCCCTGACAGGACAGAGGTCATTTGAAGTATTCATGACCCATTTTTCCTGTACAGTTGAGTGCAAAACCTGATCAGTTGGTATGTCCGCAACATATACTTTTTCATGTCATTGTTTTGCTTAGTTTGTAGCTATTTAAATATAGGATGAACTTTTCCTGATTTACATTGCTTCCATCTGGTCAGACTGGCAGCCCCGCTGGTGGCCACTTCTAGTCCTTAGCTGAGGAGAGAAAGCAAGCTTCCTAAAACCTTTTCATGGCAGGTACTAAATACTCTCACTCACTAATGAGAAATAATGCAGCAGGTTGGACGGCACAGCCCTTAAATTTCTGCTTGCTCCCACCCCACCGGTCTCACATGAGGCACGGTGGGAATAGCCTTGCAATCCAGGTCGATCTCGATCAAGACGCAACAAAGAACTTTGTGAGTTAGGAAAGAGGGCTGCGAGGCTAAAGTTGTAAACTGATAACAGGTTGGACACACTGCACTGTTGTGTTGTGAAAGCCTGATGTTTAGCTTCTGTTTGCTTTAACTTGCTAACATTTTCCATTCTCTGGATGTTGTAAATGTCACTTCTTTCCATGATCATGAGGCCAGGCCCTGATCTTTGCTCGGAAAAGGGTCCAGCTCTTATATCAAACTTGTTCATCATAACTTTACTGCAAACCTTGGACAATTTTGAGAAGTATTTATGTTATGAATTGTTGGAAGGAAAGCTTCTGATCTTGAACATTAGTGCAGGCAGGTGGAATGGATCGAATTTTAAAATAAAACAAAATAAATGCTTTTTAATGTATCATTTACAAGCTTCCAAGAAGCCACTTTGCTTATCAGATGCTGAAATCATTTCCAGGAGCTACTTAGAAGTAGCTGTCAATTCTCTTCAGAAGTGATATGCCTTGGAGAATTAATGAAGAGATTCCTTGCTAAATCTCTCTTTTCTGATCTTGAACTCATCTACAAAGTAAATTATTTAAATTTTTAAAGAACATTAAACTTTTTTCTTAAATAGATCAGAGGGATGGAAAATACTGTTAGCAAGTCTGCCTTCCCAATGTAATGTTCTATTTTCACACATATTTTTTAATCTGTGGGTAAGAAAGGAGATAAGCTGGTGGAAATATGAAAAGTAAAAAAATAAATAGAAGAATGCAGCAGTCTATGTAAAAAGAGCACATATCATTTGGAAGATAAATAGCATATGGAAGAGTTATTCTCCCTTTGATATGCAAGATTACCAGCGATTGATCTTCAGTGAGAGCCGTGCATAAGAATGGACTGTACAGCTGAACTACAGTTGTTCGTATTTTGCACGGAAAAAGTAAGTAGAGTTACACGCCTGCTTCTGTAGACTTCCAGTTGCAGTGATCATTTATCACACAGATTTCTGTCCATACCTTTGTTGTGCAGCAGCATGCAGTGACTGAGATCTTTATTACAGCAGCACTTACGTCATTTTTGCTGAGCTAGCTTTGAGTTCAGCAGAGTCAAAAGATAAACCTGTTCACCTTATAATATTGTTTGCTTTATTTATTGTTTTTTCCATATTACACTTTGAGACTCTCGCCATGTAATTTTATGGCTTTTAAGTTGTGTGGGTTGACCTATAACTGTAATAAAAGAATTTGGAATGAGATAACACAAGTTTTTCCATTATTTACAAAAGGTTGAAGCTACTTATTAAACACCTTCCTATTCCATAACTTTGCTAAAATGAATACTTTTTCAAGCAACTGTTGTGGTGTGGTAGACCCTTGCAGCACACAGACTGGACAGGGTAGGGCTGTGCTCTGAGCTTAAACAAAAAAACCCTTCAGTTTAAATTTTTAATTCAACCTTTCTGAAGAACACTGCATTTCTTAGTTACAAATTAACAGTTTGTTTTCATCCTGCATAACTACTCCAGGACACAGGCTGCGTTTCTCATGATTCATGCTCTTCTTAAAGAGCATTAAGTTCAGTTAAGAGGATGTACAGAGAACAGAGGGGAGCGTTTTGCTCCCATTCTGTCCACAGGGGATTGATCCACAACACCATTTCACTTGGATCCCATCACATCTAACATACCCCTAAACTGCACCCCCAAGTTTTGGTCACACAGTCAGCTTTTCCTCCAGGTAGAGTAATGCCCTGTGGATGTGCCTGGGCTGCAGAGCAGGTGTGTCCCAGGGTGCACCCCGCCACCCTGGTCCCCCCACTCACCCAAACTGCGGTACCTGTGGGTGTACTCTGGAGTTTCCTTTCAGCTGTCAGCTCGAGTTTCTTTCCAAAAAAAAGTCAGTGCTCAGGAAGTGAGGACTCTGGGAACAGGGACCACTGACACACACACAGCTCTCCTCCCATTGGGGAGCTAATGCTCAGCCAAAGCGTGCATACTGCCCCGTAAGCTAGACAGCCTGACTCCTCTAGCATGGGTAAAGTGTAAGTGTCTTAAATGAGCAAAAGGAGCTCTAAAATCGTCCCAAGAGACAGACAATCCTCCTAAATCAGGATCCTAAATTCCCAGCAGTCTCCCAGTAAGATGTCTCACAAGATGGGTCTCTGAAAGCTTCAGTAACCAATTACCAACACCACCAGTAGCACTAACATTCCAGTTAACTACTTGCTAGACTGCTAAACTGTGCTGAATTTGCTTGGAATTGCACGCAAATACACATTATCCAAACTGTAGAAAGATAATAAAAACCCAGTCTGGCATACAGCAACATAAGCCACTAAAAATCCCACTGAAACTCACTGAAAATCTAGAAAAGGACAAACACTGATGTTAATAAACTTTGGATCAGACTCTCAGAGAAAGCAGTGGGTCCAGTGCCTTGCAGCCCATCCCCACTCAGTCCGTGCCATGCAGAGAGCTCAAGGCAACAGCTGAAGATTTCCTCATGCCAGGGGTAACTTTGCCATTAACGGTAACTTCACAGTGCCTCACGCCCCGCCAGTGTAAAGGTATTACAGGATCACACTGGTGGGTGAGAGGAGCTGCTTTTGCTGGCCTGAGTTAGGTCATCTCCAAGCTGCTTTCTCCTGGTATGAGTTAGGTCATCCCTGAGGCTGTCCTAAATCTCACAGTGAGGCAGGTATTTGCCTGCAAAATACAAGAAAAAACACTGTTATGCCTTATCTTGGAAAAGACGGAGCTCAATACAAATATCCTGCCATGGTTTCACTTTCTTTCTTCTTGGTTTCCTAGTTGGTCTATAGTATTGCAGAGCATCAAACAGAACCTGTCGAACTCAGGTGCTCTTCTTGGTGGCACTGATACATCAACACTCCAGTACAGCCTTTCATGCATCCATAGCACTAACGTGTTGTTGGATTCCTACAAACAAAAAAGCTGTTCCTCAATGCCCGGAGCCGCAAGCTCTCATGCTCCCTGCCCTTGGGAATTGCTGGGCCGGAGGGAGGTGCAAGTCCAGCGCCACCCGCAAGGCCTGTGCTGGGCATCCATGTGGTCCCTGAAGGAAGGGAGATGCAATGTGAAGAATGAAATGCTCTGATGGCTCCAAGGATCTTACAGATAGGAAGACATGGCAAAGCATGGTTGCATCGACTTTGGGCCTTCTAATACCAAGGATTCTGTTGTTGAGCATTGCCTTGTCATCAGCACGCTGCTCCTTGGAAAGCTACGGATGAGACTGTAAGGGTATAATATAGGTAAAAAAGGGATGAATTAGGTCCTGGCTTCACCTGGTAGAAGGTTAAGGCTTGGGATGTGCTGCAATCTGAATTTACAAGTGGCTCACCAATTTGCGGTTTATATTAAAATACATTTCATGCCCTTAAAATTATTTCGGACAATTTTGTCTTGTGCATGAAAAATATATTTCTGTATAATGCTTCCTTTGAAAAACAGTGGAGGCTCATGTAAATCACTATTTATATAATGTATTTTCTGTGCAAATAGTGGTTTACCATAATGACTGTATAAACCTAGGATGGCTTAAGATAGAGTGTGCACTTCAATGCTGCATTTTCTTTTTCATTTTTAAAGAACACAAATACTGAATGAAATATAGATAAGGAGAAAATAAGCAATAAATTATTCTGCAGTGTTATCCAAGTATTTTGAAAAGACACATTCCTCCACTACCGCCAGCCACGCTTGCTGGCAGTTGCACACAACTTGAAGCTGCCTTCTAGAACCCAGGGCTACCTCTGCAAATTCTGCTACAGCCCAAACCAGATACCAACACTGTTGCAGTTTTTAAAACCTTATCCCCCTTCCAGTTATGATGTTTCTCAGATACATGTTTTAATGTGGGAGTGTATAAAAGTGTAAGAGAGACTTTTTCCATATCATATAATCATGAAAAGGTTATAATTAAAATCTAGGGAATCACTTCTTTCAAAATGGTTCTCTAAAGGAAGGCAGGACTGTGGCAAGGAATAACAGCTAAGGAACAGAATTTCCTTCTACATCTTTCAAGACTCTGCTGCTAATCATCACTAAGCGTTAAATGGGAAAGAAGTTGATAAGGAAGTCCAGCCAGACCTCAAGATCACACATGAATTTGTCCTTTCAGAAGAGAGGTGAGAAAACAGTCCCTGCCTTTGATGTATTTTCTGATGGTGGACTGAGAATAACTGAGTAAATAACTTCTGTTGTTCCTGCAGACCATTTGTGTTGTTCATGTTTCTCATTTGAAAGTTCTTACATTTGGGTTTCTTTTGGTGTCTGCTAATCAAAATCCAAGCTTGTGATGCTGAAATATTGGTGCTTTCTGGATAAGAATTACTTTTCTTGTTATTTCTTGCTTTTACTTGGGGGATATTTTAGGTTGTATTGCTATTATAATTGGCATATTTGATTTCCACACGTCTTGAGAAACCCTTGGGATATTACAGCTAGATGCTCTTCAGAGAGTGAAGACAAAAGTCTGGTAGTCAGAATGAGGAAGTCTCAGAGAACCCATATACAAAAAATTATTAATGAAAAGCATTTGAAGAACAGCTATGAACAACAACTGTTTTCCAAGAAAATCATAGTCACTTAGATTCTGGGTCAAGTTCCCAGCTGGCTTCAGTGTAGCATTTCTGACTTCTGCCAGATATGGATCTGGCTCATTTTTTGTAAGGACAACTTCAAGTAGCTCTAGCTAAAATGAATGACAAGGCTTAGGCTTCTCAGTGAAGTAATTCATTAATCAATGTGTATATATGCATATCACCATACATATAATTTCTGAAAATATGAAGAACTTTGTCCTTGTATAAGGCCCTCTAGAGTCACTAGAAAAATTTGCATGAACTTCACTGGGTTATGGATCATATCCTGCATATATGTCCATTTTTAAACCTTTTCCAGTGCTTCCTCTTTCAATGGAAATTAATAGCTTCTTGGAATCGAAATGACCAGTTTCCAACTTAGTTTTGCATAAGGAGCAGAGTCCAGTGGGATTAAATATGAATGGTGTCTTGGTAATTCATTAATCATGAAAATATGGTGTGCAGTTAGTTACATAAGTGATTATTTTTGCATGGAAATGTCTGCTACTTTTATGCCCATGCAGGATCACTTCAAGTGCAGCAGCAAGAACATACAAACGCATTCACCTCAATATACTGTTTTACAAAGAATGCACAAAGATACATAAATGTTCTGTAGACAGTACTGATTTTGTAGATGTTAGCATAATGAGAGGTCAGCGTGTCCAAGTGTCCTACCTGCACACGATTATACATGTTCCTGGTGGGGAGAAGCAGCATATTTTGAAAGTTCATGTGAGACTTTCTTCAAACCCTCCTGGCCACTTATGACCTATGTAAAATACTTTATTCTGAGGACTTTTGAAAATGTAAACATTACAGCTCCTGTTCATTTACAAGTCTGAGCAGCCAGATGAGCAAGGTTGGGCTGGCCTTCAACAATGCTGAATTCTTCTCTCACATTCAGCTAGAGAATTCTGGGTCAGGGAAAAGTAACAAGCACAAGATTTGATGTGCCATTGGAAAATGGTATGTAGCGGGGAGCAAATCAACGTAAGATGCAAGTCAGAGGACTGTTGAAACAGGTTCAGTGCTCGGTTTCCATTCGTGCAGGATTGCTGGAAGCTGAAATTCTGCACTGAACAGAGTAATTCAATACACTTGGCAAATGTAAGAAGTTGCCTCACTGGCACAGACCTCTTCTATCTAAAAATGATAGAAATGCCAGTTCCACCTTTGTCTCCTTCCAGTGCCCTTGCGTCACTGGCACCCCGTTGTCTTTTCCAAGCACGAAGGATAATCCCAGGCCCGAGTCACTCTGCTTCCGCTTGTCAAGGCCAGAGCTCTGCCATGTCCCTGCTCCTGCTAAAAAAACCCTCATGAATCCTCTCTTCTCTTGTCATCATTGCTACTTCATAGAAATGCATTAGTTTCAGGTTTTTATTTTTGAGAGAAGATGTAGGCAGATTACAGAAGTTTCAGTATCTGGCTACCACTGAAGTCTACCACTCTGAGAAAGCCATGCCCAAAAAACAGTTCCTAGATGGGAAATTGACCCAGCCATGGGTTTTTTAATTTCTTTTTTACATGGTGAAACACAAAGCCTGATTGTAAAGAAATATTTTAAATTTTTTCAGTCCTTTTGCAAGTGTGTAATGGTATTTGTGGCTGTAAAGCTATTCTGAACATTTTTCACTAATACTTACAAATATTTTGAACTGAAGGGATTAATTATCAGATTCTCATGTCTTTCGTCTTAGCTGCTGCTTTGTTCAGCATCTCACAAAACACAGATCAACATGATGTATCTCTTGAAGAACTCACAGCCAAACGGCAGCAACAGAATGAGAGAAAGCTGCATATAACAGGTGGAGAAACAGGAGAATGGAAAGATGGAGGGAATCAAGTATAAGGTCTCATGATTACTTAATCACTATGCCCACATCTTGTTCCATAATGCATACAAGATTTCAGCCACCCAATCTACTGAAATCCCTCTCAGGACATGTCAGTCCTTAACTAAGCATCCACCTCTCATCCTGCTGGGTTAACCATCCCCCTTGGCATTTTGCTGTCTTCTGTTCCACTTTATCCCATTGTTTTTTTATTCTCACGCTATATGTGAGTCTTAACATACTATTGTCCTACTGTTGCTCATGTCAATCACTTAACACGTGGAGATCCCTGGGTTTTCCAGCTGTTCCTATTCCCCATCCTTCCTATACTACCTACTGTATTTGGCAATGTCCTGTCAGCCGATCATCTTGACCATCCAACCATGCTAACAGAATGCAGCCTCTGAGGGATATTGCCGGAAGGACAAAGGCAGTGTCGGTGGTTCAGAGTACCCAGGCAACCCTAATGACTAAACTGAGTCATCCCAAAAGGGACTTAATCATTATTACTGGTACGATACCATGTTACCCCATGACAAAAGCAAGCTCTTCGGTAAGCTGCTCTGTCGCCTCCCACCACCAACCCACTGCTATGGGAGGCCAAGTCTGCAAAGCTGGTCTACCAAAAAACATTCTCGCCCAGCCAGAAGTGACTGTGGTGGTGCCCCTCACACCTCCGCACTGGGAAAGAAAGAACTTACTCATGAAGTCTTCCATCCTTACCTGTTGGGATGACATTACCTCCTAGGGCAGTGCATTTAAATCTACCGTGCCTGTTCCCATGCTATCTCAACGTTTCGGGGGGACTGTCCCCAGAGGGCTCAGCCGCG
>NW_010972588.1:1264093-1302502 GCF_000737465.1 Haliaeetus leucocephalus
GAGGGAGCGGGCGGGCCGGAGCCGGGCGGGAGAGCGGCGAGAGTCCGGAGGGAGCGGCGACGGCCACCGTAACTCTTTCTGTTGTAGGCAATGGGTACATGGATGGGAAGGAGCTACAGAACTTCATCCAGGAGCTGCAGCAGGCGCGGAAGAAGGCAGGCTTGGTAGGTTGACGTTTCGCCCCGCTTTCCTGTCTTCTCCGGGAAGGAAGAGTTTTCTGGAGGCAGCTCCAGCGCCCCGGTTCCGTCTGTTCTCTGTTGCCATCAGACGGTTCCATGCCCTTGCCCCGCCAGGCGAAGGGGAGTAGCTCGGTTAGAAGTCAGCAGGTCGCAAATGAAGTAGACCGTCTGCTTGGGAAAGGTGAGGCCGGGGCCACCTCCCTGGAGAGCGGGTCCCGCTCGCACCTTGTCGGGCTGCGAGCCGGTACTTCTGGCAGCGCTTAAAAAGAACAGTCGAGGAATGCGTGGACGTTGCCTTTTTGTCTTGGATGGGACCTCATCCCATTGCAATTAATCTTACCTGATCCCGATATGCACTGATACTAAAAAGAAAAAAAAAAAACCCAACAAACCAAAACCCAACAAAACAGAAAGAAAGAAAAAACCCCAAACCCCAACACTTCAAGTTAGCTGGACACAGTTTTAATTTCGTACCTAATGGGCAGTACGGGCTGAAATGCATTTCTGCCCCTTGGTGGCCAGTCAATAGATCTGCAGATGACTGCTAACCACTTTTTGCCCTTCACCAGTGTTGTACACCAGGAGTATGAGTACCAAATCCTGGTAGTTTAAATTGTTCAGGGAAACAGCAAAGTTTTTGACAATGCTGTCAAAACAATTCTGTGGATGAGTTATTAAAGCACTAATTATTAATTTCCTCCAAACTATACCCACGTGGGAAAAAAATAACAGAGCGAGAAAGAAAGAAAGGAGAAAAGAAAGAAAGAAATGAAAGATTCCATGTAAAGATTTGAATTAAAACAGAAGCGAACCTTTCTAACAAATAAATTGCCTTTAAAATAATCAGTTTCTAAAACAGGCCACTTACTTAGCATCAAGCTCCAATATATAACCTAATGGAATCAATTTCAATTCATCTATACTAAAAGAATTCTGAAGTAACAGAAAATGAAATTATAATTTAACTGAATGGCATGTGTGCATGGGGGAAATAGATTAATACTTCATATAAGAATACCTCCAAACTGAGCAATAGCTTTTCTATAATTAACTTTGCTTTAAAAGCTGTTGTATATTTTGGAAGTAAATGCAAAAAAAATCAATATGAATCATAATTTCTTCTGTGGAAAATTGTATCTTCTTATCAATTGTATGAGTGTAAACTTCACACATCTGAAATCTGTCTCCCAGCAATGCCTCTAATGTTACTGCAGTCTTGGTACCAGTTAATTCTTCTTACAGTTGTTGGTGTAGGCGCTCATTTTCATGACTGTAAGTAACTTTAAACTAAAGTTCAAAAAAAAACAAACCTCAAACCCCCCCCCCCCCCAAAATTCGGAAAGGAATGTGTTTTTTAGAGGGAAAAAGTCTATTTTTTTTTTTTTTGACAGAAAAGATTAAACACTACTTCAATACCTTTCAAATATTGCAAGAAAACAAATCTCTCTTCTATACTGAAGTGCAGGAAACTTAAGCGTGTCCATTAGAATGAAGATATTAAAGCCTGTGTATATTTAGTAAGAATGGCATTCTTAGTAGAAATGCTGATTTATTATTCAGTAGTTAATAAATTAATTAGAAGCTCAAGGAGAAAAATATTTGTCATTTTAAGATTGGATTCTTTTCTCTCTCAAAGCAAGTGTGCATCTTTTCTTAAAAACAGAGCCTGCTCAAAGTAACACAGAAAAGCTTTGCAGGATTACTCTTATCTGCTACAAATTTCATAATTTATGCTTTTTTTTTAAAATAACCTCTGCCTGTATCTCAGACTATAGTTTAAAAATGCTCAGGTGTTTAATTAGTTTTCCTTTCCCGTTTCTCTAATTCAAACCTATCTTTGGAGTGTTCTGCTGAAAAGAGCAACCTACAGCAGCAACATCAAATTCAGTACTTGGTCTGTTGGTGCTGGAGTGTGGATATATGTCATCTTAGGTTTCAAATCTAAGCTGATTCTTGGATTTGAAGGCTCATTTGCCAAACAAGCATCTCATTAGTTTGTGTCTTGTCTCACGGGATACTAATTCAGTAGCTTTGAATTTCTATTCTTTTGCCAGAAGGGACACATTGAGAAACTAGTGTAGGTTATATGTCATTTCCTCGGCTGTCCTTCTTTTAACACCCCAAAGCTTCTTTGTCATCATTAACTTCTGCATTTCAGGTCACTCTCCTGCTCACTATTTTTGAAATATTCAATTATGCATTCTTCATAGCTGGATTTTACATCAGTCATGCCATATGCATTAAAGAATCACATTGATTCTGTCATCGAATAGGATAGTTTAACATTTCCCAGTATTCTTCCCAACTACAGAACTGTTCTAATTATGTTCTAATTCTAATTCTTTTATTAATCCACTCAGTAAGCCTGTACTTTCACAGTTGCTTTTTCTCAGACAGAACAGTAGCATGCAGCCTGATTCATGCTGGCCCCAAAGGGCTGATGCGTACGTGGAGGTTTTAGGGCTTGGGCTTTTCTTTGGTAACACTACGTCTTTTTGCTTCATGCTTTATGGTAGATAGTGAATTGATCTGATATACTTCCAGACATGTTGAAAGAACTGCCTCTTTTTTAAAGATAAAAGCTATATAAGCATAGCTTCCATTTATTGTGCCTCACATTTATGCAGTATGTTCTCTATTTAGGTATGCCAGTTGCCAAAAGAAACTGTGGGATATAAGTGACTAACACAGAGCTTGATAAAGGGTCAATAGGCGGATCTTGGCTGAGCTATTCCACATCTGTTTCTCACTTTCTCTGCATGTATAGACAATGACAATATTTCTCCACAGAAACACGTGATTTAATAGATGTTTATGAATAGTCACGTAAGTGTTTCTGTAGTGCCATCTATCCTTACATTTTCAAATCATCTCAAAAAAGCTATTTTTTTCTACAGCTCTACTTGGTTGGATAAGTATCTCTTAAGTTTTAAGAGGGGAGACTGAGGTACGAAGGCTAGTTTCTTAATTTCAAACGTTGAACACTGCATCTGTATCAAGTTTAGAACTAGACTTGGTTAAATTTAGGCAAGATTTTTTGACTGAAAACATTTATTTGAATAGCATAACTCCAATAACTCATCAAGCAGCTCAAGAGCAGGTGAAGTGAACACCAAAAAAACCCCCATTTCTGAATAACGTACTAGAGAATGAGCATCCTGTTTTGTTTAGCCTGTAAGCAGCTGTGCCTCCTTCAGTGGCTGGACATCGTCTGGCACTGCGGAGCTGCTGTTAGAAAGATTAGTAAAATATTTAACCAGGACTAATTAAAATCCAGGAGTCTAAATTCTCCATTCTATCTGCTAAGCAAACTTGTCCCCACTTTGGGATCATTAGATGAAAGGTGACATTGAAGTGCATTGTATTAATAACCACATCTCTAATTAAAGCCATGGCAAATTACTAACCTGCCATGGATGACTTTGACAGAAATAGGATACTAGGCCATGATTGTATCACTACAAGGAACTGACATTTTAGTTAGCTTTGGTAGTTGAAATTTGGGACAAACTACAACAGACTTTGTACAGCTGAGATTCCCTGGGTCTTCACTGAGAGAATCACTTAGATCCTATGTAATCAAATCTATTATAACAACTAAACCTTTAATTTCCAGAGGCTGCTGCATTTTCATCTATAACCATAGAATTGTCCATTGTTTTAATATAACTAGTCCTGATTCTTGCTGCATGGTTTTACTAGCTCACATCTCTAAGAAATACAAAGAAAGTTAAAAGTTTAATCAGTATTCAAGGTTGATGGCAGCTCATATCAAACCAAGGCAAGTCAAGTTGAAGTGTGAAATCAAATATTCACCCCCAGGCTGGCACCTTTGCCATAGCCTAGAGTGAGAATAGCCTTTAGAGAACAGAAGTACAGCAGGGACCATAATTTATATGAAGAACAATTATGCTGACTTCACTCCATTGGATTTAAGGTACTGCTCAAAATTTTCTCCCTCCTAAATCTGCCCCTCTACATTTCAGCAGTGACATTTTGACTGTTTCTATGATAACCAAATACTAAACAGTGAAAAATACAATATCGTGATGCGTTCTTCTAGGACTAAAATAGCATCCATTGTTCAGGAAAAATCCACTCAAAGATGTGTAAAGGCTATTTTGGTGTTCAGATGCATTATACTGAAATGTTCTTTATTTTGTAAGATATTGCACTGCCTTTAGGTTACTGGTATAAAAATGAAAACTGAGAAAATTGACTAATAATTGCCTGTGAACTTCACTGTCATCCTCTTAAACAAAGGAGCTGTTATACACATCTTCCAACATATCTGTCTGTATAATTTTTTTCATTCTGTAAACTAAAATAGGAGTTCTAAGTATTTAGATGCCAATCATTCACACTGACTATAATATAATTACTTAGGAAGTAAATTTATCACAGTGACATTGTTCATGATAAAAAAATACTCTATTTCACTTAAACTTGAGGAATCTAGCTGCAATAAGTACGAGTACTTCATTAAATGTAGTACCTTATTTGGAAACTAATAGAATATTCAAGTAAGTTTACATATGTTTTTCTGTATCTTAAAGTAATGATTCTCTCATTGTAACTTTGTAGGATTTAACACCCGAAATGAAAGCTTTTGTGGACCAATATGGGAAGACTACTGATGGAAAAATAGGAATAGTTGAGGTAAGACAGTTACTTTATAACAAAAGACTGACATGTTTACTTGCAGAAAATACATTTAGCGCAGAACAATGTGAGTATAATTTGTAAATATTTTTGATTTTTAGTTACACAGAAAATGTCTTCCTCTGTCTTAAGATCTTTATTCAGTATTTTTTTCAATAATGAAATTCTTTCATTAACAAAAAGTAAGGTATTCCTTACCCCTCTCCAGACATTTCACTACACTTCGTTTAACTTTGCACGCTTTATTCAGCACAAATAAGCATCAACAGCAATTTAGTTTTCTTGCAAAGCAGGTAAAAGCTCTATTTTAGAAATTTAAACTGTGAAAGGTAATGTGATATATTTCTACCTATGATTTTGAACTAATGCCCTGTCACCACTCCTGTAGTGAGGATAACACACAAGTGAACACAACTGGGCAATCACTGTATGTAGTCTATTCTAAAAAAATAGATATATGATTAGACAGCACGTTAATCATGTTGAATTTAAACAAACTTTTAATAGTAGTTGTGATCCAGCTGGTGAAAGATCAGGATTTCTTATGAATTCCTTTCTCAAACTTTAATAGAACTTCACACAGAAAATTGCCCTGTTCCTTACTCCCACTTTCTAAAGAGGGCAAAGATAACCAACCCCTTCCACACGTACAGCTGCTCAACAATCATGTAATTTAGACAACTTGCTAGGAAAGGGGGAACCGTTGTGTTTTCTCTTGCTTTCACTCTTTGGTGCTGCAAGTCAAAAAAGAGAGTTTGCTGGGTTGCAGCTTGAGAAATCACCTTTTCAAGCCTAAGCCTACGACTCATTTATGTCACTCTGAGTGCGGTGAGACTGCAGTTTTATTATTAAATGCTATTATATATTTTTTCCTGATAATAAGGAATCTGACCTAGAGAGCTAATTAAGAAACAGCTGGAAACAAGCCAGGTCTGCAAAATTTCTACAGTGACCAACTTTGGGTCAGTAGCTAATTTTAAAATAGAGGACTGAACAGAATCTATAAAAGTCAATAGGAAGTAGCACTGCTGATATAATAGATCATTTCAGGGTATCTTTTCTCCTCTGTCAGGTGTTTGAATTGCATATAGTTGTTTAAATGCATATGTAATTATGACTAAACTACCATGGAAATATGAACAGTTTTTTTCACTTGCAGCTATCATTGATTTTTTAAAAATGCATCTTTTGATGATATTTAGCATTGATCAAATCCTTCTGCACCTAAAAAGAACTAGTGTTTATTTGGACTAACAAATTGTTTGGGTTTGGACTAACAAATGCTTATTCATTTGGTATTGAAGAATCTTATTTAATTTAGTATTTTTGAATATGTGTAATAGCAAGCATTGGATGCAAGAAGGATGTATAGGCAGTGACTGAAAAAGACTGTGTTTCTTCACTTAGGAAATATAACTGAAAGTTTTACCTTTCAAATTGTCTTTCTGATTCTGCTATTAACTTAATGGGTAAAGGTGAGCAGATCAGATAGGGCCTGATACAGTACGGTGCTCACCACCCCCAGTGAAGTGCCAAGCATGCTCAACATCCACTGAAGCCACTGAGTAGTGACAGTACTCAGTTCAGTGACTGAAGGGACCTTCTCCCTTAATATAGCAGTTTCCTAAGCCAATAGCTATATTTTATTTCACTTACATCAGCATGAAGCTTGATTTGGAAAGTGCTGATGGGACTCAGATGAAATGCGTTGTACGTGCAGAGCAGTATGATATTAAAGTTGGTGTTTGGACTTGATTCTCATTCCTTATAAATAAAAATGTCCAGTAATTCCAGATTGCTCCCATTTACATAGTACATCAAATACACTGAAAAAGTGTATGCATGTTGTTTAAAAAAAAATTATGTAAAGCCATTCAGACTCCCAGCCATCATAATGAATACCCCAGCATCTGACGGAAAATGTCCTAGCGCATAATAAGTTTTCAAGAAAGGTCTGGTGACTGAGATAAAGAGGAGGCCGCTCACAGAGGAAGGAGTGGATTTTCAGCTCAGATTAAGTGTTGATTCTGTCTTTGCAAGCACACTGCAGTTAGTTCACTAGCTTTTATCCAGTGCCTTCCAGCTAAAGGCAGAATCTGACCTGTCTACTTGCTTGTCATTGTGTAAGGGACCTTTAATGCACCTTTTGTACTCATTCAGACCAACATTTGCACTAAAATGTGAATGTGAAACCCAAGGTTTCGAAACTCAGGACTTCGTAATTCCACGTTCAAATTATTTGAAGCTTACTGCTGCCGTAAAAATAACTACTTATTAGCCTAAAATATTCTTTGTACTCCCATTCTCTACTATAGGATTTTAAAAAGCAGATTCACTCTATTAGGTGAAAGGAATTTTAAATAGCATTAAATAGCAACAGAATTTACTTAGAGAATGATTTCTAGAAAATAGTTCTGATATTGTTTTAAGTACTGAGAGTATTTTTTCTGCTAGGTAACCTATAAAGGTGTATCTCAGCCTGCAGCTAAGCAGAAAGGAGTCAAGCCAGCCTCAGGCTTTGTGGTTGACCTCTGTTACTCACGATGCAGAAATAGCTGACATTCTCCATAAAAGCAGCAGAGCTCACAGAAATGCTCACTAAACCGCTATTGCTGCCATACATGAAGTTGTAGTGGTCTGCACTCATTCAAACATGCTCACGGCATCCCCCTACGCTTACCCTCACAAAGAAGTCATCACTAGAAATAGCATCAGGTTTCCATCTTTCTTCTCTGTAGTGGTATAACTGGGACTGGGAAGTTGAGCCAGTTTCCACACAATCTTCTCTTCCCTTAATAATGCAGAGTTTTCCACAAAAAGCAATTTAATGCTACTTGATGCATGAGCTTGGAGTACGGGACTTCCCTTTAGCTATATTGTTTATATTATGCTAAAGGGTACAAAAGAAAGAAAACGCAAAACACATTTTTTGGCGGAAGCCTGAGCTAATGTTGGATATTGAGCTACTACACCTTTGTAATGTAAAAGACTGTGCTTTCCCCGGATACTTACAAAGGGTGAGAGGTATAACATAAAATAAGGTAATTTTCTTCCAGGGGTAATAAGTTCTGTACCTCAAATACAGTTTGGTACTGCTAGTAAGCTGTTCATGTTTCTTTGGAAAATTACTATTTTACATTTACCCTTGCACCTTGTACTATTTTACAGTGCCCTTGCAAAATTCACCAGTTAGCTATATTCATCACACAAATAGCATCTTGTTTATGATTTCCACACTTGAACTCTTTCCCTTTGACATAATCAGTCCCTTTGATAAAAATCAAAGCTCCTAGGAAGAAAATTAATTGTATCTCAGCCCAAACCAGGACACCTGTCATGGGAGAAATAAAGAAATTTTTCCATAAATCAGTACTAAGTTACACACATTTAGATACTGCGTACATGTGAACATGTACTTACCCACATGTGTATATGGTATGTATAATAGAGTCGGTTTTGAAAGCTGTTGGTGAAAACACACTGTTTAAGTTGATTGGGTTTGGTGTTCAGCCATTTAGCAAAAGCACTCTGAACGCTCTGATGGGCCTGACAGCCTGTCATCAGCTGCGCCATTGCTGTAAGGAGAGTGAGTGTTCGTCTTTTCAATTGTACCAACACTTAAAGACTATAACTGATTCCTTGCACAGATACTTTTAGAGAAATGAGACATCTGCCTCCATACCCTTGATGATCTCACCTGTAGGGTGAGAGGGAGAGCTGAACTCACCTATGGTGTGGCTGGAACCCAATAAAAAAGCCTGAGCAATTAATTAGTCTATAGCACTGAAATGGACAGAATGAGGGATTTGAGGGTGTGAAATGAATGCAGAAAAACAAAAATTTGAATCAAAATTTTAAGATGGGGCTCCAGGAAGTCTGCAGATGTCATTTTTCATGAAAGAATGCAGCTAAGAAATCTGTCTTTCTCCATTTTCTCTTTCTAGTAAGCACAGCTGGTCTATTCTTCAAGTAAAAAGTTTTCTTTAATCAAAACACATTTCATACATTTTGAGGACAGAAAAAATATTGGGCTTTTGTTAAAAACAAATCATGATTTTACATTAAATTATACAGCATACTCTCCATCTTCTACATTTGTCACTCGCCAAAATTGAGTTACAGTAAATGAACATTTTCAATAACCAGTACAATAATGTCTGATTTTAAAAAAGCCTTTTGTAGAGCAGAGACATTGGAAGAACCACCCCTGATTTTGCAGGGCTAAAAGCCCTTTTGATTTCTTTCTGGTATTTATAGCTCCTCTTGAACACATCTCTGCGCCTGACAAATGATCACCGGTTGCCATCCCCTTGCCCTCCCCACTTTCTTTTTTTCTCCTGGCTTTTCCATATATTTTTCTGCTTACCTTACACGTTTTCTTCATGTCAGTGTTCCTCTCTCTTCCTCCTCTTCCTCGTTATCTGTGAGTAGTCTATTTTCCTCACTCTCTTAATTCATGGTCCTCCACACTTACCCTCTAAACATCCTTGTGTTACGCTTTCCCTTTGTGCTGATTCCAAGGTTTTCACCACAGACCCTAACTCTGCATGGGTGAATTTCTTCCTGTCCTTCCCCAGCTACCCCTTCAGGAAAGTGCTGTCTCATTCCCTTCTCAGACCTCAGCTCTGTTTGACCTTGATAAATATGGCAAAGCTGCAAGCCAGAAGGCTTTCAGAGGCATCTTCCAAACATTTCAGCTAACAGCAAGAAGATTCCTATGGGACCACAATAGGGCAGTATGAGCACAAAGAATTTCATACTCTTTTAAAAAGTTTCACGCTCTTTTACAGGCTCAGCTGGCCTAATGAAGAATCAAAACTTAATCTTTCTTAAATTCTGTTACAGCTTGCTCAGATATTACCAACGGAAGAGAATTTCCTGTTGTTCTTCAGATGCCAGCAGCTGAAGTCAAGTGAAGACTTCATGCAGGTACAGTATGAAATGTTGCCTTTTGTAAAACCATCCAAGACCCGCTTGCCATAAATACATCATTAAAACATTCACTTTCTGATTGCAGACATGGAGAAAATATGACAGTGACCACAGTGGCTTCATTGATTCTGAGGAGCTTAAGGTAAACCAATATCTATGAGTATGCTTGACAGGAGAACAGGCATTGGATTACAGCCTGTGCTATCTCTTACTTCAGATACCCACCCATGCATGTTTTTGCATTTCAAACATGACCGAAAAGCAATATGATTAGCTGATGTTTTTATCGCCAGTAAATTATTTAAAGTGAAACTCTAATCTGATCAATGTTTTTTAAAACATGTTTTAATTCAGATCAATGTTTGTCTCAAGTGACTCAGGGTAGCAGGTACTTTAGCTTAGAAGTAAGAAAGATTAAGAAAGCGAGATAAGCCTTTGAAAGCTATGTTGTTCTTTTTTTGGTATATTAGATATGAGGGCTGTTTTGTTGGGTTCTTTTCCCTAAGGGCACCACTACCATTAATCACTATGCTGCTGGATAGATCATGCTCTCTCAAGTACCATGTAACTCTACAGTTTCCACTGTAATACTGTTAGGCTAACACTAATGGAATTGTGTTGCCCCTGCTTGGTTAACACAGCAAGGGGCTGGGTGGGATTTTGGTATCAGCTTTAATATGCACAAATAAGAGCAGAATTGAGATTATTGCATTAGCCATCTCAGCCTCGCAGAGTTAGCAAACCTTAAAACTAGGGTGATTTACCTTCCCAGTCATAAAACTAACAGCGATTTGTAGATGCTGAATCATGGAGTCACAGTGTGGTTGGAAGGGACCTGTGGAGGTCATCTGGTCCAACCCCCTTGCTCAAGCAGGGCCACCTAGAGCCGGGCCGGTTGCCCAGAACAATGTCCAGATGGCTTTCAAGTATCTCCAAGGATGAAGACTTCACAAGCTCCCTGGGCAACCTGTGCCAGTGCTCGGTCACCCTCACAGTGAAAGAGTGTTTCCTGATGTTCAGAGGGAACCTCCTGTGTTTCAGTTTGTGCCCATTGCCTCTGATCTGTCAACGGGCACCAGCCTGGCTCCATCCTCTTTGCTCCCCCCCTTGAAGTATTTGTATAGGTTGATGAGGTCCCCCTGAGCCTCTTCTTCTCCATGCTGAACAGTCCCAGCTCTCAGCCTTTCCTCATAGAAAAGATGCTCATATAGAGCCTCCAAGTAGAAAGGTGCTGTTTTCCACAGTTCAATTGCACTTGATAGATTGCTGCAGCTTTAAATTCAGAGGAATCAAAACAATTCATAGCAAGAGAAAGACATAGCAGTGTTTATCCATCTAATTTGGACTATTTTGCCCATATGTGGTATTCTAAAGAAGAACTAAATAAGCTTTATTAACTAAAGCACAGGAGATCAAACCACTTGAAATCCTTACAGCTCTTCTGTTCAGAAGAGGTATCCACATCAGACAATTCACAACTTTTTTCCTTTTCACTTCCTCTTTGAGTTTGGTATCTGTGTGACGTTTGCCAAGGATCCTACCTCAAGGTAAACCTCAGGCGTACAAGCCCATTCTTCTGCTGGCTGGTCGCAGCAGGTCTGTGTATCTAAAGTTCGTAGGATCAGGACGAGGCCACACCTGTAGCACTTGAGAACTCTCCAGCCATGAGACGATGCCTTAAGGACTGTTGCCAGCTACTATAATATAAAATAGACTTTAAAAGGCAGGGCTGATTGAGGACCAGCTGAATAATGAAGACATTTTAACCGGATCCAAAATGGTCCCATCTCTCTTGTGCTGGGAGATTTTGTCTGCCTTAGAGAAACAGGCCATTTTAACATGTTGAAAATAAGACATACATGTCCAATTTTATTTTTAGATCAGTATTTCTTGACAAGTCCAAACATTTTAAGTATTTGCTATGCAAGGAGTACCCCCACTTACAACTTTGTAAGAGAAATTCAAGCTGGAAATCAGGAAAACTTTCTAACAATAGTAACGGCAGTGGAATACGTTGTCTAAGGGGGAGGCAGGTTCTCCATCACTACCTTATTTAGGAAAGGTTTGGCAATAGCTCAGATCAGACAGTAACTCAGGAAGTTTAGATATACATGATCCTTTCTTGAGACATGCAGACGGACTGGATAGCCATTCAATGTCCTTTCCAGTACTATTTTCCATCAAAGCACACAAGATAAACATGTCTCTGTAACATCCATTTACGACATTTCAGTCATGGTCTTTCTATACAGGCTACTAGGAAGGACCTCCAGCACGGAGGGGGCCAGACTAGAAGAACTATAGTGGGTATTAGTCATATGACTATTGACATGGTTGCATTCAAGTTCAAGAATGTCATCTATGTACAAATAGATTTTCTTATGAGCTACCCCATTCCCAAAATTCCACAAAGATAATGACACTCCAACTGATGACAGTAATGAGGTACTTCATTGAGCATTGACATGCTTACAGACATCTCAGGTCTTGTAATACCCTTGTTAATGCCTTGATATCTTTCTTTTTTAATGTTACAGACCTAGTACAGAAATTTAAACCACTAAATGGGTGGAAAGAATCTTATTTTTTAAAGTAAAAATGGCTGGTGTTTCTAGTCATGTGATCCTATATCAAATTCTCATTAAAAAAAAATGCAAGGAAACTGGCTGCACACATTTAAAATACAAGGTAGGAAGGAGCAACATAGGTTAACGTTCACTTCTAGCATTGGGTACCGCCATAGGCAAGGAGAAAACGTGATTAATCATTGATCTTTTCTGTAAAATTGTTCCTATGTTGCAAGAAGTGATTAGGCATCCAAGTTTTGAAGGAGACTCAAGGTTAATTAGTTTAGTTTACTGATAGAGCTGATTAGGAAGCAGTATACTTGAAAGCCAAACTATTTTTTCCAAAGTCACAATACAACAAATGGCATACAACGCAGAAAGTTTTATGAGTCACTTTTTCCAAATAAAACTGTGCAATATACTTGAATTGATCAAAAGAAACAGTTATATTCTTAGCTGTTAATTATTACTTCTTTTCATACTTATTTGGACTTCAGCAGTAAATACTAAAGTGGGAGTAAAATAGTATTTCCCATTACTTTAATCTGAAGTTAGCAAGTCAAGCATTTTATACTGTAGATAAAAATTTACCTATTACTCTTCTATTTATTTTAACAGAGCTTCTTGAAAGATTTATTACAGAAAGCAAATAAGCAGATTGAAGACTCAAAGCTAACAGAATACACAGAAATAATGGTAAGATTACTTACAGGCATGCTTCACCAAGACTGGATTAATCCAAACTCTTTATCTTTAGCCACTGGAAGGCTCCAAATGACTTGGAGCCCCACCAGGTACTAATCAGGCTAACTATGTTATTGCAACAGAGAGACAACTGTGGCATCTAGCACTGCAAGTACTTCTGCAGCTACAGAGCTTTGATGGGCAGTTTTCAGTGCTGCTTAAAAGAAAGCTCAGGAATTCTGAATCTTTTCGGTATTTATATAATATTAGACCATACCATAGTACTTTCCCCTGTTCTGCTTCCCTGTGCCAGTAGTTGTAAAACTGACATCTTCACAGTTCATAGGAAAAAAATTTGTACCTGTCATAATTATATTACTATGTTTAGATCAAATTAATTTGGGGTTACTTTCTATGTTTTGCCTTCTTACAATGCTGTAATGTCTGTCTCTTGTCTTAAAAGCCATCACTGCATGATGGCTTCTTACTGGATTTATAAACACCTCACTCTTTCCTTCTCCTCCCCTTCAAGAAGGAGAAACTGATGTTTTAGATAAACACTAGAACAAAACTGTCGCTTCCCTAGCCTTAAATCAGCCCGTCCTTGGGGCACTCCTTCCATCCCACTGCTATGGTGCCCTATGGTAAGGAACAGCATTGGCCTCTGAGTGGACATTTCAAGAAAAAAAAGACAGAATTCTGGTCTTCAGGAAATACAAAACACTACAGGTTTTGTTTTACCAGTTTGGTTTCATCCTAAAATATTTTTAGCAATCAAAAACGTGCTAGGTAAACACACTAGCCCTCAAACTGGCCTGAGAATGGCTGATCAAAACTTGTGTTTCTCCTGGAAAAAGTCTGCTGGTTCGTTGTACCAGCACAAAGCATTTACCTAAAATTGTCACCGTCTATTCACTGGTGAAGGTAACATGTATCCTTTTCACTCAGGGAGATTTTTGACCTTCAACTTAAATCATGCTCTAAGTTCTGGCCTCTGCAGAGAGACACAATGACAAAGAATTAACAGCAATAAGAAAAAAAATATAAGGCCAGTTCTCCCATAATCTCCTCAGAAAGTAGAAAAGAAGACTAATAGAAAATATATGGTCCTGAGCAGCTGCAGGCAGGCACAGCCAGCCACTAACAACTCATCAAAATACAAAATATGTTGACTTCACAGCTGCCACTGCTTACCTCCCCCAAATGCAAATCTCCTTTCATGGGAAACGCACGCAAGGCAGATGCTTTTATACATGGAAAGGAAATGTTAAAAGGAACCAGGGTGTTACGTAGAAATAAATGTTTATAGAATTGGTCTCTTTTCTGGTCTCCTTTGCCATTTATTGTGTATTAACCAAGTGAAACTCTGTCTTTTTTCAAGGCATTAATTCTGTCTTTAAAAGGATATACACTATCTCGGTACAGGATGTCGCTTTTCCTCTCACCTAAAAATTACATCTAAAATTATTGTGATTGAAAGTGATGGGATGGAGTGTGGGTGGTGGTGTTTTCAGTACAATGTCTAACAGTGTTTGTACAGTTTGCTGCTTTTGTGACTCTTTTATGCAGCAAAGGCAAAATAATAATTGAAAGTAGACAAATGGGACTATACAGACATAAAAACTGGAAGTCCTACGCAGGTGCAATATCTCCATCTACTTCTAACAGCGAATATAAGCTGTTTGTGCCTCTCAAGCAGCAGGAGCTCATCCTTTCAAGACCTCAAAGGAAAACACTTTAATACAATAGGGTGATTAAAAATTATTAGAAATAGTATTCACTTATTTTGTCAAATTACATCAATATATTTATTCCTGTAATTTAATTATAATTATTTGGAGAGATTTAATTTCCCATTTTCATACCATCAACAAAATGTGATCATCTACAGCATCTGTTCACTCTTTTAATGAAATATATCACAGAAACAGATATTTATTTAAATATTTAGACCTAGTAGTCAATTGAATGTCTATTATTTTTCATTTAAGAAATTGAATGCCTTGGATTCTATAAAACTTCACCCAACTGTTGTTTCACCTTTATGAATAGAGAATAATGATGCTATTATCAGATCATGACATGAAGTCAAAAGTAAAATGTTACCATGTCAACACTCCTCTCATTTATAAATAATTACATGTGCATTCCTCATATGGGAAATTCATCACTGTAGGCAGGTTAAGACCTACCTTACAGTAGGTTAATCAGTGTTGTTCATCTGGTTTCTTGCCAGGCTTTTGCAGTAGAATTAATTACTATAAATTACTTCCTTGGTACTTTAAATAAATGTATTACACAGCAAATGTGACAGATCAAAATCTGGGGCCATCATTTCAGCATGAAATACAGCCTAAATTTCATTGAATTTAAGTTTTCCAAAAAGTGTTTTCTTCATTAAGTTGATTAATTTTGATTAGTAATGTAAAATAATATATTCTTTCAGCTCAGGATGTTTGATGCAAACAATGATGGCAAGTTGGAGCTTACTGAACTGGCCAGGTATGTCTTCTGTCTCTTTTCACAACAAGTATCATGTACCAAACGCTGTTATGGAAACAGTGAAATATTTTGACCTTTGTTTTCTCTCTCCACAGACTACTCCCTGTACAGGAAAATTTTCTTATTAAATTTCAGGTATGAATATTCACATTCTTAAAGTAACCTGTTACCATCACACATAACTGGTGTCATTAATGGATTTGTTTTTGTTTTGGCATTTAGGGTGTCAAAATGTGTGCAAAAGAATTCAATAAAGCCTTTGAGATGTATGATCAAGTAAGTCTTCAAAAAACCTTTTTATTAATTGCGTAGTTTGATGGCACTTATTTTCTGAATTTGTGAAAAATTAGCCATAACCTCTGAAATGAAAAATAAATTTTTAAAATTATCTTTCATGTTATTTTTCAGGATGGCAATGGCTATATAGATGAAAATGAACTTGATGCACTACTGAAGGATCTCTGTGAAAAGAACAAAAAGGTAATCCTAGAGGGGTTTTTTCCCCATTAGAGTTTAGATTTAATTTTGATTTTAAGGACACTATAATCCACCCAATTAAGATAAATAAAGAGCTTCTAAGTCATAATTCCTGAAGTCAAAGTACAACTAAAAATCTTGGCAGAAGTCATACCAGTGTAAATCCTGAACTAGGGGAGTTGTGATTACATAGCGACACTGTCAAAAGCTTGCTTCTGAGACATCAGCTATCAGCAATCTAACATATGGCTATAATATCGATAACATACAAATACATAAACAACATTTGCAATGTGTTACTGTTGGCCAGGCTGAGAATGCCCTTTTTTTTTTTCTCATTTTCTGCCATGGGAAGCAAACTTGTTGATGCTGGTAACTAAACAGGATTATAAAGCATTATCTGTTCTTTAAATAGGAATTAGACATTAACAACCTTGCGACATACAAGAAAAGCATCATGGCCTTGTCTGATGGAGGAAAGCTTTACCGAGCAGAACTGGCTCTTATTCTCTGTGCTGAGGAAAACTAGAACTCTTCTATCATGTCCACTTAACTAGTGATGTACTCTATCTACACAATAACTGTGCACTATAAGGGAGTAGGCTGTATTTTTAAACTGCATATAGAAAATTAGCCAGGACGTGTGGCACATTCCTTTCAGTTTGTTTCTATACTGTTTGTAATGTACAGTTTTTGTAACAATAAGATTGATAAAGAGAATGTCTATGTTTGGGCCAGTCTGTATATTCAAAAAGAAACTAAAATATGTCGGGGTTGGTTTTGGGTTTTTTTTTTTTGCTTTCATAAACATGGCTGGAAAAAAATTAAACCTGCTGACATTGCTGTGGTCATCATATCCTTTGACACTTGCAACATTTCTTGTTGAACTACATAACACAAAGGTCTACAGATATCTTTCCCCATTACAACTAAGTGGGTTTTTTTAAACAGAAAACATGAATTGAGATTAAATACGTTCTAGGTCTGAAATAGGAAGGAGATGCTGGCATGTCTGATTTCCAAAATTTAACAATGCACTAAGAACTATTTTCACTTGTCAAACCACCCACTTACAGGTCTGTGCTTTCTGCAGTGTTTCAATTACTCTTCTCATTACGAACTCATAGCATATAGACAAAGCATTTATCCGGGATAGATCTCCACGCAGTAGTTGACAAAAATATAGTGTTTTCAATCTAGCTGTTTAACTTTACTGAATTTAAACATAGGCACTTCAGAAATAAATGCCTGTAATCTGTCTTGGAATCCTGGCTAAATGACAGGTAGTATAGTTAATACACAGATTAACGTATGATATTATAAGTGTACCTTTCATGACTATTGCTGTGTCAGAGAATATGACAATCCATTTTCTAAACTATTTTCACATTTTGCAGGTTATAATTATTCTAGTAAATTGCTGTTTTTACATCATATTCTGTGTAATCTATAATTAAATTTAATATCCTAAGATTGTCGGTGTCTAGTTTGTCTATCTCCTGGATTCTTTTTCTGTACCATGTAAAGGACAAAACAACTATTCGAAAAAAAATATGCCTCCCTGGATCTTACACTGAATCACTAATCTATAAAAATAGTATTAAAATTTAACACTAAAGGAAGAAAAAGATCTAGTACAGATTTTATACCAATTTAATAATTTAGTTTACATGGTGGGCTCTGCTTTCTATTATGCTAGACAGGTATTTTTAAAATGGGGAACTACACTGTGGAAACCGCCCTGTCTTCTTGCATCTTTACTTTATTGGACTGGCTCCCTTTTTACTTTATACCGGTTTTACACCAGACAACTCCATGAATGTCCAGGCCATTGGTCCCAGTATGTACAGGTGTAGGACGGAAATTGGGCTGTCTTAAAGCCAATAAACCTATGTTGTCTCCATGTACAACTGTTTCAGAAGCAATTCCAGGTTAGCAGATTAGCTACATACAACTTCTCAGATGCATCTCTGTGTCTTACTTAACAAGCAGAAGCAAATGCCTTTTATTTGAAATGTGTCTCAAACAATGAGGCTCAGATCCTTCAAGATTATAGTCCCTAACTCCCACTGAAATGAATCCTTGAACTCCTCAGGTTAACTCAGGCAACTAAATACCATTTCAGGACAGCCCTAATTGCCTTGGGTTCTCTCCAGTCTGAGCCTTGGAAAGTTAAGGAGTAGGTAGCGCTGGATGGGGTCTTGCTGAAAAAAAACCGCAAAAAAATTAAATTAAGATTAAGCTAGCTGATTCTCACTGCTTTACGCCCACTCCATGCACAGTGATTTAACTTCTCACCTGCTTGTTCCCTCTAAAACACTCCTGGGTTAGGGTCAGGGCAGAAGGAGGCTTGAAATAGTAAGAGAGGTAACAATAGGGAAGACTGCAAGCTTCTTTCTTCTGGTAGACATTTCGTCACCAAAAAAAGGGTTGAAAGTAAAATAGTAGTGTGCACAAAAATTACATGAGGTAGTGTGGGTATGCCATATTCCTGCTAAACAGAGAAACTGGCTGACAGGTAGCTACGTGGGATCTACTTTACTGAAGTTAACCATTTTACTGTCTAAAAATACGTATTTTATTTCAATAAATACTCAAACTAATAAGCACTCAAGCTAATAAATACTCAAACACAGTCCTACAAATTGCAAACAAGCACGCTGTGCAAAATTTTAGCCCACTCGAGTGTAAAGGTGTACAGACGAACACAACGCAATGCTTCCTATTCAAATCAAGTACGGCGATTTTCTATTAAAGCACAAAGCAGCACTACTAATGCTGAAAAAAAAAAAATCCAGGAACTATTAGGCCCTTGAGAAACCTTTTGCATTATAAATGCAATATTCGCTGACAGAGGTAAGCCTTAGCAGTAGCAGGTCAGGAATAGTGAGTGCCTGCCTCCAGCTGTGCCCGTAACCCAGTCCTTCAGCGCACCTCAGGGGCCTCACCTGACCTGAAGTCACTACCACCACCCAGGAGCAGCTGTGATACATACCAACCACTGCCCATCATGGAGAGTATCACGGCAATTTTCACCGACTATTTAATCGGGATTGAACACGGGCCTTGAAGTGAGCAATCTGGCTTTTGTTCACTGCTGCACTGTTTTATCCTGAACAGTTCATGCACGGTATCGTAGCACTGGTCTAATCCCCCATTTGCAACTTCATTACGCATCTGTGAAAAGATTACCCCACACAAGCTCACAAAATTTCTAAACGGCGTATTCCATGTGCAAATGTCAAATACAGATCAGGGTGCCGAGACCTGGCACTGCTTCTACATAAAATGAACCTCGTCCCACAAAATATGCACATGCTGCTGCTAAACTGCACTTACACTAGGATTAAGTGTTTGTTTCATTAGACATTAGCTTTTCCTGAATAATTTCCATTTGACATCTTGTGCATTTATACTAAGCCCTCATCATAATCATGGTTATTATCACTGGTTGTGGCGGCATACTGAAATCCACACCTACTTGCTGTGTCTATGAGGAGGCTCAGAATCCATATTTAGGCACCCAAATTATGTGGCCTCATTTTCTGAAGTGCTGAGCACCTCCAAATCCCTCTGAAATCAACTGAAGTTGTTCTGCACCAATTAAAAGCAGGCCAATGCACCAAAATCCCAAAGATAATTTTATTTTACTGCAATTAAATTATCACATAAAAGATTGGGGGGGGTTACCTCAGTTAAAGTGGGGTTACGTGTTTAGCAGCTACAAAACAAGATGCTCCATGGAGTTAGATAAAGGTACAAATTTCCTTGCAATACAGCGTCTTTACTTAGGTGTTATCAGCACATGAAAAAAAGGAAAGATAAACGAGCAGTTCATGTACCAATGAACCTGAAAGTTAGTATGACAGGTAGGAACCCATAGTTCCCTCAAATAGTGTCATCTGTTTATAAAGCAGATTCTCCAATTGGTAAATAATAGCAGTATTATCAACAACAGTTGAAATATTCAAGAGGAGGGAATTCCCAGATATAGGAGAACCAAAGACTGACAGCAGTTCTGGTATCATCGCGCAGAGGCAATATAACTAATCTCTTTCATTTGCAACCTCAAATGATTTTCATAACTTGTTTATAAGCCTCTACTACAATACAATACCACTTTTACAGCACAGAATTAATCTAAGAAATTGTAACAGGTTCAAAGACAGTAAATCATCAACTGAAATAAAAAGGGTAATTTCAAGATTTAATCAAGCAGACAAGATGTACTTTCCAGTTGAAAATAGACAATGGATCCTCCTTTCCAAGTGTCTCTCATCTGAGTTCGTGGAAGCATTTTAACACTTTTGACTGACGGGTCATGCAGAAGTAATTTTAAAAAAGGTATTTGGATTCCAGGGAAGTTTTCTTTGTGATCCAGGAAAATTAAACTGCCTCTGCAACCCTACTGACTCCTTTAGTGATCTCCAATGTATACCAGCACCTTTTCTGACTCCTTCCTCCACTTTCTTGTCCATCCAACTTCATCTCCATAAAATTATTATGCCGCAAAGCAGTACTTTTTACATAGTCCCCTTTACCTTGTGGCTCACTGGCAATCTGAGGTAGGGTCAGGAATGTAAGGGTCTCAGGGTAAATATGTCAGCGTTAAGACAGTGTGCTTAATGTGGATACAATCTCCTACCATTTTTGCTATGTTTGGAATAAAGTAGCCATGATGACTATGCTTTATGGCAGTCTGTGATAAGTGTGTGCAATGTACAGCTGCAGAGCATGCTTATGGATTGGGCACCTCTTGGGATTTAGGGATATTTTATGCCTCTTTCAGGACAGTCTGATCCTCACAGCCTTTAGGAACACATTCTTTTGGAAACTCCAAGTCCAGCCAGACACTGCCTGGGTTAGGTAGTCACTACAAAGCTACTTTCTCTTGTTCTTTCCCTGAGTTCAGATGTCCTGTGTTGCTACTTTAGTAACAAACAATTAAATTGTATTTAGGTAAAACATAAACTTGAGATGTTCAAGGTTCACCTCTTCACAGTAATGTTCCTCTCATGTCCCTAACAAGTCTAACAACTTTTTTAATGAAGGAAATGAATCCAAGTCAGACTATTCCATTCTCCTGCAGAAGTGGACGGCTAGATCAGAGTTAAGTTTTTTCACTTAACTAATTCTATATACTAGGATATATTTTATAAGCTATGCCGTAACACATAGCTCTTTAAAACATTATATGCCATTTCTAAAACCTGCGTCAATACACTGTATACATCTTGTCAAGACAGAATGTTCAGAATCTAAAAGCAACTATCTTGGCATAGTTTGAAATGGATGTCATTGGTATAGGTAAGATAAAATAGACGCTATTCTTATTATAGTTGCTCATTAAAATTTCAAATGTGCTTTCTGGTTCTATCATTGAATAACGTATGTTTTAAAAATGTTTTGTTGTCACTTTACAATTAATAATTAATTTAGCTATGGACAGTGAACAGGTAGAAGAAGATACTTCGGAAGCAATACCTGTTTCTGTAAGTGATAAATGTTCTGTTATTGAATAAATATCCACTATCTATTTACAAGACAGGCTTTAAGAGGCATCCCTTCAATATTCTGACCTTATCAAATAAAGCATAACAACCCACCCTTAAAGGACATGCTCCAGTAACTCTGATGGTTCAGAAAAGAACTTCAGTCCCTGAAAGGTTCACTATGAATTAAACTGAGTTTCTCCTAGATGCAAAGTTGGCCTGAATCTCTCTGATGAGTAAAGCAATGAAGGAAAGACAAAGATCTTTTCATTTTTTAATTTCATGTCAAGAAGCAGTATTCATTTTAAACTACAAAAGCACTTGAAATTCTTTAAGCACTTTTGCATAGGAGCCCACTGCCTTTTGCTGTGGAAGAGAAATGTTTTTGAACTGAGCTCCAAAAAGTTTACTTTCTGAACAAAGGACATATGCAGGCAAAGCAGTATTATCATGGTGGTTAAGCCAAAGAATAGTGGGTCTGTGTGTTTAAAGCCTCATAATGGATTTCTGGCATTTACTGTATCAGTAGGCACTACATCCAAGCACCGCGGTACTGACTGCTGAAATATTTGGAAAAAAATAATTGTAGCTGGGCTAGGCTTATCCCCCTTTTCTCCTCTGTCCTTCCTTTTCCATCTCACCCTTCCCCCACTAAAAAAAACACCTCTGCTTCCACTATCTAAAAAATACATTAAATAATACGTAGGAATATAAAAAAAGAGTATGCAAGATTAAAAAAAAATTAGTATTGTTACTATTATTTTATATGCAGGGGAGATGGATTAAGAATATGTGGCAGCCAGCGGTGCTTCCCAGCCCCCAAAGCCAAGTATAGACTTGATCCTAACTTAATGTTGAGACTGGAACTGTGCCTCTTTTCTTGATCTTTGCCACCTGTGCCCCACCCAGGACCTATGTTTTGTGAGCTGAAAGGAATGTGCCAGTCTCCCTGCTTCAGAGGACCAGTTCCTGAGGGAATGCTGCAAAGTGCACCTGCACTGCTGTTCAGATGCAAAAGAAATAACTTAAGGTCACACAAAGTCTGTGACAATGTTGGACACTGAACATGGTTATCTTCTATTTCCGTCCTATACTTCAACCACATGACAAACTTTCCTATAGCAGAAGTTGTACACACCCATGGATGCAAGAGAGCAGTGGGAACTTATTTTTTATTGATAGCCCATCTCCAGAGGATACCCTACTAAATACCACAGAGAAATACTTGATCATACCACAGCTCACAAACATACCTTTGAATTTTTTTCTGAAACTTTTTTTTCAAGTGTCAAAGCCATATATGCAACAGTGTCCCACACAAAGAGAAAATGTAAGCATATGCAAAGGACAACAAGCAAAGAACAGTGAGCAAAGAACAGTATATATGAGCCTAACTTCCCAATTAAATCACTTTTGGGGGAAAAGACATGGATATCACGTCAGAACTTGATCTTGACAGTAGACCTACCAAAACCCAAGATGTTATAAAAAAGCTTTACATTATGTTCAAGAGACACCTTGAAGGCTGCTATGATAAACATATTTGCCTGGTTTTATTGTCAGTGGCACAGATGCTGTTCAATCCCCCACAGGACCACCACCCTCAAGGGAAAGCTGGCACATGGAAGCCTGCACTAATATAATCCACCCTTTCAGCAGAACATATACTAGCTTGCTTCAGCTTCGTATTAAGGCAATCAAATGATTTCAACAGTCAGATGCTGGCATATGTAAGCATGGCCTGTGTAGGTAAAGCAATGCCAGCACTTGAAGGAAGACATCCTTGAATTGCTTCTATATTCCTGACTCTCAAATCACTGCATCAATTTCAAAGCACATACAGCTATGTCCATGCTTGTATGTGTGGACAGTCTGGAGCTTGGTTTAAATTTTTTAAAAAAAAGGCATGGATTTCAGGTTGTAAAGGCCAGAGCCTGTTAATTTCTTTGAAGAATTCCATCCATCATTTGAAGCAGGGGGGACAAACAACTGGCAACTCCCTAATCTGGAAAATGTATTAATACTAAAAGAGGGACAGCAATAAACATTGCTTGCTTGGTTTTGTTTGGTTGTTTTGGGTACTTTATTTTAAACACCTGCTTACTTGGGATGGATAAACTGACTAGACTCAGAAGTAATGACATCTTAAAGCTTCTTTAGTACCAGTCTGTGAATGCAAATGAAACAATGAGGTTTCAACGTTTTCAGTCCCAATTTACTGATGTCCTTTACTAGTCTTAAGTAAACCATTTTTTATGGAGAGACTTCCCTAGTCACACACACGTTAATAGCAAATGGTATTTTGTTTTCTCATTTTCAAGAACATTAACTTAATTATGACAAAGAGTAAGCTCCTTAGAAAGGCACTGCTAGTCCTTAAATGCCATTTTTGAAGTTCAGGATAAGATAATTAACAGACTGGAAATGTCAGCAGAAGATGAGACTAATATGGTTATGCATTGCAAGATTTTGTACGTAACCACAGGAGTTACATCCTATCTCCGTGTATGTAGTCCTGCTGATAACCTGAAACTCTGTTATTTGCAAGTTTAGGACTTATTACTGAAGTGTGAAGATTAGGACTTAATTTCTTAGTTTTTCCTCAGATTAGCAATCATATTCAGTTATGGTAGTCCTGAAATGCTATTTGAATTACAATATTAAGAGACACTTACATATATCTGAGGAACAAACCACCCCTCCAAAATATTAAAAAAAAAAAAAAAAGGCAGCTAATTGTAGACCACAGCATGGCTATATAAGACATAATCTAAAAAACAATTAAAATTTCGGTGAACAACCATTGTTCACTAGTGGCAACAGATTAGATTGTAGATTGGGAAAAATATACGTGCTATATTCAAAACATGACAATTTCAAAATATCTTATTGAAACTAGCATACAAAATACTTTGAAGGCTATTTCTCAATTGGTTATTTCTAAATATTAATGAAAAAGTCATGGTTCATTTCCAAAGAACTCCACCATACAGTTAGGTACTTCAAGAGCCTTTTGTTTTTCTAATCATTGCTTCCATCACATCCCACTGCTCTTTGGTAACCTAATAAAAGAAAAGAGCATTTTATTGGAATTCCACATAATAGTTACACATCTAAGTATTTGTCTGAATGTAAAACAGCAAGCAAGGAATTGAATACCTTCTTCAAATCATTGAATTCTCCTGCCATAGAAACATATTCTCCACCATCCATTCTAATAACCTAGAAAAAGTATAAACAGTGTATTTAATAATAGTAAGTTTTCTATAGCATTCCTTTCTTATGAATTGTGAAAGTAATTTTTATTGATTTGGATCAGAAAAATCCATGCTTAAAATAATGTAATTCAATCACTTTTAGAAGTTCTTTTTAAAGGTACTAACTACTATGTATTACAATTAGAAGGTTAATAATCCTGGTACAGAATTTCAAAGTAACTGGTTTTGTTTCATTTCCGAAATCAGGGCTTTAAAAAGTATCAGCAAAACTCAGAACATCATCAGTTTACTTGTATAAGCAAGATCAACCAAAACTCACTGCTCCATTAACCCAGCTTGCATAGTCACTGCAGAAATAGGCAGCAAGATTTGCAATTTCTTCTACAGTTCCCAGACGACCACAGGGAATCCTCTCAATTATGTTCTTCTCAAATGAGCCTGTTGGGTCAAGACGGCTAAAAGCACCCTGAGAATTAAGAGAAACATTTAAAAAAAAAAAAAAGTTATAACTACATCAGAAATTGAAATCCAACAGAGATTTGACTCCACATAAACAATATGGAAGTTAACATTTGTGAATAAACAGTCTACACCCTGTTTGTCAGTAGGATGAAAAAGAAGAAAGTGGGAAACAAAAAAACAATTTATCCCTGTTGCACTGATAGGCATCCACTGAGGAATATAAGCTGGAATTTAACATGTTTGGGACAGTCACCCACCATCTATCTACGAAATCTTTGTTTCCCAAACACCCTTGATACACATTTGAGGAAATAAGCAAGACTCAAAATTGCTGCATGGACAGGGGAGAGGAAGGAGGGGAGAAGAGGAGCAGGAAAGTGACAGAAATAAATTATACGTGACACAGAGTAAGTAAAACTGGAAAGAAAAAAAAAAATCAAGTTCAGTTAAATTGCATCAATGGCTAGAACTAAACTAAGTCACTGGAAGTTCTAGTATTCAAATAGCTTAGAATGGCATGGGAAATAGAAGAGGTTTTTTGCTCTTCCTGGCTCCTCCACAAGGAAACAACCTCCTCAGCCAAATCAGAAATGTGTTAGTAACATTTATGTTAAGTTACTTCAGTTACGAGAGTTAAAGCACACTGTAATTTATGTAATCATGGCTGTACTCATGCCATTTAAGTCTTCTATTGCCATGTTTTTAAATGCCAGTTTATAAGCTTAACGGTATCGCACTTGTACACTTTTTTCTTTTCCTATCATGACTCACAACAGTGTTTCTTAAAGACATGGATGTAGCCCATAAGACAGAAAGCCTCGATTCTGCAATATGCTGTTTTAAGTAAAGCCTATCTGCCTTTTTATGCTTTCAGGGAAATTTTAACTTGGAACCAGTATGACAAATGTAGTACTTTCTTAAGAACACACAGTATCTCAAATGGGAGATCTCAAATCTCACTATTAGGTTAAATCAGAAACATTAAGGGGAGGTAGCAATATTGACATTTAAAGCAGTTAACTTGCCAAAAATTATAAGAATCTATAAATCAAAGTGATCTTGCCATATGATATAGTGGATGCCAAAAGTTTATACAGATTCAAAAGGAGCACGACAAACTAAGGGAAGAAGAAAATCCATCAAGATGACTACAATATGAAGAGATACCAACTGTATCAAACTCCCTGCGCCATAGACTACCAAAGGCTGGAGACAAAGAAGAAATGTCATGAAATATTTTTCTTCTACTCTTGCCTAAAAATTCACCAGATACAAGGCCTGGAGGACTTGTGGTCTGATCTGTCATGTTGTTTCAACATTTTTACAACCCTGCTGATACTGCACTTACCTTTCTTTACAGTCAAAAAAGGGAAAACTGAGTTGTCCAATGTAGCATCTAATACTGACAACAGGAAAAAAAGGAAAAAAAGAAAAAAAAAAGAAAAAAAAGAAGCAGCAACCCTGTACCCCTACCCCCAAAACAACAGCAAAACCAACTGTGAAACATTTTACAGGCAGTAGTAATACCATTATTAGCTGTTACTGATCATAATTGTAATATTTTGATTCAATGTGAAATGGATCCTCCTCTCCCCTCTTGCAGGACTACTTTCTTTTTTTTTCCTGTTCCAGCTGGTCTGGATTACTTCCTTCAAACCCTCCAGTCCTTTTTACTCATATCAAAGCTTCACATTTCCTTGCTGACTTATTTTTCTCTTTCTAGTTTTGTGATTTTTAACAAAACTAGTGAAATTCTCTTCTCATACACCTAAAAGAGATTCTGAAATTTTGGAATTGATGAGTTGTTTTGTTTAAGAATTAGGAGTTCAGGCAGAAATAGACACTCCAACAAGTCTAAGAATTCACTTCACTTGACAAACTAGGTATGTACAGTTGGTAAGAAGCAACATTAAATATTTTGATTATCATTTCTTTAAAACACTAAAAAAAAGGCTTCATTTATATTAGTGTAGTAGAAGGCACAGTAGCATGTTTCAGAAGTTCAAGAAATTCTATTTTACGAAAGAATTGAGAGGTAGCGTGTTCAATATTCCAGCACAGTCTTGACTACCAAGGAAATCATACTTGAATTCAACAGTCGTAGAAGAGGTTAGACTATCTTACAGTTAAGTCTGTACTATAAAGCATATTCAAGGCTGTGTTTCACTTCATGGTATGTACCTTTGTTTTTATTGGACCTGGTTGAATCACATTGAATCTCATGCCATATTTACCCCATTCAGCCGCAAGAGACCTAAAATTCATTAACAGAACGCATCAGTATTTTAAACACAATGCTATTCAGCAAAAAAAAGTATTCAAAACTGAATCAAACGTATAAATACTGGGATTTTCCTGAAGCAGACATTTCTACTTAAGGGGGTTTTTTGTGTTCTTAATAAAAACATTTCAGAGAAGAAAAAAATCACACTCATAAATGGAGGAATACTGATTTAATAGATGCATCATAGATAAAACAACATTAAGAAGCAATTCTTTCTCCGTCACAGATCATACAGATAATTTTGGCACCTAAACTCCTTGACAAACAACTGTTAGGCTACCACCTTTCTCTGGTAATTTAGATTATCCCACAAGTATACATTCCTAACATTTTCAACGTAGCTCTCATATTAGATGTGTTGAAATAACACTAAGCAGAGGTTACATTCTAAAATCAGACCAGTAGAATAATTTCTCTGCATAAGCAGTACTTCAGGTAGATCATCTACTACAGTGAATGAATTAGCTGCGTCAAAGTCTCTGAAAAGTACACACTTCAGTTACAGCTTTACAGAACAGAAAACAAGACCATGACTCATTCCCTCATTTTTTTCTGGATACAGAATTCTAGTTACTAAAAGGCTGCCTAAATTCCTTCTGCTGAAGTGCAGAGGAGGATCTATTTGCTATGGAGGATTGCCCTATAGTTAATAATGATAGAAATCCTTTTGTTTGCTGAGTAACATGGATACGTCACATGATACTGTTCTGAATGAAGTATAACTGCAGACCTTAATTTAAAATAGTGACAGGAAACATTTCTTTATGAAACTAGATAGGTGAAGCAACAGTATACTCCATCCAAATACAAGCACATCTTTTCCTGAAACAAAAGAAAGTGGAAGGCACTACAGACCTCGAACAGTTGCCCTAATAACTGTCTTTAAGTGCTGGCTCGCCTATAAGAATGCAAGAGAATCTGATTATCGAAACTCTCTAACTGAAATTTTAGAACTTGCTATTGCCAAAAGTAGTTCCACTTACCCTTATCTCATTCTTGTGATAAAAATCATCTACTCATCCTCGTGATTAAAAATCATCATAATAATAGCAGCTAATACTTCCTTCTGTAAGAAGGTGACAATACTATTTTCTTGCTAGGATACTGGAGGCTGGGAGGTTCTTTTATGATACAGTGAAACAGGAGGACTATTCCAACTAGCTCCATTTTTATAGACCAATTAACCTACCTCAAAGATGTGAAAAGCAGAACACGCATTTTGCTACATTACTCACTTGCTCATTGCTTCTACACCAGCTTTGGCAGAGGCGCTTGGCAACACAAATCCTGAACCACTCTCTGCATAAATTGTCGTAATAGCCAGGAATGCTGCTCCTGGAAGTTGCAAAAACATTAAAAACCCCACACACATCAAACAAACAAAAAATGCATGAAGATCAAACTCTGAACTTAAGATAAAAGCAACCTCAGTGGTACAGAGGTTTGCAGCTCAAGCGTCAGGGATGCCATTTCACGTTGGGTTGTAAAAAGATACTTTAAAAATCTAGTCTTGGAAACCTTGCTTTCAATCCTTTTATTTCAGTTCCCTCTTTTCCATGAATGTTAAGAGTTATTCCATGTAAGTGTAAATAGCTATTGATTAGGCCCCAAAGGTCTAAACCCTCAGACTTCTACTGATAATGAATTATGTGTGCAAATCAGTCTAAGTGGAATGAAGGCCTAAGATCTTACAGTGTCTTTTTAGAAGGTGCACTAGCCTAGTGGTCACTAACCAGGTAATTTGCCCTAATTTCCTCAATTCCTGGCTGAAAAAAACCCCATAAAATAGAAAAAAATCAGCATGAACAATTAGGTTTGGCATAATCTTAAAATGACACAGTTTAGGCCTTGAGTTAAAGTTTATGCAGAAAAAAAGAGGAGTTTTTTTTAAGAACTTTTCAGAAGCTTTTTCTACAGTAGAGCTTACGACAAAGTCAACCTGCATAACTTTCTCCCATTAGTATCACAACAAACTGTATTATAAAAAGACTGCTTTCTTTTATATGTTAAATTTTATGACAGATTTAGCAAAAATGTTATGGAAAATAATGGAAACTGCAACTGTTTAATTAACCTTTTTTTTTTTTTATAGAAGCCTGCAAATTATAATTGTCTGATCAATAACTAGCATGAACTTTAACTTGGAAATGGAGGACAAGGGACAACAGCTCACTGCTTACGCCACAGTATCTAAAATAACTGTTCTACTTACTGTATTTTAAAAATAATTTAATTAGAATAGCTACCCAAGGGATATTTCTAAAACAATACGTTACTTATAGAACGTATGTGACGATGAAGTAGAGACTCAATTAAAAAATTACAGTAATGTTACGTAAGAGAAACTAAAGGGAACCATAAACAAGCACTGACAGAAATGCCAGCAGATATCCAGAAACCAGGGACCCTGTTTACAAAAATAGTCTACAGTGAGAGACTTTTTAAAAGAAATCACAACACAGGCAAAAAATCCACAGAACAACTTTGAAGTTATCTAGAGTTGATTGTTAATTATACATTTTGCAGAATTAAACCACAGAATTTTTAAAATACAGGTTAAATAGAGGTGAGTTGGGTGAACCTAACACAAAAGCAAGAATGACTGATAACTTTACAGCTCTGAAGTTTAAAGTACACTTCAGTTCATGCACAATTTTTATTTTTAAAGCCTATAACCATAAAATGAACAATATCTAACCAATTAAATCCTCATTTTGTAAAACTTCAGTGCATAAATAACGCACTGGCAGATTACAAATCCTTTTTAAATACCAGTACAAACTTAAGAGTCTGAAAGCAGAGCACTTTTATTGTTTACTAAATTAGGTTTAACGCAGGTCATACCGCAGACCTAAAGGATGTGCCAGTGTTCTAGGAACTGTCAGATGTATAGCACCCTCACAGACTGTTCTAAAATATTTGCATTGGGTAGCATCTCCATCACTTAAGAAACTAAGGTCTCTGCTCAAACTTAAAAAAACCAAGCAAGTAAAAAGAAAATGAAGGTGGAGAATGACAGGACAAACAGGTACACTTGATTTACTTGCAAAAATATGTCTTAAAGAAAGCCTTAAATCAAAAGTCTCACTCACAGATGCAATCCCCTAGAAAGAAGGCATGCAAGTAATAGCAAAAGAAATTCACGTTTTGGAAGCTTAGAAGTGAGAGGAAGAGAGACAACATGAAGGTGAATGACTTCTGGATTTTGCCAAATTTGAGGGTGGAAGCAAGGAAAGTAGTTTTTCATTCAACAGCAGCACAGACAAAGGCATTTTTAAAGCTGTATTTCACATTACTATAGGGAGACACTGCATGCATTTGGCAGGCCATAAAGTCATACCAATACAGTAAGTCAAAGTTGGGGATGGGTTTTTAATGTGGTAATATTAGCACTAGAATGGCAGAAAGGATTTTTGCATGTGTTGCTAAAATAGATGTGGGAAATACCTTGTCAACTGACCAAAACTGTTACAGACTTACTGAAACAACTTTATATTGTTATCACTAAATAGTATAAACCCACTGAGTACTTTTTGGAAAGGAGTTTTGAAGAAATTCAACTAATTCAGGAGTTAGAGAAATACAGTGCACAAAAGGATTATTTCAACACAGTGGCTGTACCTAGAAAACATGATTCAGAAGTGAGGGCACATGGAAAACCATAATATACCTCACTGCTTTTAAACGCTATTTGAGATTATATAATTCTGATAAAAAAAAATAAGCTCAATGTTTTTCAATTCATAACTAGAGGATAATGTAAAATGAAAGCAGTTCTTTGTATATATCTATAATATAACACAGAAGGGCATACAGTATCTTTCCCCTAAAGGCAATAATCTGGTTAAATAAATCTTTAGCTAAATAGTACATCAAAGAACTATCGTATTTTTAAGGTAAAGCTAAAATATTGGATTAAACTTCTAGGTAGTCTAGAACTAAGAATTATACACGAGAAAATAAAACCTAACACTGATTTCAATTTTGAAATTCTTTTTCAAATTATCTCAAAGGTAATATTCTCTAGTGCAATTAGTCATTTAACACAGCTTTGAATTTTATTTATTGAAGTGTAGGAGGAAAATTCAAAGCGATATCCTGACTTGCTGTTCATTTAAGTACATGCCACATGTTCAGTTGCTCAATGAAACCAACATAGATATAGAAGACTCAAAAGAAATAACAGCATATGTTTTAAACAAAGCCTTATTTTTTAATTTTTAAAAACCATTTATTAGTACAAACTCTGCGATCAGATTTTTATATTCAACCTCCTGGCCTCTGGGTCCAATTTTACGAGCAGATTCTACAATGAAGTAATTGCTAGCCAGTTCTACTGTGTGACATTTAAGTACGGCTTTACTGAAAATGAAGTTTCTTTCTAGATAATATGTAGAATGTTAAAGATTGTGTTTCTTTTCAAACTCTCAAAACTGGCTATAATAATAGCAAGGCAAGGAAGTTATAATACTATGTCACAATGCTTAGTTACCATTTATCTTAAATACCTTTTTGTACTTTAATGAGCTCCTTTCCGATTTCCAGAGTTACAAAAGCGGTACCGTTAAGCACAATATCAGTTATTGTTTTCCATGCATTAGCAGAAAGTCGTTCAGAAGGGGAAATAAAGTTTCCAGCTGCATTGTTTATCACAACCTGAAACACATGAAGGAAAACCTAAGAGTTAACTAAACCCAACTCTTCCTGAGAGAAAAGGAAAGAATTTAGAAGGAACTTCTTAGCGTTTCCAGGTAGAAAAGTAAAAATATCCTCATCAAACAAGGTACCGGAGGAGGGAAGAGAGAGAGAGGAAATAATCCATCAGAAATTTTAACATCTGCAGCATAGATATGTATCAGTAACAGAAAATGAGCTGTATTTCCAAACTGCCGTAGTTACTAGTTTAGTACTGAGGAACTTTAAACGTAGAGGGTGACTTAAGTCGCTATTTTCCATAGTGTCTGAGGTGCATCCTAACAGAAAAATTTGTCCCCACCGAGTGTCAAGATAACATATCATATTTAATGTAATGGATGCATGGGAATAAAAGCAAAAGAAGTTCAGGTAACCTGATGACTAAAGTCTGGATTAGCTGACTGTTGCATAACAGGAAGTCTAATCAGTCATGACAAACAGAATATTATGATTTAGTGAACTGCAAGCAACTAGTACAAAACCTTTTTCAAATAGATGTATATCTGTCACTTGTTGCCTTTCTACTAAAAATAATTAGGTAGAGGACACTTTCGATATATCTTGTGCTTAGCCCTTCAAGGTAGCAGTTAGATATATATTTTTAAGGGGAATAAGCATCACATAAGCAGTTTTTAAACCAAAACTTATGTGGCCAGATCTTGTGTATTTAATAATAATATAATGTACTGAAGCAATAAAACAGTGTATTACTTATGGAATAGTACCTAGATTCATGGAGGTTTGCACATAAAACCAAGTCTTTGTCCTGAAGAAGTTCTGGGCTAAATTAAGACATTAGAATTTTCAGTAACAAAACACAGCACAGTACATATTGCATGAATATAAAACAAATACAATACAACAGCCATAAATTACACATATAGATGGCAAATACAATTTAAAGGCCTCCCTACAGTCTGTAGAAAAAATAAAATAAAATCCAAACACCTCAAGACACTGACGAGGTTAACTGAATCACTGAATAAATACAGCAAAAACACCATAATAAAACTAGTGAAGTAAAGACTGCATGATACAGTCTTTGAGGTATGTAGATACATATGACTGCCCGAACAATCCATATGACAAAAGAATGACTGCTTTCTAATTGGGTGTAACAGTCTTGGGGACAGAATGAACAAAACAAAGATAGAAGGAATATGATACTGCCATTAACTTCTATCTTTGAGACCTCACCTTAAATGCACAGTGGCAGTGACACTCAGGCTTGTAGTATTCATAAACTTACATGCCATGTCTGTCACTAAGACAAAAACCAGACAAAAAGAACTGAATATTCAATTTACTCTGCAGTCTCTCTTAAACACACAGAATATGTGAAATTAAAGAGAAAGGAAATGCTTGTAAAGAACACGTCATGGGAAGTATTTATTCAGAAAATTACTGGTGTACTAAAACCGTAATATATAGGAAGAAGTCTCCTCCCTCTCTATACGCACTTAAAACCTGGAGATCATGGTGACAGATGTGCTTTGACCAAAAACTGCAGTAACTAGCAGTCAAAATAACTTCCAGAGTATCTTGTCTACAAAATCAGGACAGTAAACTGTCTTATTTTACAGCACTGTTACAGCATACAGCTGTGAGAAATAGTTTCTCCACTTCTTAGCACATTTAGAATTCAGCAGGTACTCTTCCATGTCCACAGGAAGCTATTGTTGAATGCAAAGTGTCTACATCACACAGATGAGAGTTATAAATCTACAGTAAACAGTTTAAATCTCACTGACTATCCTTTACATAGATGTTAACACTCTCATCACACTTTCTATCAGCTAATAGAATCTGAATTGTTTCTCACGATCAAATCAGAGTTTGGTGCCTATCATTGTTCAGAATCCTCCAGACCACCCTTCTCAAAGCAACAGTCTGATGTAGAGAGCTCTGTATTTTGTGCCAAACTATTAAAAAATAGATGCTTAGCCTGACTGAAGATTTTTTTCTGGATTTTATGAGAATTTAGTTTTCAAGTTGGAGCCTTCTTTGTGTATTTTAATAAGCTAAGCAAGAACCAAAGAAGACGTTTATGATTACTTCCATTTCTAATTTGTGAAACATTCTGTTAATAAGCAACAGGTGTAATTCAGTACCAACACAAGTAAGTTACCTTTTCAGGAGGATTTAACAGCAATATTCCATTCACTTAATTCAAAGAATCCCATCATAATTGTCCCACTGTTTACAAAGAAACTGTTAGTCATTAGAGTAAAGACAACAACGTTTTGTCTACTTGGCCACTAAGCATTTTAAGAACCACAGGAAGACAGTAACCAGTCTAACTGTGAATGTTAGCTTTATCTTGAAGTACAGCCACGTTTTGTCTAGTGTCTCTTTAGATTCCATTAACTTTCTATCAGTCATTTTCTTCATGCCTACTATACAGAGTATTTTCAGTAACGAAGACTAAAGTTCTTTCCTTTCACTAGAACACTTACATCAGGATGTCCTGCCACTTTGATTATTTCAGCAACAGCATTCTTAACTGAAACTGGATCTCTCACATCACACTGGATGGCATGAACCTATATAATAACAGAAAGGCAGCTGTAAGACTTCAAACCCATATCACTTATAAATTAAACAAGCCCACAGAAGCACATGAATGCATAAAAATCCTATAATCATTTAAAGCATAATAACTAACATATTCACAATTCTGTAAAAATTTACCTTATTCCCTGTTTTAGAAGAAATTTCTTCTGCTGCTCCTTTCAAAACATCAAGCTTCCTAGAAATAAGTATACAATGTCACTAAATTTCAATTAAATGCAATTACAATTCAGATTAATAAAATCTGGTGATTTTTTCTTAGCAAATATGTGCTAAACCTTAAAATACCATTTAATATGTGTGTGCGCGCATATGTGTTGCCGATTTTCATTGAAATTGAGCTTTAAGATAGAAACTATATTTAGTCACTAACTTTCTGAAAGAAAACTATTTAAATCTAAGTAATTTCTGGTTACTGCTACTTGAAAGCAACTCAAGGTGACTACAATAAAAGACTATCTTTGGCTAAACATGGTAAGCTAGAAAAAATATTTCCATTCCGAGTACATGATCATAACAAACTTAGTTTTAGCTACTACTCTACTAGTATTTTAGAAGGAACACGCATATTCAGATTTAAAACTAAATATATAAACCACCATTTGGACAACTGTCACAACACTTTTGTTGTTTATTTTGATTAAAAATGAGATTGTTTTTCTAGTCTTTACTGTAGTGCTACTTAAGAGAAATGTATAAAGATCATCTTCATTAAGAGAAAATCAGGGCTGTTTTTAAAGTCACAAGAATTAGGAGGAATGGCTTTAATTCTTTACTTCAATTCAAATCTGTATCAAGAACACCTGCAATAATACATTCAAAATGTTCAACAATGGCCATTTCAATTTTGTGTTCTCTATTAGGCTTTGTTTGAATTTATGTCTAATAGTCCAGGTTGTTTATTTTGCTGCCACATTTCATGGAAATGCGTTTAGCTTATTTCTTCCTACTGCTGGTTACACCATTAGACACTTGTAGATGGATCTGCAAATTTCTGGTATTTGCAATATGACATTATAATTTAAAAGTGTACTGAAACAGAGTAAATAGAATAAATTTACCCATTTTATGAAGAAGAAAACAAGATCCATTATGAAGAAGAAAGCAGATCTGTTCAGCACTCAGTACTAAATGAAAGCCCTAAAACATCCATTAATATTTACCTGCTTGCTATAACACACTGGGCTCCTAAACTGGACAAAGCTGTTGTCATCCCTTTGCCAATCCCAGTACCTCCACCAGTTATAAAGGCCACTTTCCCTTGAAAAGTATTTGGTGGCAACATCACCTTCTGAAGAGGTGAAAAGAATGCAGCTTGGGGTGCACTGCTGTCTTGATGCAGCACATTTGGCCCACGGCTGAAAAACTGGGGGGGGGAAAGAGGAAAGTTAGTTTTTTCTCATTTCTGGATACAGGACTGTTACACAAGATTAGATTTTCTGATGACAGCGGAGGTAACAACCATAACTACCTTATTATAAACTGAATGTAAGAACAATTACATTGTATTATACTAAAACACATGGACCTTCATATAAATGCTAATACTAGACTAGGAAAGCACCTGAGCTATTTTCAGACCTTCTATGCAACTAAAGAACTATTGAAAAAATATTTTAATCATTATTTTTGTTATTTTGAAAGTCAGTTATTCTTACGTCTGTCACTTTTACTGAAGTGTGTAGAAAACCATTACCAACTAATTCCAGATTCCCAGCAGGATTTGGGTTTCAGATTCATATATGTACGGTACTTTATGCATAATCTGTACATGCCGCAGCTACAATGCACAGGGATGGGGATTTTGCAGAGCTTAAAGCTGGCCTGAGAAAGTGTGCACATGAATCCTTCTGTGTGATAATACGTTTGCATATGAGTAACAAGTGAAAACAGAGAATAATCATGGAATTACACCGCCCATTTAATGGAGCTGACGTTCCAAAGAAATGATGAAACAAAAGCTAAGAGTGAAGAAGAGTTGTGGGCATTAGGTAGAACAAAATTAAGATAGTAAAGCTCAAACTAAAGCTAAAATTATCACAAAAGTAAAGCAGTGCAGCAAGTCCCACAGCATTTATATTAAATGTGTACTTTAGGGATTCTTTCTGGAACTTGGACACCACAACTTCTCACAAAGAAAAAACTAAACGAAAGGTGGTGGTTCTAAGGAACACAAGCAGACCAAATGGAAAATCCAAAGAATGTCACAACATTTTTCTGAAATAACAAAATCCTACAGATCAGATCTGCCACCAAATGTCTGTAAAATACTGATGATTTTTTTTTTTTTTTAATTCTCCCAGCGAAAATAAATTTTGCGTATTTTCACGGAGTACCAGAATACTATTAAACGACCAGGAAAGGGGAGTGTGAAGATTCTGTTTTGGGTCTTTCTTAGTAGTCCCCTACTCATCTCCTCTCTCTTCAGGTATGCAGGGAGAGAGAAGGGCTCCTCCCCCTGGAGAACTTCAGCTCATGCAAACCAAGACGGCATCTGGGCTCCCTCTTCGTCCAGTATAAGAAGGTAACCGGGGATAATCCCTACGCAGTACTGAGTCTCCCTGATCAGGTGCTGTTAGTGACGGACACAGCCCACTCCTCTTGCTCACCACTACAGAAACCGTGCAAGCAGCTTTCCCCCTGCCTGGGGGAGGAAGATGAGGCCACAGCAGGGACAGGCAGTAGGACTGCACCAAGACTAATCAAGTACCGTAGTGGTATCAAGCAGCCAGTAAAGTTGGTATAATTCAGCCATCTTTTCATGAGACTGCTCTCATCTCATTACTAGCTTGCACACACAGCTTCTGTGACAGGATCCACTCAATTTAATCATTCTACTATTTAAGGTCAAGGTTTTAAGTTAAACCTCACGTGTAAACAGACATACAAAGAAGCCAGGAAACGGCTTTAACCCCCCCTCCCCCCCAAGCACGAACAACCCCAAAAACCACCCTCACCCAGGGGGTGGAAGTGAATCCTGAAATTACCGCAGAAGGTGCTCTCGGAAGTACACAAGCACTCGCCAGTAAGAAGCGCTGTGCCTGGGCAGAACTCACTAGAAACGGCCTCCTGCGACACCCACACAAATCAGCCGTGGCACTGCTTGGACAGACGGCAACATTCAAACCACTTCACCCAAATGGCACTGCATGACTTTGCTGTCAGGATCAAAGGGCGGTAACAAGGCCTCCACAGCCTCTACCGAAACGGGAGAGAAACGGCAACCGCCCCGCGGCGGGGCAGGGGGCTCTGTCCCGGGGAGCACCTCTGCGAGGGCTCCGTGGCGGACAGGGACAGCGCGGGTTGCGCCGGGAACCGAGGAGAACCGGGGGTCGTCCCCGCCCTCGGCAAATGTTTTGGCCGTTTCCCCAAACCGCAGCAGCCGGAGCCCCACTCAAGCCCGGGCCGCCCCTCGACACCGCTTCGGTTGCGGGGCGGGGGGGGGGGCGGCAGCCCGTGAGGCGGCCGGGCGGCGTCGGCCCGACGGGCAGCACCGCTCGCAGGTGGCCGCCGTGCCCTCTGAGGGGACAAGTGCGCCCGGACAGCCCCGGGGGAGCGGGCCGCGGAGCACACCCGTAAGCGCCAGCCGACTACCCTCGGCCCCACCAGAACAGGGGCGCCTTACCCGCCCGGTGCCAGAGAAGCAGACCGCCACACCGCCACGGACGCCGCACCGCCCCCCCC
>NW_010972588.1:1302512-1306760 GCF_000737465.1 Haliaeetus leucocephalus
GCTGCAGCGCGAAATCGCGGCCCCGCCGGCCGCCCCAGGGGCTCCTCGCCCGGCCACTACCACCGCCCCGCGGCCTCGCGTCCCAGCGGCGAGGGACAGATTGCGCTCGGTTCGGTTTATATGCTTCACTGGGGTGGGGTGGGGTTTTTTTGCAAATTATTTATTTACTCAATGCTATTTGAAGGACACTAAATAACTTTTTTTTTTTCCTTTGCCTTTAGCATGGCTTCTCTCCAGCAGTTTTGCCAGTTCTTGGCACGTGTTTTTTGGGGAAAGGGGTTGTTTAAGAAATACGAGAAAAGCAATGGCACAGCAGTCTGCTCATTGGGATTTCAAATGGGGTGGGTAACACACGGCCTGATTTGGGGTGAGATTGTGCTGACCGCATCCACAGGTCACTCCCTGAGGGCAGCAGCAGAGGGGCTCCGTGCTGGCTCCACTGCACACACCAACACCTTTCATCTTGTTGACTGCTGTGAGGTTTACTAGAAAGACCAAGATTCCTCATTTCAAATTCAGCACTGTCAATGGAGTTCAGAAAAGGCCTGAGCAGCCTGTGAACATTAAACCATGTTAATCTACAGGGGATTATGTTGAGATAACAAGAAATTTGATTTACCTGTGCTGAGCACAAAGACTGGCCGATCGGAAAGGTAATGACTGACTGATACCGGCCCTTTTGCACAGCCTGGGTAATAAGGCAGAGAAGCCTGCAGAGTCATACCTGGCCACAAGGAATGGCAGGGAAAGGAGGTGGGGGACTAGCATGGTAGCTGTAAGAACCTATGGATTCGATAAAGCTGCAGGTTTTGAGGAGAAGAGACCACGACAATGAATCTACACAGTTACAAAACTTGGCATGAAAGACAAAAAACTTGTCACTATCAACTTTTGAATTAAGAATTCAGGGCAAACTGAATACACACTGCTATGGGAGTTCAGAAGCATCAGAATTAAAATCCTACACCTTAGTCATCAGCACCCTGTATAAAAATGGTCAAACAGCTCAATGTTCAACATTCAGAGAAAAAAAAATATTGATGTTCTGTTGGTACGGTAAGTTCTACGGTACGTAATATCATTATTAGTCCTGCATACTGCCTGGCAGCCACTGAAGCAATAGTGCCACACCACTAAGCAGTAATTGCCACAATACCATTAAAGTTGTATGTCAAACATCTGGTAGGTGTTAAAGAGTCACTGTAAGGTTTAGATTGTAACATTTCATTAAAATCAGTTAATTCAAAACACACTGAGTCGCAAGAGATATGTAATCACTGAACAAAAAAATCTAAGTTGGAGAAAGGGAGTGAATACAGTTCAAGAAATGTTTCAAAATTGACAAATGCTACAGAATTTAGAAAGCTTCACTGGAATGAAGCTAACAGGTAAGAGGAAACAAACCACAAAAGCAAACCTTTTATGCATTGGAAGATACAAATGTGCCAAACAGCTGCCTCTGAAAGAATCATCATATTGTCATAGTAAAAGTGAACAAGAAGATACAACCAAACTAAATTTCAGAAAATGTTTTTCAGCAACTTTCATTGATGAGGTGCAATTTCTATACCAGACCTGTTACTTTTTGGTAATAAGAAGAAAGTGGTTTCTGAGACTAGGAAGCAGACAAATTTAAAAAACTGCAGTAACACTTTCATGTCTCATGATCTAAAAATATAATTGAAGGCAGACTACCTGCATTTTGCAAGGAAAATAAATCGGCTTAATAGGCTACTACTCCACTTTATAAAATCCTGCTGCAGTTTGGGTGATACTTATTTACAAGTTTAGGAAGAGTTTAAGAATAGGTTAACTGAAACATTAAAGCATGCAGTCTCTGGTTTAAGATGCAGTCTCTGGTTTAAAGCATGTCAGGAGGTGTAAAGTGCAGAAAATGCCTGGTTTTTAAAAAATCTTCTAGGGTAACATGAGAAATTATAAGACTGTAAATCTAACATCTGTAGAGGAAAAAGTAATTAAACACCGTAACACCTAGAAAAGCATGATCTGAAAGTGTCTGACTAGCGCTAGTCTTCTGCAAAGATAATTACGTCTCAATAATCTCTTACAGAAATCCCTGAGAGGCAATGACTATATAAGAGCTGGCAGGCTTAATTTAGACTTTCAAGGGTTTGGCCAAGTGGCATAACATAGAGCTCAGCAGAAACCTGAGTCCTCATTGAAAACCTGCATGCCAGTGCTGGTTTTGCTACTCAAACTACCTTGTTGACAAAAAATGCATAGCATCTGATGATAAAAGTTTAAAAATAGTCCAAGAGACTTTTGACACAAAAGGCTACTAAAAAAAAAATCCTGGGTCAGGGATAAAATATCAACATGGACACAACGCAGACGTGCATTTCTGTTAAGGGCAAAAGTTTAATGATGGATCACCTCAATATTCTGTTTAGATACTGTTTTGCAGGGGTTAGTCAACTCTGGTACTATATCACCAGTTATATGCAAGTTAAGCCTGCAGTCCATATGAACATCTGAAATGCCTCTTTCTGCCCTGATAGTCTCTGAGCTTCAGACTCTGCTGAACCATTTATTTATGAACTGAAAAAAGGAACAAGTAGAAAATCAACAAATATTAGAGGAAAGTTGAGTCAATCAGGATCAGAGAGACAGCAAGAACTCAAGTCTAGAAGGTAAATGAATGGGAAAGCATGATACCAGAAAATACAATAAAGATGGATAAATGCAGGGAAATTGAAAGTATAAACATTAAAATGGGGTTTACAGGACTCATACAGTTTCTTACGATGATGATTTGTCATATGAGGTTGTGATCACGAAAGTCAAGCCAACAGCATAAATAAGACATAGAATAATGACAACAATACAGAGAATATTTAAGTACAGTTATACAAAGCTGAGAAATAGTCTCATTTGGGATGCGCTCTATATTTCTGGTCACCCTAGCTAAAAACTGACTGAAACTGCAAAATTATGAGGGCCTAAAAAAACAAGGAAAGAAGATGAAGAAAACTAGCAAGAAAAGAGATTAAGGAGACTGGGATCATTTATCTTAGGAGAATCATAGAAGGGAAACTATAAAAAAGTATCGAAGTGAACATTTAAGGACAAAGGATGCTTAAAGTCTTAACACATGGAGATTAAACAGATTATGATTCTACAGAAACAACATTTCTGACTGACAGCTCATATTCACATTTCTCTAAGTTTTAAATTAATCTTTTCCTGTTAGAAAAATGTTATCCCGAGTTCCCCCACTCCATTTCAACTCTGCGGGTTTTCTGATGCTACAACTTCTTAACTACCTGTGGACATACCTCCAAAAGCTTTTGCTGTTTTGCAAAGATAAAGGGCAAACAATTACCGATACTCATTACCTGAGAAGCAAGCCGATTACCCAATAGGAAGAGATATGCTCTCCAACTGCTGGCTGATATGATTATGGACATCAGGAATTTGACACCCCGCTCCTTGTGAGCTGCATAGCATAAGGAGAAATGGGTATTTTGAGCCGTACCTCTAACACGTGCGGCTGGAGTCACGCAGGTATGGCTTCTCCATACCTGTCCTCTGCTGTTCCTTTCCAGAAAGTTCAGTGTAACAGAGTAGCAAGGCTTCGGTAACCGGCCAAATGGCCTTTAAACTCCCAGGCGTTTTTTCTTTTACTAATTCTAGTTAAGTGTATTTTTTCTTTTCATCCAAAAGTTGCTGTCAGTTAAGAGGTGAATCTGTGTAGTATTTCCTGTTCCGCACGCAACGCATTTTGTTAGGGATATTAGCGCACTATTAAGGGCAGGACAGCGGGACACAACTGCCGGGCTGGGGGTGCTCCTCAGGCCTTGCCGGCCTTGCCCAGCCTCGCCTGGGGCCGCCGCCTGCACCCTGCCCCGGGGCCCTCAGTTCAGCCCGGGGCTGTCGGGAACCGGCAGCTCCCGGGCACTGAAACGGCGCCCTGGGCCGCCAACCGGGGAATGGGGGAAGACCCAAATGGGGCTGGGGAGAGACGAGGGACGCCCCCCCGCGCAAGGCCGGGCCTGCGGACGCCGCCCCTCCAGCTGCGCATGCGTGCCGGCTCTCGGCTGCCCTGGCTCCGGCTCCGGCTCCTGCTCCCGCCCCCGGTAGCCGGCGCTCGGCTTTCCCTTCCCTTCCCTTCCCCGCCCCTCCCACCGCGCGGCCGCAGCCGTGGCACGGGTCTCGCAGGGACGTGGCGGTTCCGGCGGCGGCGGCAGCAGCAGCGAGCGGGGGGTTTTTTCCTCTCTTCTCTTCCCT
>NW_010972588.1:1306973-1359925 GCF_000737465.1 Haliaeetus leucocephalus
GCGGCCCGGGAGGCCGGAACCTGCCGGCCCGGCCGTTCCCGCCGGTTGCCGAGGTGTACCGGCGGCGGGAGCCGGCGTTTCGGCTTCCGCTGGGGTCGTCAGTCGGGCTTGCTTGTCCGCGCTCCTCGGGCAAAGCCGCGTTGGTCCGGTGTGGGCCAGCGGTGACGCAAGTCCTCGTCGCTCTGGGCATCGTCCGCGGCTGAGCCTCCGTTGCTTCCCTTGAGCGCTGCAGACCACAGCCCCTGTTAAGTTCAGTAGGGCTTTTCGCTTTGCCAGCCCACGTGGGATGTCTTCGGGTGCTGCTGCAGCCGGCGAGGCAGGTCACGTAGTGCTGCTTTAAAATACCTGAGGCAGGAGTCAGCCTCGGGAGTCTCTCCTTTCAGAAAAGATGTCTAAATACTGTGTTGGTGTTTCAAGTGTTGAACTTAAGGCATCACGCTGTTTCTTGGATGCAGAGTTTTGAAACTGAGTTACCGCTGTACCTTTCTTCATCAGTTTCCTTATCCATAGGAGCTTTGATACATTGATAACTTTCATAATAGGTGTCGTAGAATATACAAATTTCTTCTTGACTTAAATGTTTTCTCTTCTGTATAACAAGCAGTCCTACCACAACTGCATCTGCTCTTTATTTCCTAATTCATTGGGAGTGAATTTTGGATGTTTGGTTTATCTCCTAATGGTACCTAATCCTATTGAAATGAAGTGAGTTATCTCTTACTGCCTGGAAAACTCTTGAGCAAGAGCCAAAACACAGGTATTGTTGTTGTATTCAGGATGATTGTTTCTGTGCAGTTCATATTTGGAAAGTTATTTGCCCAGGGGTGATAACTAGAATTTGATCTGTAGTTATTAATTCATTTTCATCAATAAACATTTCTGGTTCTGTTGACCAGTAGGTAACAGACACCTTTTGGTTGTAGTCAAGCCATTCACTGAAAAGCCAACATGTGGTCTAGATGACAGATACCAAGAATGAGCTAAAGCATAGGTCAGAGACTGAACTTATTATCAGTTTGATTTACATTGCAGATCTCCTTACATTCATTAGGAGGACATTTTCCTCTGAAGCTATTAATAAATTATGTAAATAAACTATGTACCCTCAAAAAATTATGTACCCTTAAAACTTTTGTTTTGGAAAAGCTATCTTACATCATAGTCTTTTTTTTTTTTTCCCTTCCCTTCTCTGTGTAACAGTCTTCAACAAGTAATACAAGAGATAAGTGAAGTAGCAGAGTATTAGTAAAAATATATTGTCATTGGAAAAAGTGTGCTGTCACTTTTGTAACTGCTTTGTTTATCATAAAATGTATCCTTTTTATAATGGACAAATCAAGGGAGAGGGTAAGAAAGAGATTTTGTCTATAAACTAAATGCATGATTCTAGTCAGCCTAATAAATGATGTGTGACAAAGCTGAGTTTCAGATATACTACAGACTTCTGAATGTATCCTAAGTGCTTTGGGTATTTTGGAGGTTTTTGTAAACTGATATTTTTCTGTCTCCTTTATTTTCAGGAGAGCCATATCGGCTTTTAAGTGGTACAGAATATGTTGTTGGACGCAAAAACTGTGCAATTTTAATTCAGGATGATCAGTCCATCAGTCGAAGTCATGCAGTTCTGACAGTAAATCATCCTGAAACAACCCCTGTAAGTAGCCAGCATTTTACTGCATTATCAATATGCTATGTGGATAATTCAGTCTGCCATGACCATACATACTCTCATTTTGCTCTCACTGGTGTTTTTTGCTTGGAGTAGAACCACTGATCACCTGTCTTTTCTTAATCCTGACTTTTTTTTTTTTCCCTTTCTCAGGGTTGCTTGCCTGTGTTGAGAAATGTAGTGGCATAATTCTACTGGTTTAAGCTCACTTTTATCCCAGAGTGAAGATTTGCTAGGAATTTGTATTAAAATAATCATAGCAGGAAAATTATGCAGTTAAATTTCATTACATAGACGAGTTTTAGGTCTTTTTTCTGCAAAGTGCTTCTGTTATCTTACTGCAGGCTTAGTTTGTGTTTCACTTCACATCATTCATTCTGTATTTGCTTAGGGGACTGAAAATAAAAATGTCCCAAGGAGAATTAGCAAGCAGCAATTTACTGTCATGTGGGCCCTCTCTGGAAGGAAATGGGAGGCCTGGTTACCCGGGACATGGAGAAGGCTGAGGTAGTTGACCACATCTTTTGCCTCGGTCTTCACCAACAACTGCTCCAGCCACACCGCCTGAGACACAGAAGGCAAAGGCAGGGACTGGGAGAATGAAGAACTGCACGCTGTAGGAGAAGATGAGGTCTGAGAGGAACCTGAAGGTGCACAGGTCCATGGGACCTGATAAGATGCATCTGTGGGTCCTAAGGGAACTGGTGGGTGAAGTGGCTAAGCCACTATCCATCATGTTTGAGAAGTCATGGCAGTCCAGGGAAGTTCCCACTGACTGGAAAAGGGAAACATAACCCCCATTTTTAAAAAGGGAAAAAAAGAAGACCCGGGGAACTACAGGCCAGTCAGTCTCACCTCTGTTTCTGGCAAGATCATGGAGCGGATCCTCCTGGAAACTATGGTGAGGCACATGGAAAATAAGGAGGTGATTGGTGACAGCCAACATGGCTTCACTAAGGGCAAGTCATGCCTGACAAATTTGGTGGCGTTCTATGGCACAGTTACAGCGTTGGTGGATAAGGGAAGAGCAACGGACATCATCTACCTGAACTTGTGCAAAGCATTTGACAGTGTCCTGCATGACATCCTTGTCTCTAAATTGGAGAGACATGGACTTGACAGATGGACCACTTGGTGGATAAGGAATTGGCTGGATGGTCGCACTCAAAGACTTGTGGTCAATGGGTCAATGTCCAAGTGGAGAGCAGTGATGAGCGGCGTTCCTCAGGGGTTGGTGTTGGGACTGGCGCTGTTTAACATCTTTGTCAGCAACATGGGCAGTGGGATTGAGTGCATCCTCGGCAAGTTTGCCAACGACACCAAGCTGTGTGGTGCAGTCGGCGTGCTGGAGGGAAGGGATGCCATCCAGAGGGACCTTGGGAGGTGGGCCCGTGGAAACATCATGAAGTTCATAAAGGCCAAGTGCAAGGTCCTGCACATGGGTCAGGGCAATCCCAAGCACAGATACAGGCTGGGGGATGAGTTGATTGAGAGCAGCCCTGCGAGAAGGATTTGGGGGTACTGGTGGATGAAAAGCTGGACATGAGCTGGCAAAATGTGTGCCTGCGGCCCAGAAAGCTGACCATGTCCTGGGCTGCAGCAAGAGGGAGGTGATTCTGCCCCTCTGCTCTGCTCTCATGAGACCTTGCCTGGAGTACTGTATTCAGCTGTGGGGCCCCCAACGTAAGAAGGACATGAACCTGTAGGTGCGGGTCCAGAGGAGGGCCATGAAGATGATCAGAGGGCTGGAGCATCTCTCCTATGAAGACAGGCTGAGAGAGCTGGGGTTGTTCAGCATGGAAAAGGCTCTGGGGAGAACTTACAGTAGCCTTTCAGTACCTAAAGGGGGCCTACAAGAAAGCCAGAGAGGGACTTTTTACAAGGGAGTGTAGTGATAGGACAAGGGGTAATGGCTTTAAACTGAAAGAGGGTAGATATAGATATGAGGAAGAAGTACTTGACTGTGAGGGTGGTGAGGCACTGGAACAGGTTGCCCAGAGAGGTTGTGGCTGGCCCATCCCTGGAAGTGTTCAAGGCCAGGTTGGATGGGGCTTTGAGCAACCTGGTCTAGTGGAAGGTGTCCCTGCCCATGGCAGGGGGATTGGAGCTAGATGATCTTTAAGGGCCCTTGCAACCCAAACCATTCTATGATCTCTTACGTGTAGCAATGTTTATGGACATTTTGAAGCCAGTCAGCAGGAATTTCATTAATGTAACCATATATAGAATTTGAAATTAAATACATAAAATTTATTTGTCCTTTTAATCCTGCAAATAATGTATAACTATGTAGCAAAAGTTTCATAAAAACAGGCTGACAGTGTTCTTATTGGCTGGTGATCCATTTGGGAAGTATGACAGTATCTAACCTCTTCTCAAGACATAACTGCTGTCACTATGCCCTGCAGCTTGTGGAAGATTAGCAGTGCCTGTGGAAGGAAGTGAGGGAAAGTGACTTGGGCACGTATGCAAGGGCTGAATAGTAGGTGAAAGCAGCAATAATAACTCTCAGAGCCTTGGTAAATCACACTAGCAGAGGCTTTGGGACAGTGAATGATTGCCTACACAGCCTCCAAAAAGAGTGAGTGTAAGCAGCACAAAAGTTCTGAAGCTAAAAATATGTATGTTTACTCTCATTCCTTCACAGTGAAAACCAGAAGATGGATAATTGCACATAGCCAGTCTCATTGTCCAAGGTCTTTATTTAGTATGGTATTTTGTGGGCTTTTTCTTACTTATCTACTGCTTTGATCCATAATGGTAGTAACCCATTTCTGATAAAACTATCTCATTATGATAAACTATAATGGCTTTTTTATGTTTATTTTCAGAGCCAATCTCTCTCAGTCCCTACATTAACAGTAACAGATACATCTAAGTATGGTACCTTTGTCAATGGGTTGAAACTCAATGGCTCTTCAGTGTCTTTGCAGTCTGGTGACAGAATCAACTTTGGAGTCTTTGAGAGCAAGTTTAGGTAAGTGCTTTGTTTATAAAATATCAGATGGAAAATTGCAGTTTTTGACAAGAGTGGTTTTGCACATCATACAACTTGACAAGCGATACAGCAATGATGAGTTTTTAGAAAGCAAAGGAGATGAGTAATATTTTGCCTGTGTTCCATACCTGCTTCTGCAATAGTTTTCCATTACATATTTTTATAATGTAATTTATTTTGACACTTAAGAGATTAAAATTGTTCATAGTAAAGCATTGGCATTTTAGAAGACATATCATGTACAGTGAGTGCTTTCAGGCTATCTTAGGCAAAGAACAAAATCCTAAAACATAAATGGCTCTAAAGAAGGCAGGAAAGTTTAGGGTAGGGAGAGAGCTTGTCTGAGCCCTTGTTAGCTGTTGATAACGCAATGAGAAAAGAACTGAGATAGCTGGAGGATGCCTTGTGCAGCACTAGCTATTGAAATCTTGTTGCTGTGACGTATGCCTGCATTGTCTTTAGTGAACCCAATTTGCTAATTTTTCAAATTTAACATGGCAGTCAGTGCTATCTGTTTGAATATGTGAAGCACTCCTTCAAGTAAAGTGGCAGGTAGATAGAACAAATACTAATGACCATTAAAATCAATATTAAAGCAACCAGAAGTTGGCTTTGTTCCTTAAAATTTGACTGTTTTGTCACTGCTGCTGGTATTATATGATTAAAAAAAAAGGGCATTCTCCTCTGCTTATTGTAATAATTTTTGGTATTTTGTATCAACATACCTGAAATGTGGTAAAGAAATCATGCTGTGAGACCAGATACATTTTGACTGTTGTACCAGAAAGATTATTTAAATTTCTTCCTGCTTTGTAGATTAAACCAAATCAAATCATGGAAATTTACATGCTGTAATTCCATATAGAAGACCCACAAATATAAATAGGCTTATGGTCAAGGGTAATGGCAATGTTAGGCAAAAAAGTTACTTGAACTTGCATTCTACAACACTTATATTTTTTTAAATACTAATCTCTTTTTGTGGACTTTTCTGTTGAGCATACTTTTGCCTTTGGAAGCACGTGTTCAATTTCTTCTGATATTCCCTCACCTTACAGTATTCTTGAAGCACTAATTCTATGTGATGTCTGTGAAAGACCCAAAAGTTGTTAGAAATATTTCAGACATCAAGTCAAAATGTTGTCAATTTTTCTGAGTAAAAATCAGTATTTAATTTCTTCAGAAAATTTTAAAGCACAGTCTTTGATCTAGATAAGAGTTATGGGGTGGTTTTGTTTTGGTTGGTTTCTTTCATCATCCCCCCCCCCGCCCCGCCCCAATTTCCCTGAGATACAAACATGATAGTTAAAGTCAGCTCTGTTCATCATAATGATTGGCTGAAATAACTAAAGCAGTTCTCTTCTACTTATTCTTTTCAGAGTAGAGTATGAACCTTTGGTTGTCTGTTCCTCATGTTTAGATGTTGCTCAGAAAACTGCTTTAAATCAAGCCATCCAGCAGCTTGGAGGTCTTGTAGTCAATGAATGGACAAAAGAGTGTACTCATCTTGTAATGGTATCAGTAAAAGTTACTGTTAAGGTATGTTGAGCTTTTGCATATTGATGTCATTGCTTTGCAGTTTTCCCACAAATGCGAATTAAATTCTAGACCTGCTCAAGATTTTCCTGTACAAAGCTATGAAGTCAACTCTTCCAAGTTTAGAAAGAGGTGTATTTGATGGGAAGTTGGAGGGAAGGAAAATGAAAAAAGCCAGTTTTGAAGACTGTTACTGATTTTCAGCAGTTGCCTTGTACATTTTCGTAACTTTGGTCAAGACAGCAGTTAAAAGCAAAACTATCCTGGTTTTCAGTAGCAAAATTCAGTATTGTTCTATTTGTTTGTGTGACGTTTTCCACCTGTAAGATCTTAAAAAGCTTATGTCAGTTGAACCATATTCTAGCTGAACTTTTTCCATACAGTAAATACATATTTTCTGTCTTTTCAGACTATTTGTGCTTTGATTTGTGGTCGACCAATTATAAAACCAGAGTTTTTCGTTGAATTAATCAAAGCTATTCAGTCCAGGCAAGAGTTGCCAAATCATGAAAGGTGAGTAACATGTTTTCAGTGTCACAATTAAATTTACGGGAGTTAGATTATCAAATAACTACACCGTTATCTGATCATACTTGACAGAATATGTGATTTACGTAACCTTATTTGTGGAAGAATGCTTAATATGACACACATTTTAATATTCAGGCAATTTTCTTGCTCTCATCCCTAGAGTTGTAAAATGAGTCCTTGGAATTGTCTATATGCTTAGAGATGTTATTGGCTCTAAATAGGAACTTGTTTTGTTGATATGTTTGAAGCAACATTTACACTCTTCTGGTTCTTAATACGTTTAAATAAAGAAAATTATATTTTTATAAAAGAAATTATACCAAGCTTATTTCATTATGTAGACATGTTTTCCCAGTACGCAGTTTGTTATTGAGTTTACTGTAAACTTTGGTCAAAACAGAGTTAGCCTGACCATTGAATTCCCTGAAATAGCAGGGCGTTTTAATTATCTGTTAGGAGATGAAGTGAGACTAATATGCATTGGTTGTCACTATATGAGAATAAAATGCTCACTGTTTTCATGGTTAAATTAACTTGAAAAGGGAATTCTTACTTTGGAATAAACACATACTGCAGAATGGCCCTTTTGGTTATTTTCTCTGTGTAGAAAAGAGTAAAATAATCCCATTATTGTATGTGAGAATTTCATCTGAGCTTGTATTGCTACTATTTCTACCTTGAAAAGGGAGACAGTTGTGTTTTGTTTGGGTTTTGGTTTTTTGTGGTTTTGGTTTTTGGGTTGGTTTTTTTTTTTTTGTATGAACACATGATTTATGTAGGTGAGAAATTTCCATCATGTATGTTTGAAAGGTAAACTGCATGGGTACTTCTTTTTTATCACTTCTATTCTTTGCATGCTTTGGAAGATACTGTGAAATGAAATATGTAATGAATGAAAATTGTAAGAGTACTTGGCATTTGAAGAATAACATGTTGAACTTTTAATGTCAGTTAACAGGGAGAAAAATTTGTGCAATTACTTTAAATGCATTCAAGACATTATGATATTTCTGGATGTATTGTTTTAACTAGGTGGATGCTGGACACCAGACATAAGAGTTGGTGGAAAGCAGTGGTGAAGAAGAATAGAAGTCACTGTTGGTTTTACATATGTATGGATATACATACATATGTGTTAGGGCATAGCAATTGGATTTATTTTCTTTAATGGGTCTGCTGTTAACTATTGGTAGCATAGTTTGAAGAATGGAGGTGGGGGGGAAAGGACAGCTAAGCATATCTCAGTGGTGCACACATGGTGATGGAAGCAAAGCTGCAGAGGATTTGCAGTAAAGTGTGCTTGCTACGTGGTAAAATATATTTCACAGAATGTGACAGTATCTTGTTAGAACAATACAGGTGCCAATCTGGAGCAATTGGTAGCAAATATTCTTTAGTTTCTAGATACTGGATTTTACATTTGTTGGGGTTTATGTAATACGTCAAATCAGTCATCTGTGAGTGGTTTAAAGCTCATCTGGTCTTCATTTCTAGAAGAAAGGGGGAATCTTCATGAACTGTAACTTTTCCTTCTACTTCTGCATTGTTTTATAAGAACGTGAGGAAACTAAACAAACTATTTAGAGTCCTCTGAAATATTGGATGTAAGGTTTTCTGGATGATTTTTGTTTTTTAAGCAGAAGTAGTAGAAACCGTCAAAAGCTAGCAATTGGTTGTGCAATTCGAAATTTGCTTGATCTAATGTTATCTAGCTGTAAGGCTGCTGTTACTGTCTGTTACAGTAACAAGCAAACAGTGGCTTGGGCTCTTGAAACTGGGGTGCATGTTGTCCTGTCCTTTAATATAGAAGTGACAGTATAATTGAGCTGTTAAGTGCTCCCTAGAATAGAACCAGATGGATATGTTTCCCTTTCTTAAATATTTTTGCTATCTGTTAAGACCCTCAGAGGAATTGAGCTGACTGAATGTTAGTGACAGTAGTAATACATCCATTATGTAGCTTTCGAAGAGAGAGTTCTGCATCAAACTGAGACAGCTGGTGTAATACACAGATCTATATTTAAAATAATTACAGTATTTTAAATAGGTGATATTTTTAAGATGTAGCTTGTGGGAAGATATTGAAAATTTGCTTAGCAGCTGTTTGCATTCAATTTCCCAAAATACTTTTAACTTTCACAGGGAATCTCTACATTGTGCACTGTAGCTAGAGCTGACCTGGGCTGGTACATCGGCAAGACACTAAACAACCTGGGGCAATACTAGTTTGGATATGAAATAAGAAAGGTATATTGATGTGGTAATACAGGGTGACACTTAATTAAATCTTGATTACTACTGTAGATCTGATCCACCCAAAATCTTAGGGAAATAAAAGCTTAAAATTAAAAAAAAATTAAAACTTCTTTGTGTTTATACTAAGACTTCACAGAATTGCAAACCTGCAGTTTGCATATGAATGTGGGGCTTCTTACTGGAGGCTTTTTTTGGTGAAGTATATTACCTCTGGTACTCTCTGATAACCTATGCAAGGAAGAACAATAACTGAAAATTTCACTAATTGCTGCATAAATGCAGCATGAAGTATGAAATAACATGTTTTATTACAGCAGTCCAGTGTAAATAGTGCAGGGCTTTAAAAAAGCAGGAAAGTAACTGGGCCTTTAACAGAAACTCATCAAGAATCAAAATCTATTTATTGAAAGATTCAAGACTGTAGAGAGTCTTTTCTGGATAATGGTGTTACTGCAGATCTTATGGGGAGAGTGTACAAGGAGCACTTCAGAATCCTAAGACTGAAAAAGACTTGCCTTTTAAGCTTAGATCAGCATTGGATAAGAGTTTCAAAGGAAAATCAAAGGTTTCTTTGAGGAGGAGATGATCAGTTGAAGTTTCCTGCTGAAATTAAAAAACAGAGGTTTGAAATGTATTTATAGAGAAACTATAGTCCAGTTCCAAAGTAATAGAAGCTTCTGTTTCTCCCTTTTTACTTATCCCTTGGTCTTTAAAGATGACTTTGTCCCCTGTATTAGGTTAATAACTGTCACTATGGGATTCAGTATCAGAAGTCTTCTGGCCTGATAACTAATATCTGAGTTACCCTATTTCTTACAACTAGTAGACTTTATCATATCTATTTCAAATTCAATGCAACAGTATTTTTGTAAACAGACTTGTATAGGTTGCTGAAACTTATCAAATACTCATTTTTCCAAGCATGGTTTAGTTTTAGGCTGGTTAATTTCCATTGTGTACATAAAGCTTCAGGAACTGATCCTGAAGAACACAAAAGAACAAAGATTATTTAAAATTATCTGTAATTATATAGTACATTTTAGCCTATCATAATTGAATTACATATTTGGATGCAGTAGAAAATTCACATGCTTATTCTTGTGTTCAGCTATAAGTATGTGAATAGTCACAGTGTCTGAAGAATGTTTATATGTTTACAGATAGTGCTTTTTTCAGAAACCTAAATATTTCAGCATTTCATGGAGTATGTTTCTTGCTTAGAATCAGCTCATCTTTGCATAAATTAGAAAAAAAAATTTAAAACATATCCATGTATATGTATATATACATGGATATATGTAATTTATTGTGCTATTAAACCAGACTTTGGGAGTGTGTTTCAGCACTTTTTTTTTCCTGCATAGTAGTATGAGAAAGACGTATAATCACCAGTCAGAATAAAGATAAGTAGTTCTATGATCAGCCAGAGTACCTGTGTAAACTGCTGTTTGGGTACAGATGTAGTATAGTATGGTTAAAATTGACCTATAGTTTCTCTTCTCTCTAGCACGTGCCTTCACCTTGTTCTGTCAGAACTGCTGTAGTAGTGAATATGTGGCTCAAAGATCTTGTAAATACTATCCTGAAATTATCAGTTAGATGCTTGTCTTAACTTTAGAGGCTTTTTATGATGTGGGCATGCCATCATTAACTGGAGCTGAGATCACAGGCTGTGACAAAAATGAGAGCTTCAGGGTAGAATTTCACTTTTGCCTCATCTGTTCCCCAGCTGAACTGGTCACTTTTCTTGTATTGGACAAAACAATTGAGCATCTGCAGGGAGAATCAGTTCAGTTCTCTATCCCACCAGCAAGAAAAGTGTACTTATTTTCTGTCATATTAGTGAGTTGTCATCTAGTGTGGTGGTACACTATTTCTTGATTCAATAGAAGAGAAGGAGGGATGGCTGTCCCCACCTGAAGGCTAGAGGAAGGAAGATGAGTAGTTTTGTGGGGAGGGTTACTATTTGCTAGAGTAAGTGCAGAATGAGATTGCAGTCTCATTTCTCAGTATTGTTAGTGGAGAATGTGGATATGTGTACAGCAGATGCTTAAAGTGGATAGGTTGAATGCATTCCTAAAAGTGTTGTCCTCTTAGTTACTGAATTAGAAAGTGTTGGTCTTACCTTAGATGTCAGGAAATTAGAGGCTCTCTTTCTTCTTAACAACCTCGAAAAACTATTTATATAAATAGTTTTAAAAGCAATGCAGTATTTTAACTTCAGAGCTTTACTCTGAAATGGAAAGGACTATGAGTCAGTACTGGTAGGTAAATCTGAATTTTTTTAACTTTAATTTTCTGTTCTTGCAGCTTTTATCCTCCAGTTGATGAGCCTTCCATTGGCACTGAAAAACTGGATTTATCTGGGCGTCATGAAAGGAAAAAAATATTCAGTGGAAAGACTTTTGTATTTCTAACTGCCAAGCAGGTAATCAAGCTTTACATTGCAAAAATGTTGCAGGGGTAGCTAAGCACAGATTCTGTTCTCTGTGAATACACACTCATTCTGGGTTCATCAGGAAAGAAGTATTTCTGTGTATTTATTGTCTTACAGTACAATGGCCTAAGCAAGGTGAAATAGAGGGGGAGAAACAGAACACATCGCATCTGCATTAGTGCATCAGTGATAAGCATTATGCTGATAGTTCATTATGCTGATACTTCTAAACTGACTGTATTTTAAGATTTTTTTTTTATTTGCATTCTCTTTTTAGCACAAGAAACTGGGTCCAGCAGTTACTCTTGGAGGAGGGGAAGCAAAGTTGATGACAGAAGGAAGAAAGGAAACATCTTTACTAGTTTCTCCCGAAGTCTGTGTTGTTGACGTGGGGTTGACGAACTCTCAGATCGCAGGATCTGACTCCATGAGAAACTGGACTGATTCCATTCTGACCATTTTGCAAAGGTACAGCATTGTTCTCTTGTACAGTGGTAGGCTAATTTCAGAATTTCTGCAGAGATTTAGTCACGGTGTTTGCGTACATATTTAAGCAGTGGGATGCTTATAAAGAGCGCATTTTCTTCATTGTTTTAAGTATTTAGCATAGCAACTAAAATTTCTTGAAGCAGGAAAGAAAGGACTTGGCAGTTCTGTGACGATTTGATGAGGTTTTTGTTTTATTTTTTGTTTCGGGTTTGGTGGGGTTTTGGTAGCGGGGAAGGGGCCTCAGGGCTGGCTCCTGTGAGAAGCTGCTGGAAGCTTCCCTGGCTCTGAGTTGGACCCACCTCTGGCCCAGGCTGAGCCCATCAGCGATGGTGGTAGCGCCTCTGGGAGAACAGATTTCAGAAGGGGAACCGGCAGTGAGTAGGGGATCGGAATGTGAGAGGAGCCCCTCTGCAGACACCGAGGTCAGTCAGGAAGGAGGGGAGGAGGAGCGGGGCAGGAGGGGATGCCCCTGCAGCCCTGGTGAGACGGCAGGCTGTCCCCCCAGCCCATGGAGGGGAGCGGGGGAGCAGAGGCCCACCTGCAGCCCAGGGAGAGAGGAGCCCACGCCGGAGCAGGGGGATGCCCCCGAAGATGGCCGGGACTCCATGGGAAAGCCCACGCTGGAGCAGCCTGTGCCTGAAGATCAGCCTGCAGAAAGGACCCGTGCCAGGGAAGTTCGTGAAGGAATGTCTCCCGTGGGGAGGGACCCCACGCTGGAGCCGGGCAAGAGTGTGAGTCCTCCTCCCCCTGAGGAGGAAGGAGCGGCGGAGACAGCGTCTGATGAACTGACCCCAACCCCCATTCCCTGTCCCCCTGCGCCACTGGAGGGGAGGAGGGAGAGAATTTGGGAGCGAAGTTAAGCCCGGGAAGAAGAGAGGGGTGGGAGGAAGGTGTTTTAAGATTTGGTTTTACTTCTCAGTATCCTTGTTTTGATTTAATTGGTAGTAAATTAAATTGGTTTTCTTTTTTTCCCAAGTTGAGTCTGTTTTTTGGCCGTGACAATAAGTGGCAAGTGATCCCTCCCTGTCCTTGTCTAGACCTGCAAGCTTTTCTTCATATTTTCTCCTCATCCCACCGGGGGCAGTGAGGAGTGAGCAAGCAGCTTTGTGGTGCTTTGTTGCTGGCTGGGCTTAAAGTATGACCTTTTTCTTTTTCTTCTTCTTTTTTTTTCTTTTTCTTTTTTGGAGGATCCAATTCTACAAAAATTTATTATAATGAAGCTGCTTTGAAATTACAGACAGCAAGTGGTTTTTCCTCCACTGTTTAAAATAAGTTAAAAATTAATATATTCTAAGAATGGAAAATAGATCATCTATGATTTCTCAATAAATATATGTATTTATTTCACGGAAAACAGATGAGATGGTACCTTGAGGTCATGTGGTTCATTGCTGTCTGATTATTTGCATACAATGTTTCTGAAGAGCAGCTTCTGTTTAATGAAAACCAGTTTTTGCTGTGGTGGTAGGTTTTGTTTGAGAGGGCAGACTGTGTATCTTATAGATGTTAGGATTTTCATGATGCCATTTGATTAAAACAGTGAAAGAAAGCAAAATCCTAGTCCTTAACCTGATATATAAACCTAGTTCCCCTGAATTTTCCTCCTAAATAGAGAAAATTGTATTCAAGTTTTTCTCGTGGCTGTAGTAGAGGAGAGGGGGGTGTGTGTGCCTAACAGACTTGTAAGAAGTGCTCAAATCTTTCAAGTCACTTTTCCATTCACACACATTTTTGAATCAGAGGTAGAGCACAGTTGGTTAAATGCCCAGAAATCGGGTAGAGAGAGATGCATCGGCCAGACTAGGCCGTGGCTATGATGTCAGATATAGAAAATCCTGTTGCAGATTAGAAAATCCTGTTTTAAGTTAGTTAATAATTTTCAACTTCAAACAATTTTAATAACACCTAGAGAAGTAGCCAAGGTCATTCTGACCCTTTCTATTCTTCCTGATTGATGATACGTTCCTCTTGGCAGGAAAACGAACCATTGACCTGGCACAGAGCTACTTAGTGGTCAAAGTGAGGAGAGAATACCTCCCCAGATGACCACCGAAGACCACCCGAGATGCCCACGCATGCGGAGAAGGCATTTGATGTGTTGTGGTTATATAAGCCTGTGCATATGCATTAGATAGTTTGAATATGTACTAGGTAGGAGTAGTTTAATAAATTATATGCAATTGTTACTGTATAAAAGACACACCTGATAAATCTGGTGTGCTTGATTTGTGGAAAGTCCACCGAGCACCCAGACCTGAATAACAAGTAATATCTCTCCTGTGTGAGATTGGTATATTGCACACAGGGTAATGAATCAGCTTTTAGGGCAACAGCTACAGTAGCAGGAAGTGTGGAAGTTCATATGTATAAGACGTGGGTATAATGATGGATAATTATGTTGACTTACTGTATTGTGAAAAATTGTAGTGTAGACTGATGTTTCTTGAAAGGAGGAATGGAACATGTTGTACTTTGTCATATCTGTGCCTATTTGCCTATTCATATTTGAATCTGTATTGAGAAACATTTTTTTTTTTTTGTCTTTATTTTATTTGTATATTAACAGCAAGGATCTCAGGGCTATTCCTGAGGCAGAAATTGGATTGGCAGTTATCTTCATGTCTACAGAAAAATACTGCAACCCTCAAAAGCAGCCAAGTAATAAAGGTAATTGGAACAAGGGTAGTAATAAGTTAACAGCATTAAAGAGGCAGTATTTCTTTTTGTACAGGGGCATCAACTGCTAATGTTCAAGTTCTTTTGTTTTGTTTTTCAAGACCACTAAACAGAATGACACTGTATGAAAAACATATACAAGTCTGCAGAGACAATGGGTTTTTAATGGTCTTGCAATAAACTGCAATGAAAATTATATGACTCTTAGATGTAAATAAAAAAGTAGCAGATCTAAAATTAGCATAAAAAGCAGACACATAGTACATTGATCTTTAAAGGAAAGGTACTTGAAAACAAGCTTCACATTTTAGTGGCCACTGAATTAGTATGGATGTGGTAGTTTGAATTCCATGCTATTCTATCTTTTATGATAAGACTAGGGTAATAGGGAGGTAAAAGATGAATGTTAGAAATTGAGAGAATAAGGACAGAATTAATTTGTAAAGACTAGCGTTTTGTTTGTTTGTTTCACAAAAAGGAATTTGCTTTAGGAAAATTCAACCACAGCCCACTTAGTTCAAAACCAAACATAATCTTGACGTAAGAAGTAAAAACAATGAGACGTGATTGCCACATTTGCTAAAGTAATAGTCTGGGGGTGGACATTCCAAATCTCGACTTGAAACTTGACTTGTATTTGCTAATACGGGAGTAATAAAAATTTGAGAGAGAGAAAGAGGTTTCGTTTGTCTAATTCTTTTTTCATGCCTCTTCCAAAATTGTTAGTCTATATTTTGTTTCTATGAAATTGTCAGAGTTATGTGTATAATTCTAGGTTCTATTCAGTTCTACAAAGTGCTGTATTGGGTAGAAAATCCTACAAATTCTTAAAAAATCAAACAAAAACCCCATAGATTTGTCTTTACTTTACAGGAACATTACTTACTCAAAAATATATTTTGAAGAGAGAAAGATACACATGCAGTACTGGCAGAGCTCTGAAAAATATTTTGGTTGACTGGTATTCTTGTATGAATAACTTGTGTATGATCTGTTGTCTATCCAGTTAGTTTAGAAAACAATACAAAATAAATTAATGCTCAGATTAAATTTAAAGATATTGACCCTGCAGACATCTGAGCAAATCAGACATGCTGATTCTTGTTTCCAGTCTGAATGATTCAATTGGGTAAATGGACTGTGTTATCAGGCTTTTAAAGGTAGCTATGCTTACAGTTTATTTGCTAAGAAGGAACAAATGCTATTTTTTGGGAGTTATAAAAACTTCTGTGTGTGTTGAAAATCAAAGGGATTGTAAACAAGACTTCTTCCTCTGATCTTGTCTCAGAACAACAAATAGCAACGTATATAATACGTAGTTGCTCGAGTAGGAGACCCTAGGTGTGTCTATGGGTTATTCCTCTACAGGTTACAGTGGTAGAATAAAATTAATGAATGAATGTATAAAGAATGGGTTATCTGAAAGGATAATACTGTCATCATAGTCTCAATCAGAATGAGATGCAGGAAGAATGTAAAGGTCTGAGAGATGAGTAGTAATTTAAAAAAAAATGTACCTAGAAGCACGATGAGATGTATGTTAAAATAGTAAATGTTAGTATCCTTTGACTTGGAGGAGACATAAGTGTATGAAGACAAGGACAACTGGAAGGGCAGACAATATAAAAGATGTTGTATATGCTCTTCTTTCTGTTTTACAGAAAAATAATGTGAGTAAATAACAGCAAATGATGTTTTAAGGCAATCCCCTGACTATGGGGATTATGAGAAATTGGCTGTAGAAGACATTTATTCTAAGGTTTTCTGATAGCAAATATTGGTTCTGTATTAGTAGACATAATCCCAAATATAATAAGCACATGTTAGAGCTCATAATAAAGCAGTAAATGTAAGGAATTTGTGCTGTTGATGGTTTTGCATAAAATAGGTGTTGCATGATTTATTGATTACATTATGTCCATATTAATATATGATTTCCCATTATGCTTCATTTTTATTTAAGTAAAATTCCATGACTTAATTAAGTGCAATGTTTAACTAAAACTGAATCCCAGAATATGGTCCTTTAGAACTGTTTCGGGTTTTTTAAATTAATAAATCTGCTTAATTTTTTGATTAAAATTGCTTTAAGACAATTTTACAAAAATCTCACCTGATCAGTTACTGATGTGTGATAACACATGCAAAGAAACACAGATTTGATAATAACCTTTTAATTCTTCTCTTGTGTTAATCTTGCAGCTTTAACTAGAAGTACTCCTGCATCAGCTGCTGCAGGGCGAGCTATTTCTCAGAGTCTGGCTGTGGATGAAACCATAATGCTAACTGCTGCAGATCACAGCACAGTACATGTAGCCGATACAGAAATAGAAGAGCAGACATGGTAAAGTATTCATGGAAATAGTTTCTAAGCTAATACTTGCAAGTAAAGCAATCTTTTGTGGCAGAGGAACTGTATCATTGCTGTGAACAAAGATATACAGTGTTAGTTAGATATGGCACTTACTAAATTGCTGCCACTTGTCTGCAGTGCTATTTCTGCTTTTGAGTGGTAGGTAACTGAAAACATCACATAGGACTTGTGTGACTCAAATACAAATGTAGATACTGTATATCTGATTAGACTGTCTTAACTATTACAAATTTTCAAGCCATTTCATAATTATAAAAAATATTATTTATCATAGCAGATTTTACAATTTGTTTTTAGTACATGTACATTGTTTATAAGTATGTTCAAAGTACGAGTACAGCTTTTTTAAAAAGTGATATTCTACAGTGTATCTCTGTGGTAACTTCTTGTGTGTTCGCTTCATATTTTTTCCTCTCTAATGTAGTATGGAGATAGAGGATACTCCCCAGATGGATGGACGAGGGAAAATAGCTTTCCAGGATATAACTGCTGTGAAGAAAAACCTTAGCACAAGTGGCACCATAAATGCAGGAACATCGATATCTAGAGTGAACAGAACATCTGGGTTTAGTCAAAAAAGTCATCCTGTCTCGCCATCTGAAATTTCAGAAGCTGGTAAACCTAGTGAGTGTGCTTCACGTCACCAGTCTAACTCAATTACAAATTACTTCCAGGTAGCTAGAAAAAGGTATGTTGAAATGTTCTTGACATTACTTGCCTTATTGTTATGTTGATGCTGTTTCTGGAAAATAATTTTAACTTAAAGGATGTACATTTAATTCAAAACATACTTAAAAAGGTAATTTTAGGTCAGCTTCCTAGAATGGCAAGCTTTTCCTCAAGGGTACTTATATTCAAATTTCATAATGCAGTCACAAAAACCCCAGGAAGCTGTTATGTTGTGGATGCAGCTAGTCATATTCAGAAATGTTTTTGTAATTTCTTTCTTTTGTAATTACTTTCTGGCTAAGGGAAAGAGCTGAAGAAGGAGAAGAAACATCTCTACCCAAACTAGCAAAACTGGAGGAGAGGTCATCGCCTGTTTCCAAGTGCATTGAAACCACACCTTCATCAGTGTGGAAGAGTGAAGCACAACAGCAGCAAAAGGAAAATAACATCCTGGACACAAACCCAAATTTTGCATTAGCAGACACAGGTATAAAGCTTATGAGGGAAAGTGGCATACTAGCAAGTGATAAAACAGACACTAAAGCTACTTCTAGTGAAAAGCATGTACCAAAGAAGAGAAAGGAGTTGAATGATTTACCTGAAGATACAGCGACACTAGAAATTGTGTTTGGAAGCAGAGACCTAGACTGGGAAGAACAAATGGCAGATCATGACCAGGAAGCTCAAGGAAATACACCAAAAAAAAGATGTTTGGAAGCCAAAGAAAGCAGGATTCAAGAAGCAAATGTAAAGCAGAGAGAGGAGAATAAAATATTGGTAAGTTATATTCTTCTCATGTGCCTGATCTTGAAATTTAGAGCTGTGTTAGAAGGTTGCAGATAGGTCCTTTAAGGATGGGGCTGCCTGCGTGCAGAAAGTGGCTTCTTAAAGTTTATTTGCTTAAACCTCTCAAATCACTCTGAACTAAAATTGACATGATGTGTCTGTTACATGTGAACATTGCAGTATTACACCTATATAAATGTTTTTTCATTCTTCGGAACATTGTTTCTTCGTGAATTGAAAGCTGCTTGTATTCTGAAAGTTTTCCTCTCTTTTTGCTTGAAGTACTGTAGGTAGAACAGCAGAATATATCCCTGGCCCAAGAAAAACTTCTCATATTGTATATTGTTGTGTTAATTATAATGTTGATACTTATACTAAAATAATACTCAATTATATTATCTTTATGTAATGAATTTTCTGAAGAAATGTTTAGTTGCCCTCTTCTGTTGAATACCACAGTAGTGTCCAACATCTTTAAAGTAAGAATCTCTAGATGTCATGTGAAAGATTATTAAAATTCCTGTATGAGGCAATTCAAGTCACTAATGTCTTCTTAAAAAAAACAGAACCCAAACTAAAACCAACAAAACCCCAAAACAACAGCTTGTGATTAGTTTTCTTGATTATTTCTCTGGTTTTGTTTTTGAGAATAAGGCAATTTTCTAAGAGAAATGAAGAAAACAATGCATTTTGAGCTAACAGTAGCACTTTGTTGAAAAATAAAAACAAAAGCAGGTTTGTAGAGGAAAACAATGTTGAGACCTCTAGCAAAGTAACTATGAACAAAGCAGAGGGGAATAAGAGGGAAGGAACAGGTTTAATTATGGTCTATTTAAAAAATACATGTATATTAAAGCTTACTGTCCAGTCAGTTGTTCTACAGTGTAGGAAGTGTTTAAATGCTGTAATAATAAAGTTTGAATGTATGATTGAGTAACTGGAATTTGCAGGTTACCTTTTATCAGATGAGAATTCGTAATTGTCAGTGCATCCTTAGCTCAGACCAGCTTAACAGTCTTCTCGTGATACTTTACTGGAACTTGCTTCTGGCAAAGTGTGAATTTTGAACTTTGTTATAATGCTATTTTTTTTTTTGTGTTACTGTCAAGCAAATTTTAAAAGACAAGCAAGTCTTACAATTATAGAGAATCTTTGTTTCTTGCTCTAGAGGAGGTGCTTTCTACCAGGTCTGACTGTACTGAGAGACTAAAATGGCTCCTTGGAATAGTCTTGAATTTTATTATGGCCTGGGAAGTTTTTCTAGTCTAACTTCCTGTCAGGATCATGAAGCAAAACAAATTCTTACGCATAACTAAACTGTTACTTTATCAGATGGCCACTTAAAGATTTTTGCTGACAAACAGTCTTCTAATAGTTTAATTAATAGTGACCTATCTTATTCATGTAAATTGTAATTCCAGTGGAATAGGAAGGAGATTTCATGATGGAGCTTCACAGGCATATTTATGTTACCTGTTTTCTTTAAGTGTAGATGCACCTCGTGTATCTGGCAAGACAGAGAATGTGAGTAATTGACTCAAAAACTACAGGGTGCATAAAGCTGATATGATATTTTTCAACCACTGAAAATAATTTATGAAAGGCAAATCTGGTTTTAAACTATAGGAGGAAAGCAACCTGCAGAATACTTTCCTATCCTAGTAATGAAATGTCCTTTCTGCACACATGTGCACTTAACATATGAAATTGAAAATGATACTTTTTATATTCGAAAGCTTTTACGGTTACTTTCCAGAACTTGGCAGGACTTTGAAGATTGTACACATGGACAAAACTTGCTAATGGTATAAGAAAAAAAAAAAGTGAGAAAATAATAGTGATTTTTTTTTTTAAATAGGAAAAAAACCCCAACAGTTGTTACAGTGTACATAAACTCATAAAAACTTAAAAGTACAGTGCAGTTTCTTTTCTGTCTAAATATTTAAATTTATTTGAAAATGCTTATTCCACTGTAAAGAGCAGAAAACATTTTAGGTAATTAAATTTGCATTGAATTTAATTTCTGTGTTACATTTTAAATAATCTTTAGTCAAATAGAAAAAAGAGGTACTTGGATCTGTTCTAACTTCAGAAATTAAAAGTGAGATCAGGCAGGAGTCACCAGTCTTGGTAAGAAGCCAGTTAATTATAAGTTTGAACAGCAAACTTTGAGAAGCATTAAGAAAATGCATCAAAATTTTGCTTTTAAGAACATAGTATTCCTGGATCCTTTTTCAGAGTGAAGCAGGTTCTGAAGATTGTACTCCTTAAAATAATCCCCTGTAAATTTGAATAGTACAGTCCAAATTACTGATTGTGAAAAGATGGAGCAAACTGTAGTTCATCTGCATGCTTTTGTAATGGCATTTGGATGAATACTTAAGATGACTGAAACTACAGAAACCTATTGTAATTGTATTAACCCTTCAATCCAGTTAATACTTGTACTAGTGTTTTTGTTAGGTTACTGCTTAAAGACCAGACAAGAACGTCATCTCCTTCTCTGCTCTAAGGAGATCACAACTAGAATGGAAGAGATGGACCATTGAGAAAATAGATTAACATACACTGATTTAACAGTAAATAGTGTCCTAACTTTGTTATAGGTGAGATGAATGAAGGAAGGAGGGGAGGCAGAAGAAAAGGAGACAAAGCTAAATGAAACTGAAATGGAAAGATTCTGAAGAGACAACGGAGAGTGTAGCCAGTCAAGAAGGGGGGCAGGATAAAAGCTTTTGTAAAACCTTTTCACATATGTACAGAAAACAGTCCAAGAAGAGGGAAGCATACCAAAGTGCAGGGTCAGCTCCGATTAAGGGACTTTCAGTTTATACTTTGCTATAAAACAACTGTACTGCATCTGGGCTGGAGCTGTCCATGAAGATAGTTTAATGTTACTTGTGAACTTGTCCTGCACCCAGACTTCCTTTTTAATCCACATAGATCTAGCCCCAAGCAGCAAAGTGTGCATGCAAACTTGATGGCATATGAGCATTCTTGCGTACAAGAAAAAGTTGCTTCATGGATCAGATCCAGCTTACAGCCCTAAAGTTGGCCTAAATGGTAAATTTGTAGGCTAGAACTGAGCTGAAGACATTCAGCTTTGTCTTCCGTCGAGTTAGTTGGAGTTTCCATTAGAGTAAGCATACGTGATTAAATTAGTCCAGGTAAGAGGCAAGGTGGAGAAGAGGAGAAGTAATTCTTAGATATTAGCTAAATTAAAAAAAAAAAAAAATTCTTACTTGAAGTTTTATCTTGAAGTAAAATCCTAGTGAAATGAGGTACACTGACTTCATTATTAATACTGCAGTTCTTAATGATCCTATCTTTTCAACAGATGTAACTATGAGAGAAACAAATTTACTGAGCTCCCAGCTCTATTGGTAGTATAATAGGAGGCTGAGAAGTACATCCATCTTCTTGGCTTCTAGCACTGCTGCTGCTTCCCCTTGCCCTTTTGTAATCCTAATTTTAGCTTCAACTGTGTTCATAATTTTTTTCGCTGAAGTTTATACTGTTAAATACGCTGTATGTCTGTTTATACACTTGAAGTACTCCTTCCTTTTTCTTCCCACATAAGAACCACAACGAACTGCAAGATGACTCCAGCAATCTTCCTAGCAGACTTCTGTTGACTGAGTTTAGATCGTTGGTTGTCAGCCATCCGAGACAGAATAGTCAGCTTACTGGAAATACCAGCTATGGGGGAAAGAAAAATTTCAAAATGTTCAAAAAGGTTAGTGTGTATTTGAAATGCTCGCAAGATGGCACTATTTAAAAATACTAAAAAGTATTGCCTTAAGATTGTGAAAATGTTATGAAAGATTTTCTTTTTTAAACTGATAGTAACTACAGAAAGAAACAATTTAAATACCATATTATACTGTTAACAAATATTTTGCTAAATTGACCGAAGAAGTACTAGGCTGACAAAGGCTTACCTTGTGTTAGATTATTTAAATATACTTGTACTCTCTATTCCAAGCTGTTACTTGGAATAAGTTGTTAAGCGATGCCTACCATAACTTCCGGTTATACCTCCAAAAGCTAGCAATTTGACTTCTCCAAAGACCTACGTATAAAGCATATGCTGATTCAGAATTTTGCATTTTATCTACTAAATCTTAGATTTCTAAATAGAATTAAATCTAGTATCTTTTAAAAGTAAGGTTATTGCTTGCTTGGGTCCTGAAGATAATTTCAAGAAGATTCTGTGTTCAGTGTAAAAATACCACTTCATATTAAAAATAAAAAATATATATATGGTATAAGATTACTAGAAATGCATTTCAGTAAAATATTATGTAGAGAGCGTGAATCACATAATGCAACTTCCAGCTTTCTGGGAGTATACTCTCAGATAACATTTTAAATTTCTGATAGTATCTTTTCCATCATTTTGTGATAGATGCTTATGCATTCTGATGATAAAATAGAATTATCAGTAAAAATCAGTTCATAATGTTTTCAAACTCCTTTTAATGTACTGTTAGATTTATTTAGCATGTGTAACTTGTCAGATTTTTGTTTTGTTTTGTTTTGGTAAAAGGAGGGCTTTAATAGCATTCTTTTAATTTTTTTTTTTTTCACTTCAGTGTATTAAATATGATCTTTGACAAATGTTATTCAAAGGAAGACCGACTGACTTTCTTCTGTGCTATCTGAATAGACTTTCTGAATTTGTTAAAACAGACCTGTTACTTGCAGTGTGCTTACCTTGTATTGTAATTGTAAGAATTTATTGTCTGACAGGTAGCTTATCCAGGGGCAGGACAACTTCCATACATTATTGGAGGATCAGATTTGATTGCTCACCATGCTAAAAAGAATTCAGAGCTAGAAGACTGGTTAAGGCAAGAAATGGAGGTAAGGAGTAATTTCTTAAAGATGATCAAACAAAAGCTTGACTTACGTAAGTGGTCATACCAACCTGTGGTCATTACTGAAATACTTAAGAATTTTATTTTTAAAATAAAAGCTCAGCCAATTAGCTGTCCACATATGCTCATAGGAACATACACATTAGAAAAGTTACTGAAAGTCAGAGGTCAGTGGTAAGGCTCATCTTCTTGCTGAGTAATTGAATTCATTTTACATGCAACATTTATATAATCAGAAGTATTGATTTAAAACAAAATCGATAACCTAGAAGAGAATGATTTTTTTTTTTTAATAAGCAAAATAACCATTATGGAAACTTGTGACTTCTAAAAATGTGACAGGGAGCTAGGAGAACTTCGATATTGTAAGCTGTGTTCAAATTGTTACACAGTACAATTGATATTCTACTCTTGAACAGAACAGAAAATACCTGAGTAAAATTCTGTTGGAATATACTGAAGAGATACAGTAAGAATAAATTAAATTTTTTTTTTATTGTAAAAATCTTCACCTTTATATGTAAAAGTTCTAAACAATATTATATTTTATAACAGCAGTTCTCTAGCACTTTCATTTGCCAATAGTTTCTTTAAAAATACTTGCTGATGGGTCATACTGTGTTTCCACAGCCTGATCAAGACCCCATTACGTCAACACTTTTTTATTATATTCTTTGTTTTTTAATCCCTGGGTATAGATAACGCTAATTAAAATTCCCTTTACACACCAATAATCAGATAAAAATCTCCCTATTCCTATAATGATGCTTAAAAAACAAAAAAGCATATTTCTGACCAAAATTGATATCTTGCACAAACTAATCCATTCCCTTAGTTGGTAGCAGTAGCCAAACTTGAGTAGTGAAATATATTATCTAATGTGAATAAGCACTGAATGGAGTACTTAAAGAAAACTTATTTCTTCAAGAAAAGCTGTGTTAGTGCAGGAATATATTGTTCATCTGTATTGTTCATTAGCTTCATCCTTAACGTCAAATATTGAATAAACTTACTTTCTCAGGAACAGAACCGACATGCAAGAGAAGAATCACTTGCTGATGATCTCTTTAGGTAAGTTTTATGTTTGTACTTAGAAAATGTGTATTTTTTTGCATCACATCTGTTTTTTTGGACAAATTCTAATTTTTGGAAAAGACTACTTTGACAATTCTTTTCAAAATTCCATGTATTCCCATGTATGGAATATACCCAAAATGACTCAACTTCTTTCAAATTTTTTATGCCTTAAACTTTCAATTTCATGCAGACTTGCTACAATTTTTTAATAAGAACATTCTCAAACAAAAGTTTTGCTATTTCCTGGCTCATATGCACAAGCTTGATTGTTCACAAGCTCCAGAAGAGATTCTGGGGTCAGGCTTTTCAACATTAGTGTTTGCTAGAGCCTAATGACGTTTTTTGATCTTACAATTAAGTCAGTCATCTGAACTGCGAAGAAGAAGTGATGGGGTTTGCCACTTTTTCATTCTGGCCATGGCACTTCTCTGTCCCTGTGCCGAGTCACTTGAGGGAGCTAAAGCAACAGAATACTAGTTCTGTGAAAAAGTGATTGGCAGGACTTCTTTTTTTTTTTTTTTTTTTTTTTTTTTTTTTATCTTTGAAGTAGTGATGCCCAGAATTTAAAACAAAAATTAAAAAAAAACCAAACAAACCACAAACCTAAGTAAATCCTTCAGTATGGCCCTTCAAGTGTCCCTTATCTTTGAGACCTTAAGCTGCTTTCAAACCCATTCACAGTGAAGGAGCTCCTACCTTTTTTTTTTTTTACTTGTTAGAAACTTCCTCAATGCCTTAACCAGTTTTCAAACTGAGGAGAGGAGGCATTTTCACACTGATCATTCTATGCTCTTGACAGTGTAGTGAAGTCATTAATTCTGTCTTAATTAGTGCTTATGTCACAGGAGTTTGAGAGATTTCTTTGGTAGGTCCAGGTTCACCTTGGCTGTTTGCCTTTGCTTTTTGCCATAACTCGTTACATTTGCCACTAAAACACAGCCCGTTTCAGCAGTTTTCTTTCAATAACTTCAACAATTTCAGTTGTCTACCACTTTCCCTAATCTCTCTTTTAAAGAGAGAATCGTCCTATTCAATTGATATCCTGTCCAGTTACTTTCAGCTGCAATCCTAATTTAACAATAACCACTTTCTAATTAAAAAAAGTTCTTAGCCAAGTCTCATCTAGTTTTTACACCTGCAATACAGCCTTTAAATATATGTCAGTTATGAAGACATGTATAAAAACAAGTTGCAGCTTGATTGCTGTGCTGGAATATTAACTGGTTCAAAATATCTTGATTAATTTTCAGCCTTTCAAAACACAGCAGTGGAAACTTAGATAATTCACATGCATTCATGCTTAGAAAAGTTCTTACCTCAACTCCAATTTATTTAGGATAGTTGTACTTAAAGAAATTTCCACAGTCAAAAATATTAAAACACACAATTTAATGTTCAGCAGTTTGTAACCTACTTTTAATTTTGTGCTTAGTCCTGAGTAAAACTACTTGGCATAATGCTAATCTTAAGAGAAATTGCATTTGAAGATGCCATTAGAAAGAATCATGCACTACTCCCAAGGTAAAGGTGAGCTAGAAGGAAAAGCTGTGCCCTCAACTACAGCTGAGTACATACTGAGATAGAGGGGGAAGGGAAGGCTTATCATACTATCTGCTAAGACTGCAGATAAATGGATTATGTTCAGTAATAGCCCTTTGTATCCTTCACTCCCTGTTCCCAGCAAGGTCTTTTGTTTCTTTGTGCATTCACTCACAGTTGTGGAATCTCTGTAGTCCTTCTTCCATTTCAGGCCACAGGCACTGTACGGTTTCCTTTCTCTGATAATGTTGTTTGATTTCTTTCTGTCTGGAAAACGTCATCCAGGCTTCATTTAACATGGAAAATGGCTGGAGGTGGGGTGGGGGGGACTACTGAAAAAGGTGTTTATGACTGTCAGTGTCAGCATCACCATAGAAAGTCACAGACAAGTGTTGAAGCTGTTGGTGTCCTGATGGCAGGTTTCCATTATGTATCATTGCCTTCTCCTATTTGCTGTCTTTCCCCCCTGTCTTCCTCCTCCTCCCACCCCCCAAATAGGATCTGGTGTCCAGGACATACTTAAATGTTAGAACTAATGTGTTACAATGCTATAGCAATGAATTCGAAGAAATGCTTTGAGATTTTATATAAGGATCTCATTTTGTTTAGCAAAGATTTCATTATTTTCTTAATTTTTATGTGAAGGAAAAAGCAACCAATGTTTGACTTCTCACCTGCCATGCGTTTGACAAACACTAAAAATTGTGCATTTTGGTAGAAAAATGTGTATGGTAAAGAAGGATGTTTTTGTCCAAATCACTATCAAAGAAACATGAGACCACATATCAGCATGTGTAAGAGCATTCAGAAAGTCTTACTGCATTAACAGCTTGCTCTGTTAATTAACAGTTAATAATAGAGCATTTCTTTCAAAGGTTACGCATTTCATTTTTGCCAGAAATCTGACTTGTATAGCAACAGCAGTGACTTCTAATACCTTTCTAGTTATGTGGTGATGTAACTTGGCTCACAGGTTGTCACATTTTCCTGTCTAAGCAAAAAATTCTTGATGAACGAGAGCAGAATTAGTGGGAGTAAAACTGCCTGATCATTCAGTTGTGTCCATAAATTATTCATACATGAATACAAAACACATCAGAACTTCAGAGAAGTGACACAGGATTTTGGGAGATGAAACACAAATGGAGAGAAAGAGGCCAAGGGATAGCAGTGTCAAGCAGAGACAAAATATAAGCATATTGCAGTAGATCAGGTAACTATTTAGTATATCCAGAAAGTACATCTAAATTACTAAAAATCAATCAGAAGCTGTATAAAGGGGAAGGTAAGGCAAGGAACTGCTTTATGTGGGAGTGGGAAGCAGCAGAAGGGTTTTGTCTGAATGAGTTGTGGCCAAATATTGTCATTGCTGTGAATACACAGTACCCATTTCCGCTCCCTCCCCTTTTGTTGTGGTGTTTTTTTAGTAAGGACCTTAATGTTGCAACATTAAAGGCTTGGAAAAACTTGTTCATGCATCAGATTTAAAGATTTTAAGTAGCTAGGAAGTCAGTGAAAATTTTAGTAAAGGTTATCCCTAGTTCATGCACAGGTTCTGGCTTCGGTCAAATTGTAGCAACTGTAGTTAATTATAGAAGTGCAGTCGGAAAGGACTGAACATTGACCAATCCCTTGTTATGAATATATAATAAAGCTATTTACATAACATTAACTTTGAATGTCATAAAGTTTTCATTATTTGTGACAAATTTTCTTTTTTGTTGCAGGTATGATCCTAATGTGAAAAGGAGAAGATAAAATGTGACCTGAATTTACAGTGATTCTCTAGCAAAAACTGCTTTCTGTTCCTTAGGTTTGTTGGTTACAGTGTGTAATATATACCTACATATGAACATTTGAGCTGTCTATTACTGTAAGACTTGTTTTTAAGTCTTGCTTTTATTAAAGAAAAGTTTCTTTCACTGCTTGGTGCTTACAGATTGCACATTTTCAAGACTTTAACATAGTTTGCTTCAGAGTAATGATCAGTAAAATACCATAGATACTTAGGATTTCATTTTAGGCTGTTTATTTCTAATCTTTGCTTATCAGTACTATTTTGGGAAGAAAAGGAAGCTAGCATCAGGCTTTTTTCTTTTCAGAAAGGCTTTTTTAATTAGATTTTTGTATATTGTTAATTTTGTCTTGAGGTGGAGGTTTTTGAAGACTTCATAAACAAGTTGTAGCAAACTTCAAATTTGTATCTGAGTAAACAAGAAGTATTTAATGTCAACATGGTCAAGCTTCTTGCTGTTTTTGAAGTTGGTGACATCAAATTATTTTTAGTCAGCCACCAATTTTGTGTGATGACAGATTTGAAACGAATGTTTAAATTCTAAAATGCAGTGATTTTTGCCCTATTATGTCTTCAAAATTTGTTTCAACAGCCAACAGTTAGACCAGAAACACTCTTACAAACTCAGAAAAAGATACCAAAAAATTTTGCAGGAGCAACAAGCATTTTAATTTTGGTTTCTTGGGAGGGGAGAGAGAATCAAGCGCAGTTTCTTTTTCTGCATATTTCCTTTCCTTTGCAAACAGAAGAGAGCTGTGTTTCACTGTTTAAGAACAAAAGATGTATACAGAAAGCCCAAAAGCTGTACGATGAGAACCATCAGATTATGAGAGTCTGTGTACTTTCCTATAGTATTAAATGAGAAATTATCCTTGTACATTCCTCAGAAGTGTAAATTCTGATATAATGATGTCTCATGCTCTATTTTTATTTGTAACGAGATTCAAGTTAGAGGGGGAGAAGACTGAATTTGATAGTTTCTGGGATTCAAGAATGGTGGGGCAGGGGCAACCCAGCTTTTTTTCTCTTGCCTAAACATATTTTCATTTGCAGCTTTAAATCAGTTTGAATGTCCCTTTGTTAAAAGCTATTTCCAAGCCAGAGAAAGTCTTAAAGAGTTACTGCACTCCAATTTGGGATTTTAAATTATTTGACCCACTTCTTTCTCTCATGCCTTTAAATTTTGCAATCACTATGTAAAAATCTGCCCTTCCATCATCTGTATCAACAGTGAAAGCTATGAAATAGCTACCCATTTTGGGGTTAGGAGAGCTCATCTTAGTGATCTGAGAATTTGGATTTGAGGGATTCCCATGGAACTACAGTGAAAAAAGCCTTCCAGACTTTCTGCTCAGCTGTACAAAGCCATTACATACAGAGGAAGATGGACAGTAGCTCCATTGCATGCTGTTTCAAGAGGCAGGATGGTGTGTGAGGAAGAAATGTGGTTGATGTAATTGAATTTAAGTACTCCTTAATAAAACTACTTCCTCTGGCAAGAGCTCAGAACATGCAAGCAAGATGAACTGAGCTGTTTCAAGCCACTCTCGTGTATCAGATTTGAAGAACAGCATTGTGAGATCTGTGTCATCCTCTTGATCCCTTGGTCAGGGATGTCCAGAGTGATACACAAAGTACAAGACCAATACCTCCGAGTTCAGCAATAGCTGTGAGAGTGTTTTGGTATTGTTAACTTGCATCAGGGCACATCAAATCTTGTCTACCAAATACTTTTCAACCACTGAAGAACAGTTTTAAATACTTGCTGGAGGAGATGAACTGACTGCTGTTTGTTGCACCCTCAGGTGAGTTTTTCTACTGTCACAATGAGAATCTCCAGGTTTTCCTGTTGAAGACCCAGTGGTCCAACAGGGTAGCTCTTGTAGACTGCTGAGGATGACCTTTTCGATTGCTGTTACTAAATTCAAGCAAATAGCTTGGATAGCAGAATATCAATGGACAAGATCCTTCAGAAAGGTTGTGTTTACAGTTGTAAAAAATAGGACTTGTCATTTCACCTTAGAAATTCTCAAAAGATACAATGTACAGGGGCCTTCTACGAGAAAGTAAATGCTGAGTCCTTTGCTGCTCAGGCTGCAGTCTGCTAGGGTTCAAGCAACCCTGGTGGCACATCTGAGACCACTCTTCTATTCACATTATATGACTTGGGGGGCTCTTCAAATCCAGTTCCCCAGACAGTTGAATTTAGCAGCTTCGATACTTTTAGTTACTTAGTGACCTAGGACTTATGGACTCACCCACCCTGTGACTGGGAGAGCACCCACAACCACTTGGAGATTGATTTATAGATCTTGAGATGTCTTCTCTGTATCAACACTTCCAACATCATCATTGGATTTCTTTGCAGTCTTTCACAGGTAGCTCTGCTCTTGAAAGGGAAGGGCATTGTGGGGATTTCCACAGTGGTGCCAAGGAAAAAAAAAAAAAGTCAGGATCAGCACTTGACTAAAGATACACCCAGTGTGTTCCTGTTTTGGGTCCAAATTGAGGGTGTCCAATAGATGATAGGTTGGTTTCTAATTCAGTTGCATCTGCTGTCTGGTTGATGAGAAGCCTGTTGATTAGTGAACCTGAGCCTTTTGCTGTTTCAACATGAAGTTATGCTTGCATTAAGAAAGAAGCTTAGACATCTAAACCTCTACCCCTTACCCATGGCTTGAATTCTAACTCCAAGTTCCTGTAATAAATCCTATTCATAATACTGAAGCTTTCTTTCCATTTTAGCATACTTTTGTCATGATTTTCAGCTCCGGACATTAGAGGAAGCATGCTTGTTGGCTTACTGGTTTGGGCCTTTTGTTAGTGAAGTTTCTGAGGTGGATGATAAAGGACATGATTACATGATCCAAGTCTTGGGAGCCTGAATATCCAATAAACTGTATCAGTATTGCCTTACCCCTGGAACTATTACATTAATGATCTGATGTCTATTTTGTAAAACATACTGTTGTGGGCTAACCCCAGTAGGTAGCTAAGCCCCACACAGCTGCTCATGTGCTCCCCCCTGCTGAGCAGGATAGGGTTAGAGAATCAAGGGTAGAAATAGGAAAACTCCATGGGTTGTGATAAAGGCAGTTTTATAGGTAAAGCAAAAGCCGTGAGCACAAGCAAGGGCATTAAGTTTGCATTCTGCAGAACTTTTGCTGCATGCTCCATTTTCATTCTGTGGGGCTTGTGCCCTGTGGTTTCAACATTCAGTTCACCAGTTTTCTGAGAGGACTTGTGTGCTATTGATATTCATCAGAAGGTTAAAAAAAGTTCAGTAACTCAGATGTGACATCTAAGGTTTCTTTCATCTGCCTCAAACCACAATCTGTAAGCATACCTACCTTTTTGACAAAATTATGCTCTTCACCTAAAAATACATCTAAATAGAAACTTCAGATCTTGTTTCTTGCATTTTTCTGTGTAACACAAAGTTTGTCTGAGGGTTTGTTTGGATTGGTTTTTTTAATAGCATGTATTTGTTCACAGTGCTTACAGGAAGAAGATGCACACAATACATAAACTAAATATACTTTTTATTAGCAAGGCTTTTAAAATACAGTCTTGCATTCAGCAGTTTAGCTGAACACAGTTTAAAGCAGATTGAATTAATCCATGCACCAATAAACTAGCAGATGGGTGCTGTATCCCTGCAGGAACAACATGCTTAATTTTCAGTTTAACTTGTACCAGTTTCAGCTGACTTCCCATCTTTCCTTCATCAGCTGGGGAAGCCACTGCCTTTTTTGGCAAGACTACCAAAATGTTCCCACTGTTGAAGTTTGTTTTCTATTTCTGTGCATTCACATCTGTGAGTCTACTTGTCTTTCTCCTACCCTTACTCTCTGTCTTCTCCTAGAATGGGGGAGCTGGTGCAGCAGGGCTGGCCTCTCCTGTGTCGTTGCACCAGTTCCTTTATGCTGAAAGTGTGTTTGCAGTCAGCTTGTTTCCTCTGCCCACTGACCTCCCCATCGACTTCCTGCAGAATGCTAAGCCCCCTTCATTACCTCCAGTCCTAATGCATCTGAGAGGCTTTATTCCACACATTTACCAGCAAACATCAGTTTGTAACTGAGACAGTAGCTGAAGTCTCTGCTATAGACCTACCTCTAACCCCCTCCCAGCTCTCCTATTGCCAGTCCATTTTGTACAGGTGATTTCTCAGTCCTTATTCTTACCCTGTCTTTTCTCCCTTCCCATAAAGCTAGCCCTTCTCTTGCTGTGTTCCATTTCTTGAATCTAGCTTCAGTCACATTTGGCCACAGCTGGTGTTTGATTCCAAATTCTAATTGTTTTTGGTATCTCCTTAAAACTTAACCCAAGCGTGGCAAAACCTGAACCGTCTTCCTTACCATTATTCCTCACTCTTCCTCTTACAGTGTTTTGATAACCACTATCACCACATTCCAGTGACATATTTATAAAAATTGTAGACAGATCTCCCTAACTAGCGACTTTCCCTGCCACTTGCTTTAGTCTTCTGCCCCAGCTTTGACTATCAGAATCTCTCTCAAGCACTGGCTACAGCACCAGATCCATGCAAACCAACACCTTTTCCCTCTTTCTGAACACTACAGCTCTCTGAATGCCTCTTCCTCCCCAGTTTTTTTTCATTGGCTTGAAGAGTTCCCCATTTCTCCAAACCAGAATAATTGGCTACTACTTGAAACTATTTTAATATTACTCCTTTAACCTTCAGCCCGTCATCAGTTTTCACACATGAAGATAAAACAAGCTTAGCATGCAAACCTCAGGTAGTTTATCATCTAATCAAAGCTGAGGTTTTGCTCACAAGTTGCTTGCAGCTCTAAAGGAGAATAAATTTCAGCTAGCTGCAGATGTTCTGTACATGTTTACATTGCTCATCTAAAAAAAGGGTACGACCCAGGCATACTCCAGAAAGCAGAAAGCTGAGGCATGACACAGAAATGACATTTACATATATCTCCAAGTCTGGTTGGATCATGCATGAACAAACATATAGGTAGATGACTATAAGCCTTTATCTCATTTAGAACTGGAATTCCGCAATGAGCATACTAGGCCTAACAGAGAAATGAGCACGATCACAGTACTGACTTTCCAAATTGTGCCAGGTAGATGTAAGGTAGCAGGATCAGTTCTTGAACAGCAATAACTGTGTTCACATAGAAGCTGGTCCTCGAATCCAAACGGTTGAAAAATGAACCATTTCTTTCTCCTCAGAGTATCCCCCGGTACTGTATCAAATCTCTTTGATGGCCTTGTCTCTAGCTTTGTATTGGTGGACAACTATTTTTTCTTCATAAACCTAGTTAAAAAAGAACCTAAAAATGCCAGGATTCCATAATATTTTGTGAATACATAACAAACCTAGTTGTTCATTTTCTTTATGCTGGTATATAAGTCTACAGAGGGTGTCCAGGAACAGGAACCTAAATTTTAGTTTACTGAAACATCCAGTGTACGCTGACACACAGTCAGTGATCTCAGGATGAAGAGATGGAGGTGGAAAGTGCAAATTAGATTAACTTAGTCTCCAGAACAAGTCATTTCAAAAGGATAGGAGAGCTACAAATATGAAGTATAGCTTTTTTCCTGGTTTTGATGAGTACTAGGTTTTAAGAGTTGGCTTAATATACCCTATAAGTAGAAAATGTTTGTTGTTAGAAAATCACCTAGCATGCAGACAGGTGTAATGTGAGCTCAAGTTCAGCATTTGCTTGAGCTGAAATGTTCTGGTGTCTGCAAAGACAAAGCGATCTTTAAACTAGTGCTTAGCTTCACTATAATTAATAAATTATACTATAAATGCTTTCTTTCCCCATAATCCTTGTTCCTTACACCAAATTCATCCTTGACCTCACAATTCCTTGTGTAATTCAAGCTTCAAAAATTAGCTAAACTGAAACACCATAAGTGTACCATATTCCCCCAAATACGGTCTTTTTCAGAAAAAGAGCTGTTTATAATTCAATATCCTTGCTTCAAATTTGTGTCCTTTATGTCACCAAAGCTTTCCTTTCTCTGTGAAAGAATGTTTTAGTTTCCATTGTTTTTGCTAAATAGAATCAGGTATTATGATTATTTCAAACAAAGCATGACTTTTCTTTCAGGTTGGGCAAGGGGAAAAGGGGAAAGTAAATCTCCAAAAAGCTTTTGCGTCCAATTGAGTTACTGTGCTCCCCTCCTGCTCTCACCTTAAAAAATAATCCAGAATGATGACAGAATATTGTTATTGTTAGGTTCTAAAATATTATCTAAATTAAAATGTAACCGTGTAAACCTTTTAGCATTTTTTTGTTCCATAACTTCTTCAAAATTAAGTCATTACTATATGGATGATAATGAAATCGAATAATCCGCTGCCTTTAAGGCATATGTCTGCTACCTCTTGCTGTTTAGAAATGTTTGGATGATAGCACTGTTAAGCATAGATTCCACTATTACATGAAAATAGCTGCTTGCTTTCTCAGAAGTAGAAAACATGGTACCAGAGGAGCCAAGTCTCATCTTTTGGCCACCACCTTACTGATCCAGCCCTAGTTGCTTCTAGTTCATAGATATGTGTTGCACTTCAGTGTAACTTCAGTTAATAACCAATTAAAAATATATGGCAACATGTTAGATTAACAGCTCCAGGACAGAGCTCTAAAGTTGTGGTGTGCAGATCTGACACAGGAGGATGGGACACCACCAGCCTATCAGCATTGCATGGATTCACTTCAGCACCCATAGGTTTGCAGTTCATATTGCTCAGATTCTTTGCTGCTTTCCTTCCATCGTTCCTCACCGGTCATCGCTTGTTATTAGTGAGGACTCATGGTTTGCAAATTTTACACCCTTTCTTTCTCTCTCGTGTAGTTGGCCTAAAAATGGCCTTTTCTTCCTTTCAACTGGATATGCAGGTCAGGCCTGCCTCAAAGTTTGAGTCTTAATTTATTATTTCCTCCAGCTTTGAATAAGCACTCTGGCTTTCTGGCTCTCGCCTTCTTTTCACAGTTCTTGAGCTGTGAGAGAAAGAAACTACAGCCACCTCCTTCTACAAAATTAGTATTTTTCATTATGCAACCATCACTCTATGAAATTAATCATTAAAAAAAAAAGGTGCCTACACTCACGAGGCCAAAAGGAAAATACAGTATACCCCAACAATTCCCTACATGCTGTGGACTAGGGACCTACAGCTGTGGGACGCACTTCGGTGTCCCTTACTCAATGTGTAGCTGTACTCTTCCCATGCATTGACTGGCAAGCCCAGGCTGCTAGCCCAAGGCAATGCAATTGGGGGGTCGGGGGGGGGCAGAGAGAGAGAGATCCAATGTTATCGTCACCACTCTCTCTGGATTACCTGCAGAAAGGATTTCTGTGTTTACTCACTAGGGTAAAACTTAGCCTTACTCTTTTGTGGAAAATGTTTTAAGCAGATATCAGTCATCTACTGGAAACCAAAAGAAAGGCTGTGCTGCTTCCTACTGCCCCATCAGGTACCTTCATTAACAAGCACCTATTGTTAAATAATCACATAGGAGTCAGATTGTTAGGGAAAGCTACTATGACAATTCTTAGTCCCAGTTCAACGCTAGATACTACTTAAAATAATCTTCGCAATAATTTAGCTAGGAGACACATTCAGCATTAAGAATTAAACCCAAATGTAAGAGACATTTTCCCACTAGCCTATGAGAAAATACACAGTATGCATTAACATACCTTTACAAATTCTGTAAATCCAAATTAAATTCCTTTAGCTAAAAATTACATTATTCCTGTCTGTATTTTAGTAATAAAGCTTAAGTAGTAAGCATCCTTTTTAAATCTGTAATGTTTAAAAGCTTATCTTTCTCACTGAAAGAAGCAAACAGTCTCCCTTCTGGGAACTATTATAACATACAGGAAATTCAAATGTTGGGTTTTTTTTAAATCTGAGAAACAAAGTATCTCCCCAAAAGACAACTATTCAGTGCCAACATCTAATCCACAATAAATGCAGTAAATATGATACAATGCTTTAGGTAAAACTATCCCTAAGGCAAAGCTTGAATTTTTACATCTCTTATTCTCTCAAAATACCAAAGAGGAGAGAAACAGAAATTTCTCTCAAACCCAGAAACTCAAAAGTGAGGAAGTCCAGCTACAACTTTAAACCTAGCAATTCCTAGAAGAAACAGGATGATTTTTTAGTAAAGACTTGGTTGAAAAAAAGTGGTTTTACACTGGCTTAATAAACATGACCACTAGGAAAATTTCTCTACCCAACTAAGGGGTCTCACATGTGATTTTTTAATCTCAAAAATACTGGCAAGATTGATTAAAAACAAAACCAAAACACAAAAAAACCCCCAAAACAGAAACAGTTGAACCTCAAGGTGCTGTAATACTGCAGTAAAGATACCTGTGTAATAACAGGACAAAAATCTCTGCTACAAATTTGTCAACTACAACACACACAGCTTGTAAGTAGCTGCAGCAGCTGAGCCTAGAGATTTCGCTGTTTGAAGCTTTTTCCCCCTTTTTGCAAAATAACTGTTTAAGTAAATTGCTTCCTTTGTTTTCTTGGCATTTTAAATGTTTCACATGACAAATGAAAAATCAGTAACATGCCACGGTATGTTGTATTCGGACATTTATATTGACACAAAACTGAAGTAATTTAATCAGAGCACAGATGTATTTCCAATATATTAACTGCAATAAAATTCTATAATCAAGTATTTAGCACTTATAACACTGATTCTCCGTTAAAATTATTAGGTATCACAGGTTTAGGATAGATTTATATATACACAGTTTCTGCCAAAGGTGGCAAATTATAGAATCTCAATTCAATTATGAAGAAAATAAGACTAGAATTTAGCATAATTAAAACCAGCTCAAATATCAGTATAAAAAAGTATCTTAACTAGTATTGACAATGCATGGTTAAATCCAACCATGTAGGCAATGCAGAAGTTAATATAAATGTTGCTTCATTTGTTTATGCTATTAAGTTGGCTCTAAACAAAAATTTATTATTAGTAGTAGCATCATTTCATAAATTACTTTGGAATTCCATTGAAAATACAGTCATTTTAATCCTTGCACACTTTACCTTTTCAACTTTTATGTCCAAAGTCTGAGTAACTTACTCAGATGCATAAAGGCCTGCAGTAGCCACAGAACCCCGTAATTCAGTAGGCACAGAAAACAGGCATTTATTGCATACAGGTATCTACAACTTAGGAAAGTTAGACAGGTGGGAAACCAGCAAGCACTAGCAGTTTCACAAAGTCTAAGCCTAATTTCCTTTTTAAAATCTATTTAAGTTCTAATACGGAGATCTTAATCATGCAAATGCAAATACAGTACCTTAAACTAACATGACGTTCTTCAACACAAAAAAGCCCCAAAGAAAAAATTAAATAACATTGATTCCATCACATTGGACCTGAATTAAAATGTTTGGTAATAAATCAGTTAAAACCAAGCACTTTTGTCTACTGAGAGTTCTGGAAGATAACTTAAGTTTTCTAACTAGCTGTTGCTTACCTCACTATGGTTAATAACCCATGAGTGTGTCTAGGTAAACTACTCTAAAACACAGCAAATGAAATCTAGGTCTTACATTATGGAGCAGAAAAGTGAAACTTCAATTCAGAGGTAGGTACAAGTTAAGTCTTTGTCTTTCGTAACAAGCTTTAAGATTTATAAAACTACGGCATGTTTGTTTTGGGTTTGGCTTGTTTATTTTTTAGCTGGCTGTGAGATATAACCCTTTTTCAAGTTTCAAAAACTGCAGGCTAAAATAGTTTTAGTGTTACGTGCTGCTCTAGCAAAAAAGAGAAATAACCCAATACTTGGTCAAATGGGAGATGAGAATATCTATCACCCACCTTCATCAGTCAAGTGATCCCACTCAGTCTTCCTGAGCTAGGAAGCAAAAAAACCTTACGTTTTCTCATGTACTTAATTTTTCAGTAGTACACTAGATATTCATTATATTGACACTGTAATAAGAGCACTTACATCAGTACTTTATTGTTTACGTTAATGAGTATTCTCAGAAATGTACATATCACTGTAGGGGAACATCTCATGTTAGTCTTTCTGCACTCACCCGACTCTAGGCAGAGTGTGAAAAAACATTAATGGATTGTGTCAAAACATGCGTTAAAGATTAAATGTGAATGCTTATTCTTTTATTCCAATTATCAAATAGGATAATTTATAACTGTTGAGGAATACTCCTTCCTTACAGAAATCGTTCTTATAGTGAAAACCATTTTATTAAGTGCTCATTCCAAGTATTTGTATTACTATGGCAAATAAATAAAATCCTTGTTTCAAGCAGAAGGCTCCAAATTTGCTTTGGGACCAAGAATCACTTCATACTAAGTAAAGTGATTTCTGCTTTTAGAAGTTATTTTTAATTTCATGGTAAGACTATTTTGTCACATTTGACACTAAAATGTAAAGCCGCTCTGGTAGGCATTGCTTTTCCCAGAGAAGTCTGCTCCTTTAGCTGAGCAAGAGATGACAGGCAGGTCAATGTAAGTTAGTCTCATTTTCTGTTTATCTGGAAGTAATTCCAGCTGAGTAGAGATCAGCTGTAATAGCAGATCAATTTTTTGTATTTTGAAAAGGTGAAGTATTGTAGTATCAGCAACCTTTACCAAGCAATACAAGCGCAGGTTACTTGTATACAGAAATGTGACTGCTATCAACTTTCGCTGTCAGTGAGTATTCTGTTAGACTATGTCTGTAATTCTGTATGTGAAAGTTTCTAATATCTCATTTATGGTACGCCATCACCTCCTCCATCCCCACTTTCAATCAATTCATGTTTCTTCTTTTGTCTTATTGCCAAGCATCGTGCAATGCCCAGTGCACCTCCTTTTAAAAACCTTACAAAGTTGTCTCCCACCAGAGGACCTAAAGCAAAGAGGTTAGCTTCTTTAGTGCATTCATAAGTGTATGGATCAATCTCTATAGGATTCCCCTTGCATGTGATGGGCTGATTAGAGTGATGCCCTATGCCATGCCCTTGGTCCTTTAGAAAGAAAAGATTTGGGTGAGAACCTATCAGAACTAAGGCTACAGAAAACTTCAAAATTTTCTTCAGTCCAGAGGCACTCTGAAGAACACATTTCATTTCAGGCTTGAAGGAAAGTACATTGTGTTCAGGGAAACTAGTGTAAGCAGAATGTAGATTAGAGTCCACAGTATGGGACTGAGTACACATCATATGATAGACCTTATGGTATTCAGGGTAAAGCTTTTTAGGTAACTGTTTGAAAATTAGACTTGTATCGGTAACTCTTCTACGAAACACATGGATTACTGGGATGTTGTTGTTGTAGGCACACAGTACTGCATCGGCTGCTGTAAGTCCAGCACCCACAATTAACACAGGGTCTGTCTTCCCACGTAACTTTCCTTTGCTGATAGCAGCTCCGAAGTCAGACATGGAATGAAGCACAAAAGGAAAGTCTTCTCCTTCAACTTGTAGTCGGCCAGGAGAATCAAAGGTTCCTGTGGCAAGAGCCACATTCTCAGCAAAGAGGCAGAAGGGCACATGAGAACCATCTGTTGCTCGCTGATAACCCCTGACCTCCCAGTTTCTCTTAATCAGTGATTTCTGTCCATCTTCCATTTCCAAATGCCGTGTTGAAATATTTTCATTTAGTTGATTTCTGTCTTCATCATCCTTTCCTCGGTAAAGCCTGGATACTGATGTTATGTAAACGTTGTCTCTGAAATTCTTTTGGAGGCCCATGACTTTAACATAGTGTTTATAATAACAAGCTATTTCCTCTGGTATTACTCGATCACTCTTTATATTTCTGAAACAAAATTGAATGGTTCCAGTTAATATTTAGACCTTATCGGTAATTTGAATATCATATGTGACATACCACATGACAGTCAAATTTAAGAGGATTCAATCTGCTCAGTGTAACTGACACCCGAGTGCCATATCTTTAAACGCATTCAATTTGTTTTATTTGTTCTCTTGATTCCTGATATACCAGACAAGCCAACTTTTTTTTAATAGTTACAAATCTTTACAATGTAAAGTGCTATGGTGATTAACAAGCTAAGCGTAACAAAACTCTACAGTATCACGGTAGGTCTGTATGGAAGTGTTTTACAAAGCCAGTTTAGCATCACGACTGTCAGCAATACAATATTGGCTAACCTTGTACTCAGTGAGAATACACTTACTTAGGATGTAAGTAATTAAGGATCGCAGTAATTGTTAAGTACTAATTTTGAAACTCTAGGTTTGATACATTACTTGAGTCAAGTATTCTTCATTATACCTTGCAAAAGACCTTGGGTAAAGATAAGTTCAGTAAGTACCAAATTAAGTAGTTCCATATCACAGGAATGAACAAAGCAAGTATGACAGAACTGTAATGCAACTACATAACAGGATGATGATGTCCAAGTGTCCAATAAAACCCATTTTTGCACTGCAATCCTGGTATTACATTTATGCTTTTGCCATGTTTATTGCATTCTCATTTATAAAAAATAAGCTGAAAATGTAATTATTTTGAACAGGTGCATGAATTTTGCTGCTTCTTTAGAAATAAGCTCTAGGAAGAAGGCAAAAGAAACAGTAGTGAACATCAGGATTGCCACTGAATTACGCTTAAAAGCATATTTACAAGAAATCGGGCTACTCATTCTTATAGATTAACAAGAAATACCGTATGTACCTTTAAATGTTCAGGTTACTATGAAAAGCCTGATGAGATATTTATTGAAGAGGATAATGCGACAGTGTGACACCTGTTAGAATGAAACTTAGGAAACTATTTTACATGACTAGAAGTTTTCATTATCGTCAATACTTTTAAGTATGTTTAATTGGAGTATAACAGGTCAGCATTTCTGGTTTTAGTATTGTTGAAAACTGTAATATAAACAAGTTAGCTTCAGATAATAAGCAGCTTATGGGATTCCAGTTAATAAGGAGGCAAGATTACTGTGGTTATCTAAGAAAGCGATTAAAGAACAAAGGTACGGTTTCTTCACTATAAGTGTTGTCCTGAAATAAGTCTGCCCTTAAAGACATATGCCCAAGTAATTCTACTTCTTTTGCCATACGTGGTACAAGAACAACTTCCTTTGATTTTGCTAGAAGAAAGTCAGGAAAATTAAAATTTTAGAAAAAGCTTATGTAGAGTGTTCCTAGGTTCATCTGCTGACACAAACCTTTGTGAACTAATTGTATAACTGAAATAAAAACAGTGAGCTTGTACAAGACAGTAATTTTTTGTCTCTGAATTTTTTCCAAGAAACTTAATACTAGAAAATAACATTGGGAAATACTGAATTATGCTCTTAAAATTAAAGTTCATAGGTAGCAACATTTCAGATGCTGCAGCTTTGCCTGTAAAAGCAAATACTGAAATATACAACTTCCTGAATTACAAGAAATCTAGTATGCACAGCAATTTAAGCTGCATCCATGTTGAAAGAGGAACTTCCAATACTTATGTAGATTTTAAATTCCTCCCTCAATCTTCCTTCAACTCTGATTGAAACTGCTTACAGTAACAGTGCTTCTTTGTGAAACATTGCTAAAACACACCACTGCTAGTATGTATGCTTTCAGTGCACTCAAAGCAATTACTCTGGCCAAGCACTGTTCATTTTTTTCCATCAGAGTACACACAGCAGAATAATTTCCAGTGCCATCAGGCAATTTCATAAACAAAAAAAGAAGCCCTCCTGTGAACAATGATGTTTGAATGTTTTCCAGTTCATAAACTAATGTTATCTGGATTCTTATAGCAACTAGGTTTCCCAAATACATTATGCAGTACCTTTACCTGCGTTTGCTAGCTGCCCAGTCCTTAAAGGTGAGGCCAGGCAATTCCATCCAGTCTCCAAAACTGATTGTTAGCATAGAGCCTTCCATGGACTATGGAGAAAAACCCAAGATGCATGACCAGATACATTTCAAACGGATACATTTATGTAAAACACAGTGAAGTTGTCCTTGTACTCATTTAGAGCAATAAAATACCAGAACATAACGTAATACCAGGGCCTTACATGAAGTGTTGATGAACTATTTTCGTGTTACAGTTAGATACTATTTTAATGCGCAACTACATGATCTAATAAAGCAGAGGTGAAGAGCAAACAAGTGAAAGGGGAACTAAATAAATAATAACTGGAAGTTATTTAAAATACAAAACAAGAAGAAAAAAAAGTGAAACCAACAGCACACGAACACATTAAGATTTAAGATTTTGTATAAAAGCACCTGGAAACAAGGCAGACAAGAGAAAAATTCATAGAAAATACTCTTCATTATAATTCATTAAATTAAAACCAATAAAAAAACACATAAGACAACAGTCATGCTCACAAATCCCCAGATGAAGGACAACTTTTTCCTTCCTTTCTCATCTCCACAACATATCTGGGCTTTGGTAATTGAGCAATTGAAACTGCAATTGCCATTACTATCTACAACAGCCTTAGGCAGTAAGAAGAACCCCCAAACCACAAAATTATCAAGTTACCCTAGAAGTGGTATGAAATTTTTACTCACATGCCAAGCCCCACCAGGTGGTCCTTTACCAAGCACTATATGGGGAATATAATTATGTTGTTCTAGCTTCCAGTGCAAAACTGGCGGGTAGTCATACCCAAAGTCAGCATCAGGATGAAGCAATGTATCAAAAAGCACTGCAACTGGGTTTGAAGAGCGTCCTTCGAGGCCTTCTGACAGGTACTCCAGATCCTAAAGTATGAAAAAAAGTGGTACGTTCATGCAACTTTTACTGTTCATCATGGTATTCTGACATACCATGAAGTTGAATTTCAACAGAAACCACAATTAGTTCAAGCTGCATTTTAAGTAGAGATAAGTTTAATGTAGAGATTCAGTCAAAACACTTTTCAGAAATAACTGCCATGATTCAGTTCTTCTATAGCTCTGAATAATACATTTCACTCATTTAAAAATTACATGTTAATAACACAGTAATACCGAGGCAGGTCAGTATTTCGAATTCATTGTAGAAAAAGAAATATAGGGACAAACATTCAGAGATCAGAGCAACTTAGTAACATTTACATTTATAGCTAGGGGACTGCTTTTAACAAAGAATTGCTAGTATTTCTAGAAGCCCCATTTTGATAAAGCAAACTTGGAATCTAAAAACATTAAAAAAGCCCCTTTGACAGCTCTTAGGTAGTTCTGACACTAATGAGACGGGGAACCAAAGAAACCTTAGCAGATATAGTAGATACATGAATGTGGAAAAGAATTGTTTAATAATTATCTAGCTTATAATGAAGTTAAAGAAGTTTCAATAGAGGTAGACATGGCCCAAGGGGATGAGAAGTGATGTTTAACGCTTGCATTGTTGAGGCTGGCTGGGACAGGAGAAGCAGCAGTAACTCCAAGAACCAGCCAAGACCGACCTTGTGATTTGGACAAACGCCAAGGGACAACTGAGTCTGCGCAGGGACAGAAGGTTAAGAGTTCACCGTGAAGAAGACATACAGCCTTCATCTTCACAACCACCACAAGGAGGCACTGCGCAAGCGCAGTTGAGTGGAGACTATGGAAATGACTTCCTAGAGCTAATTTTAATAGGAAGCGGGGATAGGTAATGCCTATGTATAGGCGTATTGCGAAACTCTATGTATATGTAACACTTGACTGTATAAATTTACAGTGAACTGCCAAATCAGGTGCGTACGACTTTGGTGGGACTACCCCCCGTGCTGCCCAGCGCTGAATAAACATACCTACTTTACAATCTCACTGACTGTGGAGTCTGTTTTCCGCATGTCACTAACTTTATTATATTTTGAAATAATGGAGGTATTGCAAGTATTATTTTTTAAAATTAATTAAAACTAGGCTTATTTTACAAAGCAGTTAATGTTGAGAACAATTTCTAGAACTTTGTAAAATGTTCACATTTCAGCAGCTATTAATCAGCCGTGTTCTAAAAATTTCATGATGTAATAGCAAATATTTGAAGAGAGAATAAAGATTTGAAGAAAGAATTGGCTGTAAAGCCAATTTTTGCTAACAAAGACAGGACAGTTTAGCTTCCTAAATTGGGAAAATATCAGCAGGTCAGGCCAGGATGAAATACATGAAACAAACATCTGTAGCCAAAAGCGTGGGCAACTTACTCTCCTGCCAAAAAAATAAGCCTTGAGACCTAAGATAAGCATGACATGCAAACAGCACAGCACTAAAACAAAAACAAACAAAAACCCCAAACCCCAAAACAAAACCCAAAGCCGAACCACCCCTACCTCCCCACTACAAACACATATGCATGTTTGTATTTCAAATAAATTAGTCACCCAGGCAATACAGTTAGTGATAGCATTGTAAGTAATCCATTGGGAGTATAGTGAGTAGAGTAGATATCAATGATAACATGGCAAACAAATGGACAAGTGTGGAGAAAAATGGAGAAAATTTAACTAATTAAATCAGAAAAATTGTATGTATACGAGGATAACAGATACAGCACAAGAGCAATTGTGAGTGCAACGCAAACACTGAAGGATGCATACTGCTCAGGAAAGAAAAACGGGTTGTGTTTACAGAGGATGTATGTCCCTAATGTTACTAAAAATGAAGCCTTAATCAGAATTGTACTATTTAGTAACATTTTAACTTGAAGTATGTGTACTTGAAGTATGTTAGCAGCATGTGTTCTTTGATGATAGCACACAAACATACTAGGACATGAAAGCTGGAATTCCTGCATCAGCTACTCACTGACCAAGTGGTGCTTTAGACACTTTAGGCAAGTAGTAAGAACACAACAAAGGGCAGATTGTAAAACCAAAAACACCACAAACAAAGAGCCCTCAAGAACCACAAAAACCACCACATGCCCCAGGATTGGATCTAATGGTCACAAGCTGATTCTATTTAAATTAACAGAATAACAAAATAATTTATTAATGCCTTAGAAATAACATTAGGTAAGTAGGCTGGTTCTTCACAATGCAATCTGCAGAATTTTTTTGGATAAGTAGTTCTTAAAATGCATTGCTTTTCATCTGAAGTGCCCTACATATAATTTGTAACAAGCCACTGAAGAAGGTATATACTGTTCTTTATTTTACAGATAGAAAAAAGAGAGCCCGAGAGATAAAACTAGTTGTTTGAGGCCACACAGTTACTGAGCTTTACTGGGGTCTAATTCTTTGTGGGGTGAGAATATTAAGCCTTTTCTTGTCTGTGGCACTACTTATGTAAGTTGCAAAAGCATTTACACAGGATTATTAAAGAAAGCCTACGGTTTCATAATCCAGCTTGCAGTAGGAAAAGAGCTAGACAAGATGGCAAACAAAGCTTACTTGATCAACAATGGAAAGATGTCGAGCTTCTTCTAATTTTGTATGTAGAACGGGGTTTGGGTGTATAGCTTCAGGAGATAAATATGGCCTGTATCCAGAGAGCAGATAAGAAAGACAAATTCCCGAAGGTCCATTTCCTATTAAAGAAAGAAGTTACTGCTTCAGTAAAAATGTCAATAACCTAAAGTTTGTAAGTCACTAAATAAGCAGCAACAAAATCATACTGAAGTAGTATAATGACATACTGTCCTGATTCAAAGCACCTTATAAACTTCACAGTAAAATAAAGCCTACCATAGGAACTTCTTCCAAATAAACTGAGCAAAACCTTTTTCAGATAACAAGGAACTTATGTATGACTGTTTTTACCATGAAACAAAATGGATATAAAGGAGTTTCATAATTTAGTATGTCAAATTCACTGTTCTTGTGTGAAAATGGCCCAATGGGTAAGATCTGGTCTGTCTGTCAATCAAAGTGATACCCGAACATTATTGCCATCTTACAACTTTGCGTTCCCATTTACACTGGGTACTGTAAAACACAGAACAGAAAGACTATCTAGAGCATATGCTCTTCAGGTCTGCCCATAAAATGAAAGGAAGAAAGAGGCAAGCAGAAAGCTGAAGACTGCAAGTCAGATGAGAAGTTACAGACACAGCACAATAGCAATGTAAAAGTGAAGCTGAGTGAAGACAGATACAGTAGATAAGTGAAGTACAAGAAACTCATATAAGACCACATTCATCCTTCAGCAACAATATCAATTCAAACATCTTTCTATATCCTTTCTGTAGCATTTTATAATTCATACATGTGCATTATTGCAATTTTAATATACTAACTTATTTTCAAAATGTTATTAAAGATGTGAAATTGATGGGACCAAAACATTACCGTATGGTAATTATTTCTATTTATTTGACTAGTATTAAATAAAGTAGGGGACCATATTTATAACATGCAAATAAAGAAGTAATGTTCATGTTGTAAAGTCAGATATCAAAAGCTAGGGAAGGCTAAAGTCAGAAAAGTATGTGGTATGATACAGAATTTAAACACGTTACTATGTACTGTTATTCCTATAGCTCCTCTTCCTCATTAACTGAATGAAAAGCACAGTGTTCTCCTAATGAGGCAGTATTCAGTATTTTGTCTTTGTTTTCATCTAGAGTGGCACACATGGTATTTACCAGACACTATTCAAATCCCAAGCTAAAGTTACTAATTTATTCATGCTTTTATATAGCACTTGTTAGGATGTTAGCTCTTACTTCCTACCTTTTCAACTCTCCTTCTCAAGAGTTTACCCGTTTCCTGTTCCCCATCACCTTTGCAGACACTATTTCCATCACCTGTTAAGAATCCCATTTCTCCAATGCCTGTCTCTTCTCCCTTTTCTGATTTCCCAGTCTCTAAATCCCCCATCAGTTTGCTGAGACCCTGTTCATTCCTGGTCTCTTCATACACTGGATCTCTTCTTCCTCCTCCACCAGGCTACACTCATCACTCTGGTCCCCAGTGGCAGTATATCCCATACTTTATTACAACACTCTGCGCGTAGACCAGTCACAGCCATGGGCTATGAGAAAATCATTTAGGCTCACTACAGATGAGTTCTTCAAAGGCTGAGATTGCTAAGTTATAAGAAATCTTCAATAAGCATGTTTTCTCTGAAGGCCTAGAACCCAAATAAGTATGTGAGACGCACAATGGCTCCTACCAAACAATTTAGTTTTTACACCCTAATATGGAGGCAAAAATAAAGGCATTAGAGTGCCTGTGTACTGTAAGGACCACAAAGCACTGGAAGAAGACTGTCTAGGAAAGCCATGGATTTCCATCACTGGGATCTTCAAGACAGTTAAATCAAAAGTCTGTAATAAAAGGTTTAAATATTGGTGATCCTTCCTATATTATTTCCCAAACCACTTTGATTCCTATTTTGCCATTTACAAAAAAGACCATAAAGAATCTTTCAGACAGTAAAAATGCTCTTCCTTACTCTCACACTGTTCTACCCTCCCACAACTAGATCAGCATGAGATAGCTGGGTATGCTTCAGTCCAGGAATTTAAAGCTTAAAACACATTCAAGCCCCCCTCCTGTCACCCACTTGCCACATAAGATGGATGCAAGAGAGAACCTCAGCAATACGGTGAAACCATCCATAACAACATCATATGAAGTTGTGAAAACATTCTGATTATACCAATAGTTCATGAGCATTGCCATGACTGAGTAAATTCTTACCTGGTTTCAGAATTACATCTTGTGCACAATAAAGAAATATGTTTTTTTACAAGTGCACAGCTAGGTTTTTTTCCTAGTAGGTTGTAAGGGAAGCTAATCCACAATGGAAAGAGGAAAATACGTGCCATATCCAAGGGCACCATGCTAAAGATTATTCCTACTGTGCAAGACTAAAAAAAACCAAATGGATAACAAAAGTTGCAAAACAAAGACTGGCAAGGGCCAAGGAAATTACTGAGGATGGGATTATGTTAAGGTGAATTACTGTCACTGAGCTCCCTAGCCACTCCCCGGGGACCATCCAGAAAGCCGATCCAAACCCAGCTCCTATTCTTTGAGCAGATTGAGTCCAAGGGAAAGAAATTCCCTTGTAGATATGCTCTCAAGAACACACAAGATGAAGATTCAGCTGCAAGGTCTGCAATTAGACTTGCTATGATTTTCTCAGAAAATCCTTGGGGAAAAAAACAAACAAACAAAAACTTTTTTAAATGAGAAATTTATACCAGAGGAGTTTGCTCTTTATTTACACACAATACCTCCAACAACAGCTCAGATCGCAACTGAGAGATACTACTATTATATAAACTTTAGATATACAATCAATATACCCCAAAACCCCATGGCCCTGTTCATTTAAGGAACAGTTAATATTTTGTTTGAATACCAGCAGAAGCTTCTCCTAATCAACAGTAAACTACAATATGATCATTTTTACATTATGTGTCTAAATTTAAAGCAAATAATCAACTTCAAACATCGTAACAGACACGTTATTTGGATGAAAATTTAAAACTGTGTTTACACAGTAATGATCAAAACTAGTGCAGAAGGTGAAAGTGTTTAGCACAGAACATACTGTAGACTTAAAAGCTCCAGCGTGAAATTCTTCAGTCCCAACTCATTCAAACGGAATGTATCCATTTCTTCCGAATTTCTTGAAGACTTGTACAGCACAGAAGTTACTTAATATTACCACAGTAGCTTAGTACTCTATGCAGAACTGCAGTACAATATGCAGCACAAGCTTAGAATCAAATCTTAAATTGGGCATCATACAAGGAAAAAGGGGATGGTGAAGTTAAAAAAAGGGGAATATAAGTTATTCCTCCATCATTAAGTTAACTGCTTATACATGTGCCATCTTTTTCTTTTTGATTAATAAAACAGTGCAAGGAGAAGATGGCGGCACTAGGAAGCTAAAAGTATGTTTAACTCCAGCTGTACAGGAATCACACAGAGAAGATTAAACCAGTAGACAGTGCGTGTTTATGGGGGGGATGACAGCTCTTTTTGTATTCTTCTACTACATTATTAAATCATTTTAGATCCCTTTTAAAGCTCTTCAGACAGCCAATTAATTACTGATAATAGGCTGCCAATGGAGAAGATCAGCTTGTGAAGTGTCTCAAACATGTCTGTGAAAAAGCATTTGGTCTATGTATTTGTTTTTCATGGAGAAATAGTCAAGGCAGCTGTGTTTGGTGTCAGCACATAGAAAGGCGCTCTAGACAAAATAAGTATTGAGCACAGGTATTTGCATAATGCATATCTGAAAAACTAAACAGTGAAAACTGAGTCATTAACCATATGGCAAACCTATACTAAGGTTGACAAAATGCCAAGAAACTGTTGCTCTTCAACTATGATGCAGAACTCAGCAAGTGATTCACGTCTGTCACATCCACGTAAGTCTATTACATGAGCACTATTTTAAGCTATCATGAAGAGAGCTTTGAGAACAGGCGCTGTAAAAACACCAATCTTTCAAAGTTGTGGAGATTTACTGCAAGCACATGACGTTGAAACATGATTCTCTGGAATCTCTGCTTGTTTGCAGGTACAGTTAAAGCTGTTGGTTTGCTGTAGTCCCAACAGCTTTGGACTAGATTACTGAAAACCTCCTTTACTCCAGATCTTTTCTTTATCCCTTCATCAAGTCATGGCAGTAAGGAGCTGGTGAGCAGCTGTTGCTGAAAAACCTTGGCCCAATACAAATCATCCTAGCACTCCCAATTAAGCTCTGTACCTAAGGAGCCTGCTCCCTCTGCTATCCTGTCATTCAGCAAGCACAAGTATTTAACTATTTAATTAAGACTACAGTTTATTGTTTTAAACTGGTTGAACTGACTTGGATTCAATTCGGGAAAGATGGGACAATATTCGGATGTTAGTGATGGATGCAACAAAGAAAAAGGCAATTAATGAGAGAGGTTAGCATCTAACCAACATACAGCAGACATTTTACATGATGCTTTTCACTGTTCCATCTGACCCCACAAACTTATACTGGCGCACCATCAACAACCTCCATGCAACCTGATGTAGACCTATCACATTAATCAAACCCTATGTGATCAAGACTAGAATCAAAACAGTTCTTCCGTTAAGACTCACTTATCTGCTGCCAAATCATGTGGCTCATTTTGTCAAAGCACAATTTGAATTAAAATATACTCCAATAGCAAGTTCCTTAACATAATTTTATGGTACTGTTGTTAATCATAACAACTGTGTTACTCTGATAAACATCTTCACTGTAAGGATGCTAAGCGTTTGTTATTTAACGATAAATGACTTCATGCAGCAAGGTCTATAAAGGCAATGGCAGTGACAGAGAATCTTAAAAGTGAAAAAACTCACCTATTATTACTACAGGCAGAGTAAGGAGTGAGTCTCCAGGCAGAACAGTTTCTTCAATTAAAGGCATTCTTTTAATCTTCCTCCCGAGGCTGTCACCAAAATACTGGACGAAGGAATTCAAAAGCTGTCCTTCGGTTTCAGGGCCGCTGTAACTTCTAATTAAGAAGGACAGATGGGAGAAAACTAAAATGAAACAGTTGAACTGTTGTCAGAACAGTCTCTTCAAAAATGAAGTTTACTTTAAAAGCTACGGAATTAGCAAAACTGAGACCAAAACAGATATGCTTCATCCAATCTACAAAATTTTACTCTTCAGCACAGCTTTTCTAACAGAAGATTTTTAAAAAGTCCACTTTCTCCTAGAAAGTCTACAGAAGGACAACAAAAAGGCACAGATGGCTCTGCAGAGCTGCAGATTTCTAATTTCAGTTTATACGAAGCCAAAGTATAACCAACAAGCATTATTTTGATCCCACACACAGCAGAACTCATCCTCATTATCCTTATCAAAAGAAGAGAGATACACACTGCCTAGCCAATTAACAACATTAAGGCCCGCCAAAGGCTGAAGGAGCAGCTAATGCACAACAGCAGCCGTTCGCATCCCTTCCTACCTGCTAAGCAGCACAGAGGACTGCGTCTCAACAAATTTCTGTTCGGGTAGAAGCAAGGCTGGTTAAAGCTGGCAGTGGCGTTGAAGATGGAGAAAAGTGTGATCCCTGTAAGCCCTAGACACAGCCCATTTTACCACTGTTAAAAGAAAACTTTTTATAAAAAGGAATTGCCATGCAGTCAGCTCAAGCTACTGCACGGCAGACTGCTTTCACCCCTAGTTACCTTCCTAGATTTCTCAGTTCTTTCTCTGCAACATCTACTCAGGTTCTCCTCATAACTCTTCACCATCTAAATGTGCTTCTAGACTACGAAGACTTGTGTTATATTGCTTCCTGTTTAATTATTTAGGACCCCTTTCTGAAGCCTTTCCAGGCCATTGAAGAAGCGCACACTATCACTTTAGCCAGAAAGGCAGGGGAAAATTAAACATAGTCTGTTATTGGCAGTTATTTTATTAAGTCTCCAAAATAAAACTTAACAACTTTTTAATTAAAAATACCCCAGTCAACCAATCTAAACACTTTTCTCTTTACAAACACAGTTTAATTATTAACTTAATAAATAAAAGTACTCTTATTTCCTAAGAACCTGCGTATCTTAAAGCTATTCTAGGATTTCAGGGATTATCTTCTACACAGGACCAAAAGTGTAAGACACTGATCCAATTCCCACGGCCTCCAAGAAGCCAGGTACGCTACGCACCATCTCAACTCCAACAACACCGAAAGTTCTGCTACGTATTTCAAAAGCCTTTACTCAACGGGGAAGTCTGAAGTAAACCTGAGACAGAGCTATACAGTAATAACAGCACTAGCACACTATATGTAATACATCTCTCTGATGGTTATTTCCATGTCAAAAAGGGTGGGGAGCTATTCTAAGGTTGTATTTATTACAGAAAGCAAGTACTTGATACCTGCATTCCTTGCACTACAACAAAAAAAGTTTGCAAATTAAGTGCTTACTGTCTGATTACAGCTGCACATTAGCTCTTCGTGATCTTGGAGACACATAACATACAACCAGCATGAGTTAGATGAAGACGAGCAGAGGTCAGAGAGAGGATATCTAATTATCACACTGCTTTTTTCACCTCTGCTTTTAGATAGGCACAGGTAGACTATATTATTTTCTGGCCTTTGCTCAAAGTTAACTAAAGCAATACTACCCTATGCTTTGCGAAAGACAGGCTGAAAGGGAGCATGCATGTTTTAGTGTGGTTTTAATATACTTGCTGTGCTAGATGGAAGATAAAAACCAAAAGAAACATTTCAAAGCCTCTTTTATGGGATATACACACAGTGCTTTTGGCTACAAAATAATCTTTAACAATAAAAATGTTGCTTCTGTGCAGCTTAGACAGTGCATCACAAACTACCCAACTGGTTTAGCACAGAATCTAATTTTGCACAGAAACATCCACATACAACACGCAGTTTCTCAGCTGTTGTCCAGACAAAGCAGATGAAGGACTGTTGTCAGGAGCATGTTCTTCCATTGCAAGAAAATCATACCAGAACTCAGTAAGATCTAAAGTTAGGGGCCACCTTCTTCCTAACCTCTGAACAATACTGGAAGACACCAAGTACCAGAAGTTTTCATCTTGATAAAGACTCATGGTGGATAGCTATGCAGTGGTGGGGATTTGGTCCAAACATCTACAGCTCTAGTCCTGCAGAGATGCAAGTGGGCACAAAGATGAGCCAGTTCCAAAGCTCGTGCTTAGTTTACCCGACGCTGGTCATACCACATAATCTAGAGAACCACGTTCTGTCAAACATTCTAAACATGTTCTTTTTTTGTTTGTTTTGCTTTTTAGTGCTTTTCAGTTAATTACTTCTATTTTTAACTGATGTGAAAACCCATTAAGAGAAAAAAACACAGCACATGCATAAACGTTTTTCTCCCTTTGGATAAGAAAATAATTCTTTCATAATAACTGCCTTAATTTGCTGCAAGTTATTTTAATAAAAGATGCTTTTTCCAGGTAGCAGTTTTGAAAGATCCTAGAATTCCCTACATACTTTTAGCAAAAAAAAAAAAAAAAATTAAGTAAACTGACTGTAGTGGGCGGTTAACAGAAAACTCGTTATATAAAAGGAATTTAAATTTGGTCTCCAGTCGACGCTTTGGGAAGCAAACGTAACACTCTCCGATGGCTGTTTTGGTTTTTTTGTTTTTGTTTTTTTCTTTTAAGTAGCCGGGAAGAGCGATGCCCATCAGGACCGGGATCCCCGACGGGCGCAGCGCTACGAAGCCCGAAGCGCACCCCAGCATCAGCCCAGGCTGCGCTTCGGCGTCGCCCAAGGTCACAGCGCGCCTTCCCGGGCGCCACCGCCGGCCCCGCGCTTCGGCCGCCAAGCGCCTCTGCCCGCCGGAGCGGAGCGGAGCGGGGCGG
>NW_010972588.1:1360067-1415857 GCF_000737465.1 Haliaeetus leucocephalus
CGCGGGAAGGGCCACCCCTGCGTCCGCGCCTCGGCCGGCGGCGCGGGGAGGGAGGGGAGGAGAGGGGGGTCTCCGGTTCCCGAGGTGAATTACAGCAGGCTGCGGTGGTCACCCCGCCTTCCACCCGGCCCGGAGCTTCCTGCTGTGCCCCGCCAGGTTTCACACGTGAAATGCGCAGGAGGAAGTGGACAGGAATCGAACCAGGTTAAAAAGTTTCGAGGCACCGCTTGACTAACGGCCACCTCTTTGGGAACACTACTTCATGGGAGTTCTGTTAGCTAACGTAAACTGTGTCTTACCATGAACGCTTTGCAGCTCTGCTTATTGGGGAGAGATCATTTCTTGCCTAGTCTTTCCCTCGTCACAGAGTGGCTGAGGTTGGCAGGACCTCTGGAGGTCATCTGGCCCAAACCCTGCTCAGGCAAGGCCGCCTGGAGCCGGCGGTCCAGGAACACGGCCACTTGGGTTTGAATATCTCCAAGGGTGGAGACTTCATGACCTCCCTGAGCAGACTGCTCAGGTGTTTGACCACTCTCACAACGAAAACATGTTTCCTTACGTTTGAGTGGAATTTTCCTCTGTTTCAGTTTGTGCCCGTTGCCTCTCGTCCTGTCCCAGGGAACCACTGAGAAGAGCTTCTCTGTCGTCTTCGTTCCCCCCCATCGGGTACTTACGGACATGGATAAGATCCCTCCGACCCTTCTCTTCCACAGGCTGAACGGTCCCAGCTTTCGCAGCCTCCGCTCGTAGTAGTCGGTCTGCTATCTGAGATGCCGGTGTCTTTACACCGGTTTTCTCTCTTGAAGTCTACTAAGCGGAAGGGAGAATGCTAATAAAATCTATGACTGTTTATTTATTGAACAATTACAGCCTTTCGCACAGTTAAACTTGACAATTTGAAATGTCTTCTCTGTGAATCTGTTACATAAATCCACAATAACCAGGATCTTCCAAGGCTGTAGAGTTACTGTATCTGAGGTGGCTGTTGGTAGCTGACAGTCCCGTTCACCGCTAGGTCGTTTGTTCAACAGAGTGTCATGACTACTCAGCAAATAATTGCTGTTTAATAGCATCGGTCTCGTTCTCACTGGAAAGGATGGCTTTATGTTTATTGGATATGTGCTCTATAAAAATTCAGGGCAAAAGAGCACAGGAGCTGAGTTGTACCCCTGAGGAAATACAGAATATTGATATGAAATCTCTATTCAGAAAGGATGAAATACACCCAGTTAAACACAGTGTTCTTCAAGTATACCCAGCACCGGGTATGTCTTTAGACCAGAATTAACAACCTGAAGCTGTGTATAGCTTACTCTATACCCAAAAATATTGCCTTCGGTTCAAGAAACTACATGAATGATTTGTATGTTGACCATCTTACTCATGCTACTTGAATATTCATACTGTTGTATTAAAATTGTGTTCTCCTTTAAAATGAGTTACAGAAAAATGCAACAGAAACTGAAAGGCAATCTTAAGTTTTTTCACATAATATTTTGCTCATAGTCAGGACTCAGCCTCCTCCCAGATACAAAGACTCCAGGTCTGCGGGGCCTCGTGCTTCAAGGAAACTAGCTATAGCCAAGCAAAAGTTTTCCAGGTTTCACTAGCTATTTGATGGCAGGGTCAGATGATGTTGACTTCAAAAGCAACACATTAAGGATACATTTGGCTTTAAGTGCCACCTTTATTTCTTCCCATCAGCAAATCTGGTTATCTAGAATATAACACAGAACCTCAGTTATACTGGTACTATTATTAGTTTGTGCCCTTATCTTTGTGGACATAACCTTGAGTAGAAGAGAAGAACAACCACACCTGTGTCCACATCTATGATCAGGACATGTCTTTCCCCAGCATGCTTTTACATTTAAAATAGAAAAAGTTATACTGGACCTTAAGTTTGTGATATGGAGAAGGTAGGTTGGAAAAAGGGTATTTTATAAACCTAACAAATACTTATGGGGCTTCTCTGGAAATGGTATTCTGCATAGATGGCCTGAGTTCTAACTAATTATATGCTTTTCCCAGAAATAAAATTTTATTTTTCCTTGAAATTCTACCTATTAACCTGGGTTTTTCAAATGTCTTAGTTTTTTGGTTGGGATTTATTTCAAATCCATGTCTCGTGATAAAATATATTTTCTTCAGATGTACCTTTGTCGTAGTTATTTAATGCAAAGGAAGCAAGAAATGAGAAGAGGATAAAATACACCAAGCCGTAGCAAACATTTCTTCCCATATATAAACACGAATTACATTTTGAAGGGATTTATATTTCCTGTTCTGTTCATTTCTGTTAACAGGTTCAGGCAGTTATTGGCTGCTAGGTATATTCCAAATCTTACATTTTAAATCATGCTAGCCAATTAGCTACTTTAAATCTCTTTTGCTAACACTCTTTATACTAATTTAGGTAATAAAATTGTGCATTTGTTCAAGAAATAATAAATTTTTTTTTAAATCAATTGAATGTAAAAAATTTTTCTTCCCCAAATACTCAGCAAATCATTATCTCAGCCAGTCATGTTGGAAAATACATTAAACAGATAGCTTTTTTGTTAATCCCAAAGGTATTTTTAACAACATTTGTAGCATAATCTTTCTCCTCATCAACTGACTGATAACTAAATATGTTTGGTACCAGCTTGACACTGCAGAATTCCTGAAAATCCTGTGGACACATAAGATGGGAGCATCAGAGGAGGGGAGTGTTGGTCTCAAGCCATGATACACAGCATGAAAAAGAGGGCTTCATCCTCTTCAGTAGAAGCGGCACGGGCAGTGAGCAACTGAAGAATGACAACGGTGTGCTGAATACAACCCGCGCGTTGTAATACAGCATGGGAAACAAGGAAAATGACTGCAACATTTTGGTAAGATTCCCATGCCTCCACCCACTGCAATAGGAGATTAAAGTACAAACTAAGTAGAAAATAGACCTGCAAGGCTTCAGGTGTCACTTGCAGGAATATGATCAACTCTGTCTGGATAAATAATACAGTATCTCAGTACTGGAGCTTACCCGGGACAGATGTCTCATCAATAACAAACTTGTTCCCTGTAACATTAAATGACTCTGCAAGGCCCAGCAAGCAACAGTGCAGTGAAACTTTTTCTGAGATGAGCAAACAGAAAGTTTGCCACAAGCCCGTGGCACTCATCCTGAAGTACGAGGTGTTGAAGAAAGGCCGGGAGAGATTAGGAAAGCTTGAGGTGATTTACTCTCAATACTGCTAAGCAAGATGGCAACTAGGAAATCTAGCTGCAAAACAACTTCCTCCCTGGCCAAGGGAAAAGAACGATAAAGACAGGGGAATCTCAAGAAGTTCTGTTGCAGATATAACAGATCCTGCCAAAAAATCAAGATATTTGCCAAGAGGGACAAAGAAAAGACGCTTACAAACAAGTTTAAAGGAGCAGGTCTGTCAGGTTCCTGGGATCTTTTCATCACCTGTTGAATAAAATTCTTTTCAGTGGTTCTCTTCAGATATTTCAAAGTGCTAATGAAATAGTGTTTGCCTGGAGAATAAAGGTGCAGCAATTTCTGTGTCAAAGAATTAACTTATTAGTATAGAAGGATTGACAGGAGGGTCTTTACAGGCCTTTTGCACTTAAGAGAGCAATTTGCCTGAATATCTCAAAAGGTGTCTATGTAGTATTCTCTGATGATAGGATAGGAGAAGAATTCTGCTGCTGCAAGGTCAAAACTCCCAGCCAGTGGTAAACTGCATAGCTGTGATAACATCATTAGCATGTGGAAGGAGCTGGCATTTCTTAGCACCGCACTGGACTACTTCAACAGATGGATAAAATCAGATTGGAGAAAGCCTGAAAGATCATGATGTGACAGATGGGTAGAGGCATAAATGATCTCTGGAAAATGGTGGACATGGGAGGGATTAACCACCTGGATTCTGCTGATGGTGTCAGTCTTCTAGGCATTTAGCATAAGAGTTTATAGATCCAACCCTCCATGGGAGCAGTTAATGTGTTCTGTGCATTAGTGGAATCAAGTCAATTGTGATTGTCTTTTGCAAGGTAAAGGAAGAGAATTCCAAATAGGCATTAGGTGGTGGCAAGGTAATTGGGAGTTTGTGCTACCTGACTTTAGATGAAATAGGAGTGATGCCAAACCTTCTAGGAGCTGCTTGACTGTCGGCGAGCGTGGGACCATCAGTTTCCTGAGGCATTTAAAGGTATGAATATGGGCGTGAAAACCTGCTAGTATAGACACTTGTAAAAATCTGTTAAATTATAAAAAACATTCTGATTACAAATACCTAGAGAGAAGAATGCACAAAAATGCAGAGAGAGAACTTCATTGTGACGATAACTCCAGATTTTCCAATTACAGATGGTACAACTTTGTCAGTCTCCTTCTGCGCTTAACGGAGTAGCAGCTACCTCCTCCTCATGGCCGGTGCTGGAATGCACAGCGGGAGCTGGCTGTAGTTGTACTGAGTGGGGTGGGGAGGAGCAGGCCCACTCCAGCCTGTCACATCACCCACAATCAGACTCTGTGCTAATTGTCACAGAAAACTGGATATTCTTTATCATCTTTGAACACTCAAAGGTTTTTGTTGTTTTGCCACAAGGGGAAGTACACCTCAAGTGTGTTTGAAAGACGGTGTTGCTGGGAGGCAGAATAGCTAACCGGGACCTAGTTACCATTAAGTGAGACTGGGAAGGGGCGAGGTGCCAGAAAAGAGGATGCAAAGGAGCAAGCAGCTTCCAGTGCTTAAAAGACTCGTGAGAAGTAGTAGGGCCAGAAGTTACAGACTTGGAACTGGGGAATTTGGTGGTTCCAACAAATGTGTGGAAGTCAGCATGTTGCAAGGCATGAAACAAACTTTATGACATATTCCTGAGTAAGGCAAAAGGCATATATTCAAAATTGCCATAGATTCGTTTGCAAGAATAAGCATGTGTGTAGAAAGATCTGGCTGAGGACATATCCTATGGCATATGCTAGACCTGTTCTGTAAACTTTATCAGTTTAATCCCTGAGGCAACTGTTTCAGCAGTAGAACAGGTGAATCTTCTGTACAGGTTGTATTTAACTTTGGATTTGTGAACTGCTCTCGTGTAAGTGTACAAAATTATCCACAGTAAAGTAATACGAGTAAGAGTAAGCGTCCAGGGAAGTAATGTCTGTGTCTTTAATGGTGCATATGTTTAACTAGCTACAGCCTTTAATGAATATGAGGTTTTATTTAGAGAATTTCCTCTTTCTCAGCAAAATTGTTACCAATAAATACACTGTAGATAAAATATGCAAATGGTATTTTTGGAAATATAATTAGTCTGGAAGTTCTGTTTCCTTTTGCAGTTCTATAATTCTCTAGTGTGACCTTTGAAGGAGCCGTTGGCACTATCTGCCTGTATAAAAACAACAAGCTTCCATGAAAAATATACTTGGAAAATATATAAACATTATTTTAAATTGCTCTATGAAAAGACACTGTCAGTTTGTTGCATAATGTTGCATCTCTATTTTATTTATTTGACCAGGACTGACTGTATGTTCTAAGCCTAAAATATAATAAATTATCAGTTCATGCAAATCTACCTTTCTTCTTATAAATATCACCTTTGTTTGTCCTAGTTTTTTATGCAAGTTATTTTGCCTAGATGTATTTCATTTATGTTTTTAAGAGTTCTACCATAAAACTAGGCCTAGTTGGCTAAAAAAAGAATTCATAGAAAATACTGGCTATATGGATTATTCTACTAATACAAGCACACTGTTTCTGGTAGGCAGTCAGACAGCTCTGAGTCTTTCCTAGATGTAGCTGTAACTTTAGTTGCCTTTGGTAATAAGCACAAGATACTTATTGTCTGCAAGAAAAAAATCAGAGGCATGCCAGTGCTTACATACACAGATGAACATCTGCCCTTCCAAGTCTAGGTTATTTTTGTATTATGTTAAGGAAAAATAACAATGACAAAACATTCTGCACAGAGGCATGAATTATTCAAAAGCATTCTGTATCTGATCTGAAATACAAAATGCTGCAGTACAGGAGCAAATTCAAAAACAACAGAGTGAAAGTGGTTGTGGATTCCTGTTATTTGAAACTTGGACCGATGGCTTGCTTTTAATTAATTTGCTATCAAACAATCTTAACGACATGTTTATAACTATGCCAAAATTGCAAACCATGCCACCATGCTTCTAGGCCACTGAAGCATGATGAAGCAGGCCTCTTACGGTATCATCCCACTGATAAATTTGCACTAGTGTTCTTCAAATAGGTATTATAGAGAATATATATTTGTTCCTTATTTGATAGATAACTCTTAATCTCTGTATTTTTGCACAGTATGTTATACTTTGTTCCGAGAGCAACATGATACCGAATGGCTGTTCTGTAAAAACTAGATAGTCCATGATAAAACAAAATATTTAGTAGACTTAACCCTCAGTATTGTAAACAGCCCCCACAGAACCAACTGAAGGGCCGTGCTGGGGTAGCATCTTTATGCTGATCTGTGGAGGCACTGGGATGGATGGAGCTCAGTACTTAACTGGAGCAAAATGAAAGCATACTTCGAGCCTGTAGCAAAATTCCTGTAAAGATATCCTCCCCATACAACTAGTAGTTCTTAATGTCATTCATTTAAAATGTTTTATTCTGTAAATAATCCCACCTAAGCTTACTGATAATATTAATGTTAACATCTAATAATGCTACTTTATATCATATATAACTATCCAGGTGCACATTCATTTTTGGGGAAGCAATTCTGCAATTTTTAATTAGGAAAGGCTTCCTACTACCTCACAGTTTTCCTATATATACAGACTCTAGGACATGCATTTTTATTTATGAATAAGTATTTTTTAAAAGATTAGAACTGCCCTCCCCCAGTACTGCCAGATTTTTCTTTGTGCTTATTATTTTACCAAAGTCCAGCTCCTGAATTATTATATAGGTGGCATCTAATCCTCTATCCCCCAAAAATATGGAAAATGTGTCTCAGTCATACTTCTGATTGCCTCAAAACTTTGTCAAATGTAACTCCTTAAATATAAATTAATTTCAACTCCATATATTTTGTAGGTCTGATTCATAATTTCTTAAATACTTGGGACTAGCTCTGTTGTGTTGCTTTAATTTCTTTTAGATATAATGCCATGATGCAAACAGCATTTTTATCTAAGTGTAAGAACGTGCAGCTTGTTCCTGACAGTAGCCAGTGCGCACATGTCACCTTCTCCGTGTCAGTGGTGCACACTGTGTCGAGGACTGAGGCTTGTCATAGGAGATGTTGGAAAAAGAGTAATACAATCCTAAAGATGTCAAAATTGCAATGGAATTCATCATTAATTTCATGTTTCTCAGTTCTTCTGTTATGAAACACACAGATTGTTGCCCGTCACTCTCGAACCTGCCTATGAGGAAAGTCAGGTTGCATGTCTTAGGGACAGTGACAAATCCATGGGGAAGCTTTGTGTACTCACACGGATGTTTGAAAAGCGTGAGGAGAGGATTGTGTGAGAAGCAAACTGTTCGAGGCTGGCATATATGAAGGCACAAGGGATTTGAAGAATAATATAAAGAACGGTAACAATAGTTTTCAAAACAAGGACAAAACTCCAGGGGTTGAAACAGCTGAAATTCTTCAGTTACAATAGGTTGCAGTGTATTGTACTCCAACCTACTTTTTCTGCTGTGGCTTCTGCATTCCTCCCTCCTTTAATCTATTCAAAATCCAGCTGTCACAAGCATCCTATTGCTTTTGCTGCTTCACACATTTCTTTGAATCACACTTTTGTTGTGTTGCCCAAGTGGGAAGTGAAGGAGAGAGTGAGAGAGAAACATCAAAACAAGGGTATCAAGTAGTGAAAGGTGGAGCATTCAGGAATAGCTCTTAAAGGTGTTTAATTAAAAAGGAAAATAAAAGCTTTCAGTCATTGAACTGGGCAATGTAATTACTTGTAGGGTCTTAGAATCAGAGCTGTTTTTTCTTTCCTGTTTTTCCTATTATCTGCCACAACTATTTGTAACATTTTATTTCTGATTACATTCTTAGGAGAGTGATGTGTGCTTGTGTGTTTGGGTGGGCACTGCTGTCCTGGAGCCTTGTTACTGATTAGGCCTTTCAACTTGTGCTGTAAACTAAATTCTGTAAGTGAGAATGAAAAAAAAATGGCTAGATTATCAAAATATTTTGGTGAAAAGTACAGTTACTGTGAATTTGGCATTTCACTAAGCCTTGTAACCACTTACGTAGCGGTCAATCTCACTTTTAGTGAGAGTAGCTAGGACTGTATAATGCTTTTTTGATTCTGTTGCAAGATGATCAAAACGTTAGTCTCTGTTTTTGTTCTGACACTCTCATTTCCTAAAGCTGACCAATAATAATTAAAAGTGACAAATGTAGGGGGATGTTTGCTCTGTTGCCAGTGGCTTGCAGCTTTGTCACAGAATGGGAGATGCAATTGCTGAAAATTAAGGGAAGTCACTTTTCACAGTACCCAACACCCACCATATACGTATTTCAAACCTTCTGCCTTTCCTCCCATGAGGCACCAAAGGAAACCAAAAGAAGAGCCATACAAAAGGTTTTATCCCTTTAAATGTTAGATCTCTAAATTTTAAGAGTAGAGTACTCACTGACAGTTTGGTTATAGCTGCACCTCCATAGCAACAACACTTTGACCACACTTTGCAGTTGTATATGAATGTGCCTTATTATTTTTAATCACGCTATTTTAATTGTCACATCTGTTAACTGCTTCATGTCTGTAAAAGGCATAAGACTGCAAGGATCTTGGAATTGAAATAGTGAAATAAGAGGTGTGACCAGTCCGTAATGGGATAAGTGAGTGGAAAGTGGAGGCTGCAGGTTACAGGAGAGGGAACCAAAAGGGAGCTCACATGGCCTATGTGCATGTGTGTACTTTAGCTACACATAGGTGTCCTAAAAAAATGACAAAATCCAGTCCAAAAAGCAAACCAGCCAATTAACAGGTATTGCAGAAAGCTTTAGAAACAACAGTAGGATTTTCTGTTCTGTACCAAATATATTAGCAAACCTCTCATAAGCCTGCCTAATCATAACTTTCCTCACTCTTTTGTAACTCAATCTTTTGTTTTGTGTCCTGTCTTGTTTTTCAGACCACAGGAATGGTCTGCAGCTTGCACTTGGTTTTACGTTTTACATGTGTTTGAAGATAGAATAGGATTTGACTTGGGTGGTGACTTGGCAAAATTTTTGGAAGCATTTGCCAGTAATAACTGTACTCATAGCTTGTTTGTTTTTCTAAAGAAAGTATGTAGTGCACTAGATTGGTATTTTTAAGGACCAATTTAAGAAAACCTGTAACTAAAGGCACATGAATAAATAAGTATTGACTATATGTTTTCCTATCTGAGAATAAATGGATTATTCCACAATCCACTGAGGTACAGTTTATCTTTTTTTTTTTTTTTTTAAAGTCTCTGTCCCTGTATTTGATTTTCTTGTACGAGGGCTAAAGGATTATTTGTCTGAATGCATGATTATTCCTCTCTCATTGCTGTAAATACAACAGCAGTTTGCATAAAATGTGCTGTATTTAGTGGATTCCAGTGCAGTTGTTCCTCTTTACCTCAAGCTAGAGAAAATGCAGAATGTATTACAACTTCAAGGACACATTTTGAGAGTAAGTGCAGACCTCTCAGTGTGAAATGCTAAGGGCCACAATTTCTTTCATGTAGTTTTGCTCCTTAGGGGCTATAATTTATAGCAAAATTTGGATCCAAATATTGTCAGATTCCCTCCTTAGATTTATGTAGTAAAATTTTCCATCACAATTTCTAAAAGAGGAGTCCTACATATTTTTTTAAGTCATGAGTACATCTGATATGTTTTAGTATAGATATGTTTTTGATTTTTTTTTCATTTGCATTACAGCCTTCACATTTCAAAGCAGCATTATATAGCCTGTTAAAACCAAGCAAATTACCTGACGCAATACTGTTCTCATACGTTCTTTTACCAAAGGGCATTTAATATCAAAGGTGAGGAGTGGCAAATGCAGCTAAACTAGAGAATCCGTAAGACAAAGGAAAAATAGAATAATAGGAAATATTTGCTAAGCTCACATGTTTTTGAAACAGAAGACTGACCAGAACACAGACCACCTGCAATAGCTGTCATAAATTCCAAAAAGAAAGCCTGGAAAAAGCTGCTTGTTAGAAATTTAAAGGTCAGTATTATACAAGGACATTCATTCACTGGAGAGCTTTCCAGTCTGTCAAAATTAGCAGTTTCACCACTGAAAATCTTTTTTTTTTTCAGCAGGCTGTAGAGCAAAGTTAAACATTTGGCCACCTCCTACTCATGTTTTGGGACTGAAACGTGTGATTTTGATGGTGTAGTTTTTATGGCTTTAGGGAATCTTCAACTGTGGAAGCGCAAACAACTTTAGAAGAAGTGGAAGAGAGATAAGAAACCCCACCCCCAAACGGGCTATCTGATTTTTGCATTAAATCTGCATGAATAACACAATGATGGTGAAATTAGATAAGAAAATCAAAATCATCAAAATGAACCATGAAGAGTTACCTGCCCCCAACAGTAAGACTTGCTTCACCTTAGCAGCTATGTCTGAAGGAAAAAAATAACAATTCATTTGATGGAAAAAGTAGGGAAATGAAATCTAATGGATACTTAATAATAATGCTTTAAAAATGCTTATGACATTATATATTATCCTAGTGCTTACAGGATGATCTTCATCACTCTGTCCTTTGTTTTGTCACTCGAGTACTGAATTCTACAGACTTTGAGAGAGAAGTTATGTTTTCTTCTTTGTTTCTACGTCATCTAGACTATTATACCTTAGTCTGGATTGTAATCTTGGGGAATACTACAATACGGAGACATATTTATAATTATATTTTAAATGACTAAGCAGCATTCAGTACCAGATAAAAGCAGATGCTGTTACATCCCCCAGACTGTATTTATCTCAGTAGTCAAATACAGTTTGCTGGTAACCAGATGTACTGATTTGCATCTTCAAAGAATATTTTTGGATGAATGCACGATGGAAATAAAGTCGTCTAGCTCCTCAGTGGGATTGCATGAAAATCTCTTGGGACAAGTTACTGTGAACAATTGGCACAGAAGCAGACAAGGCTCTTAATTTTGCGTGCTCTTAAGTGGCTTAGTGTTTCTGGTACAACTTTGTTTTGGGCTCAGCCTCAGTAATACACATAGGTCTCCGCATTTGCTTAAAAAGCCCCATGCTATATTACTGAAACAACAGATGAAAGTCACACTGATAATAGCTTTATTCAACCTTGCTGAAAACGTTAAGTCTAGTAACAATAAAGGCTTAACTGTTCTACGTGCCGGCCAACTGGCCTTTGTGTATTAGAGCAAACAATTGCAAGCATTTAGCATTTCAGTACACATAAACCAGAACTACTTGGGAATGCAGGTTCTGAATACGTACCCCTGATGCACCCACACTGCGGAATGGCAGAAATACACATTGTTGGAATCAATATCGGTGACTTCATCTTTGCAAAACTACATGTTAGATTCATTTCAATTTTGCTTTCCCACATTCGGGTGAAACACAAGAGATTGTTTCAAATTTGCTGAAACTCCACGGCCTCTTGGGCAGAATTTAGGCTTGCTCATTTTGCACTGACCTGGCAGAGTAGGGAAGGTACGAGACTCTCTGCAGCTCCTATAACCCACCTGGGACTGGAATCAGGAGTGGTTTCCAGCTGCTGCCTGCCCTGCAGAGTCCGGTTAGGTGCAACCTGCATCAATGGAGCTGGAGCCAGTCACGTTTCCTTGCCTCAGCTGTACCAGCTGGTTTAATGAAAAGCATCATCTTTCCTATTGACTGTTGCCTTATGCAGCTCTGCTGGGGAGCAAAGACATTGGTAAATGAGCAAAGGATTTTCAGCAAATTGTGAGGTAAATGGTGTAGAGTCTGGTTATCTGCACTTGTAGTCATTTGGGGTCCCTGACCTGCTTATGCTTGTAAAGTCTACATTGAAAAGCTGGTATAAAATAAATCAGAAACAGGAGAAGGAGAAAAGCCATGCTTTATCTGTTTTGAATTTCATCTTCGTGTTATTTTTTTTTTCTGAGTTTGAATCACTAGTTACTATTAAAATTATTCATCTTGATAATTCTTAGTATGAAAAGCAGACTTTTTTTTTGCATTTAGTTGCTTGATTGTATGGTTATTATATGATTATATGGTACTTGTATTTTTATTTTGCAAAAGTTGCTTTATCTGATATGGACTAACTTATTTTCACTCTTAAGCTACGTTCTTTATACAAAAAAAAATGTTTCCACTCAGCCTCAGCTGCTCATGACTTTGGTTTAAATAATTGAAGATACTTACGGCAGTGCTTTAATTTTAGATGTCAGATATACCCTCCTCCTCCTCTCTGCTTTAAAATTTTTTTTTATTTCTCCAATCCCATTCTCTGACTCCTCTTCCCTCAGACCACCAGCATATGAACATGTGTGTTCAGGTCACTTCTATTAAACTCTTACTTTCCTACAGGATTTCTTCTTCCTTCTTGTTCGTGATAATACCTTTCCTTTATTTGCTTTTATTCATCGTGATTTATCTAACATACACTTTAGAAATACTTCAACTGAGAACAACAAAACTTCATCACATTAGGAAATTCTCTCTTTATCTTAGCAGACTATAACTGTGCACATCATTTCAACTACAATCAAAACCTACAGGACTCTCTCTGTGCTTGGACTCTTCCTGGGAAGTTTAAAATCAATCCTTGGAGATCCACCAGCCAAAATTTTGCCTTTTCTACTTGTGGCGTTACTGATAGCAGCAGTGGGTTATTGCGCTCAGCATGAAACAATGACAGAAAGGTCTCATCACAGGCGTTGGCAGATAATGACAGAGCTTTTTGAATGAAAGACCACCATAGCTTTTAATATAGGAAAAGCAATGTATTTCCATCATCTTCCTCTCAGAAATTGCTGATACATCGCCTATGTATCTTGTTCTGGCATTCACTTACAAAATCTACTGACTTCATAATTTCTTGGCATTGCTTACAGACTAAGGCCCTGTGGCTTTGACCGTCTATTATTTCCACAGTGCCTGATACCAGCCCCCTGGAAGTCAGAGTGCTGTGCTCTAGTCTGATATTTTCAGACTAGCAATTCTGAAGTCATTTTAACAAGCTTTCAGTCGTGATACAAGGATAACATTATGCCAGCAAGTAGCTTGCATGGTTGCCTTTAGAATAATTTTTGAACATGTGGTAACAATGTCTTTTTGGAACATGTGGCTCTTTTTTCTCTGAGTTACATGAATTCTCTGCTGTATATTTAGGGAATGAGTTTATTTGGTTTGATTTCTTTGTTTTTGCTTTGAGAAAACCAAGAGGGCTCCTGTTACTAGCTTGTGTTGCATTTCTGATTAAAAGCTTTCCATTATGTGAGAGAAAAAAGTACTGCAGATGCCCGAGCTGGATTCATCTAATCTCCTAGGAAAAATCACTCCATAGCTGTATCCCAATGAGAAAGAATGCTTTGCTGAGGCTGGGATCACATGCTCTGTACTGCCAGTGTCCTAATCCAAGGCAAACTGAAATGTTTCATAGCATCCATGAAAGACATCACAGTGCTTGGGGCAATGGGGCATCCAGCCAATACCTCTAGAATCACTTTTTCTATGGCAATCTCTTTGTGTTAGAATAAAAGCATTTCCACTTTTAGAGGGATATGGCAGTATTTTCAGAGATGTCCTTGTTGGTTACTTTATTTTTGAATAACAAGCTGCAGACAGAAACAGTAAGTCCACCAACAGTATTCCCTTAAATGCCACCTATTTGTGGTGTTTGGGACACATCCTGAACAGCTTAGCTGCCTTGTCACATCAAATGATTGGAAGGCATTTTGACATCATTTAGCCTCTGACCTCAAATTTCACTCTCAATAAGCAGAAACCAAAACATACTCCACAAAACACTGAGAAAATAGAAACTGCCACTGTGTCATTCCAAAATGAATCCCTATCGCTACAGATGAGACATTTCCCTGCTTTCGCACAATAGATGCTTTTATTTATTACTATCAAGACTGGAGCCAAAGTGAACAATCTCTCTTTGTATACAGATACTTCTTTTAATTTGTTAGTGGGTTGATCCTTTTAAAATTGCTAATTAGCTGAGCTGTTATTAATGTGACTCAAATAACTGGAAAATCTCATGGTCTTATGATCACAGGGCTTTTCAACTGACTGGTGCACAAGTACCACTTACCTCATAAGTAAAGAGGTGTTTAGCCCAGAAAGAAGAAAGTAAAGTAAGACATACTGTTCAAATTGACAATAAAAGGAGTGTTCTCAATATTGGTTTTTAACACTTCCCATACTTGCTGATTAAAGGGTCTATTAGTTTCTTTAGCAAAAAAATACACTCATTGCAAAATTAATAATTTTTAACCAGAAGAGACTTTTTTCGTTTCCAAGTTTCTCAGGACATACTGAAGTGTCTTACTCGCAATGGAGGTCCTACTACAGAACGAACATCCTTGTCTCTGTTTTGTGTACTCTATTACAGAGGTAAGTCCTTTGGTTCCCTGGTGTGGTCAGCATACCTTTGTTTTCAGTGTGTAGTCATTGTTATTAAACCTATGTTCACGTTATATATTGTCTGTAGTAATTTATAATTAAATAGTAGCATACTTTACTCCAATTACTAGTCCTCTGTATGTTAAATCTCTGTTTTCTTTTTGGAGGCTTATGCTAAAAAACTACTAACATCCCTTCTCCTTTTCCTTCCCTCTCCCTCTGGAGAAATAAACCAAACCATTGACCCTACTTCAGTTGCTAACAGGGCAGCTGGGGAGCAGGGAGTTGTGAGAAGTCTTTCTTGCCCGTAAGTCAATTTGTTGTTTCATACAAGTCAGCTGAGCTCAGCTTAAATTACCAAATCTGCAGTTGGTAGTAACTGGTGTTTAGTAAACGCTTTTTTTCCTTGAATCCAGACCTTCTTTTGGTAGAAACAGTTGGAATCTAGTTGTTTTCTAGAAATCCCATCTTTTGAGAAGAGCTATCAAATTGGAGCAAAGAGTAATGAGAAAAATATGACATGCAAGTGCAGCTTAGTAGTAAATTATAGCTTCGTAATAAAACTAACTACCACTAGGATATAACTTAATCTGTTTAATTCAACCAGATGACAAGTGCACATGATAGAAACTATGTGCTTAAGGTGATAAAAGTCACCATGGCTAGACAGATCAAGTGAACAATATTGCCAAAACTTTATTTACTTGTGTAAAACAGAGGGATGTTATAAAAACTGTGTCCATATCAGATTTGGTGGTCTAAGCAACTACATTTTTGTAAGGATTCTCAGTCTTATCAGCCTTAGCAGCCTTTGAGTCTTACTTTTTATTATGCTTGCAAAAGATGTCCTTATTGAAGTTACTACAATATTACTTTACTGACTCTCAGTTTTAATGCTTTGCCAAATACCTGGGAAAAAAAAAAAACATGCGTGTGACATAAGGCATCTCCCGTCACTGTGGAAAAATAAAATGGTATATCCAGATAGGCAGGTGGAAACTGGTGTGTGTTTGCTCTGCTCATAGTCCATGGTGGCCAGATTTTAATTCTGCTCTGGTCTGAAAGCAGGACAGCTGTATAAATGAAAGGCTGTGTCTAAGCACTGCTCTCCAGAAGCCATTATTAGCAGAAGCACAACACTCCTTTAATGAAAAAGTTACACACAGCCAGGTAGGAACAAAATAACAATGAACTGTCTGTACCCATCAACAGAGCTTAATCATAAGTTTTATTTTAAGTAAGAAATATAATCTAATTGGTGGATGCATCGTTGCACAGTCTGCTTATGGTCAGAAACAGGAATGAGATGTCAGCTGCGCAAATGTCAATACCTAAATCTGCTGTTGGTACAAGTGTTTTCAGATTTTAGTCCGCAAGTCTTATTTATGTAAGACACCTGTTCATACCAACAGGTTCCTCAAAAGGGAGGTAGCAAAAGGTGTAACTTAAAGTCTCTTCTGCAAGTATTACTAATAATTCATTTTAGAACAGAAAATGCTGAATTTTGATGTTGGGGCCATATTCCACTGCAGGCCACTTTTTTATTGTATTTGTGTTATGGGTTTGTGTGGCACAGTAAGCCATGACAATTTGCAGTAGGTTTCCACTGCAAATCTCAAAATTGGTTTAATGTTCCTTTCATCAGGTGCCACATTATGACATGACTGTTTGAACAGACACCACTTGCAAAAAAGGAAAAACCTTAATCTGTTTTTTGGTAGAAAACAAGGTTATTCATTATTGTGGCTCGGTTACCTAAGAGAGAGCAGCACAGTAGTCTTATTACAGACATGCATTTCAATGAGCAAGGAGAAATTCTCTTGTACATTAATTGCTTTAATGTATGTCAGTCAAGAAAGAGCTCGTACATAAACAGATTTTAGCTAATGGAGAGCTAAATTTTGTCATGTTGCCTGACCTGAGCTAATTAGATTGTATGTCACAGTTTAAATATATAAACGATCATAAAAATAAATGTTTCTCACTAAAATGTTTATTATATTGGCAGAATTATTAAGAGTTTAATTTTATTTCTATAAATATTAAATGACAAGGTGTTCCAATCCAATGTCGGGGGAGGTTTCGATATGATCCCAAGAGCGAGATTAAGACACAAACGAGGTCAAATGCCGTATAGTTGAAATAGGTTTTATTATCAAAAGTGGAAAATGGTAGCGATAGGATAGAATGGAAGAAAAGGTAGAAATTAAGCAAGCAGTTGGGATAGGATTGCTAGGATAGTCACCACCACGGATCCAGCGGCGTCCCGTTGGTCCTCAGTCTTCAATTCTTTGGAGGTGAAGAAGGCCCCGCCACGGCTTGTCTCTATGAGTTTTTTATAGGGCATATTTCAATGATGTCATGCGCTGCAGGTTTCGTCCATCACATGACCTTCGCGTGATCAACACCAGAAACCAGTATCTTACCAGCTCCAGCCCCGTTTCCTCCTCTGGATGCCTCAATGGCCTGGTAATCGTCCTTATCCGCAGGAGTGTCCTGCTTAAACAGGCCATCTTAGAGACAAAGGGCTCAAGATAAGCAGTTCGCAGTTCATAGTTCCTTGAGATGATGGTCCAGTCCCCCACACCTGACAATCTTTGAGGCAAATGGTTCAGGATAAGAATTCAGTCTTTTACACAAGACTGTTCAACTTGTGGATGTTCAGCATTAAGAACATAACTTTGAAATACTAAAAAGCAAAAATATTGATTTTTTGTTTGCTTCTTTTTCATTTTTGAGAGCACCTATAATGAAATCTTCGTTAAAAATTGTCTCAATGTGAATACAAAATTTACCAAAATAGGTTTTTTTAAAAATTGACATCATACATTTGCAATCAGACTTTGCATTACTGTAATAAGCTGATACAATTGCTGAATTCCAGAAGTCATTTTCAAGACAAGATTTTGGAATTGTAATACAGCATTTTTTAAGCTTGGCTGCTATGTGGACACATTTCAGATTACGAATGATCTCAGTTGACACTTCATTCTTGAGAAGAAAAGCTGCTGTCAGAGTAATTCATTAATATGATTACATGAACAGAAAATGAAAAGCATGACCAGAAAATCCAACAGGAATTCTTATGAAAAAAACACTTTCAAGTTTTCCAGAGGCCATATCTTCTCCCCACACACCGGCCAATGAATTGGCTAAATGTAATTTTTTTTTTTTCCCCCCAAACCTCCAGAAAATGGCTCTGGCCATTATGCATTCTTAAAAAGTGGTGAAATAAAATCATGACTTCTTCCTGTCTGATTTGACACTGGATTCCTTAGGCCAGCAGAGGTCCTTCTGAAGCCTGTGGTAGTCTTGTCCAGCACAGGCTACTCAGGACACCAGTAAGGGCTGCTCCCTAGGGACTCCTCCTAAACTGAAACCAAGTCCATGGAGGTTTAAAGCAGGAGTCTGCCTTTAGCAAAGCTTTTTTGATGCATTTCCATGACAATATAGATTTTTTATTCATGCTTTAACTTTATAGACCTTGGGGGAGCATAAGATGTTTCAAGAGATGAGATTTCTTGAGTTTCTTTGGAAGTTTCAGAAATGTACAGCATGAAAGTTGTTCAATATTAAAAAGGGAAGAGATTTAGGATGGAATTTTCAGAGGCACCTAAAGGACTTTTGTTTTGCTCTGAACTCTTTATTTGCTTAGACACGTCTGAGGACACCGCATGTAGACTATGGTTTTGTATGTGCTTTGTTGTGGCATCATGTAGTTTTGAGAGGGATGTGTAAATGACCTAAGGATGTATATTCACGTAATACACCATTAAAAACAGTCTTATTGAAGCAATTTTAAAATTACCTACATCTGAAATTCACATAAGATATATCAATAGAGAAATAGGCCACAAAGCAAGAAATAGCAGCATTATTTTAGGAAAGTAGACATTTTTCTGTAACATGCTAGTATCTTTAGCAATTGATGAGCCTCTTGAGAAAAAGCTGAATGGTTTATATTAACCCACTGGCGTAGTTAGCTCACTACTCTGTGGGGATGTGTGAGACACTATTAACCACAGAAAGAATGACTATACATGCAGTAGGGTTTCAGCAGGCCCTCTCTTGATGATTGTCCATGCTGCAGAGGAATAAAACTTAGACTCAGTAGTCACGAAGGATGCTGAGGTTTCATAAAGCAAGACTGTGGTTAAAGTTCATAGTTTTATATAAACAACGATACTTAAAAATTTAAAATCCACAAAGTTTAGGTTTGGGGGGACTCTCAGTATATGGTTTTAGAGTGAGGTAGGCATTGCAGTTGCTTGTAGGTGATGTGAAAATTGAAGAGGTGAAACAAAAGGAATTAGACTTGTGACATCAAGGCTAGGTATTCTGTAGGTTTTTAATTTATTTTTTTTTACAGGAGAACTGTAAACTTCAAAAAAGTAAATGGGATGCTAGAGAGTTAGCAAGCATTGGTGTGGATGAGTGTGTAAAAACTTTGAAATATAAATGAGAAATGAAAATGATCTCCTGGCAATTCAAAGCAATATGTGAGAAGGAAAAAGATCAAAGACAAGGGTTACTGTACCTGAAACAGACAAAAGAAACCCCTACAGGGCAGTTGAGGGGAGTTATTTTGTGGAGGAATACTAATGCAGAAAACCTTGTGATCATACTGTGTTCTCACTGATCAGTTTGGTGCCTTTTTCAAGACATGGCCCCTCCCTGCTGGTCAGACGGTGTTGGGGAGCTCAGGACTGATGTCTCAAATACCCTGAGGAAGAGCACAAAACAGTCTTTCAAATACAGTAGGTAATGCACATCTCAAAGCTTTTGTTTTGAGTTCTGTGTCTTTATGGAGTGGAGCACTGAAACAGGCATTCTTGATCCTTTCGACTAATCCTCTTTTTATAACGCTGACAATGCTGTGAAATTGCTTCTGTCTTCCCTATCAAGTACAACTGCACCTGGGTAGAAGATGATGCTCGGTACAGATATGTGCTTATGCTGGAATTCAGATGTCTGGTTGTTATGACTGTCCTTTAAAGAAGGCTGAAGAATGAATGTGTGACTAAAACTCTGATGGATCCCAGCTGGACGTCTGACAATATGTGTGAAGATCACCCCACGCGCGTCTTTAAATAGGCATCTTATTCAAGGAAATAGATGCTTGGGAAATAGGTCTCTGTTACTCATTAAAAGCAATACAGTAGTCAATGAAAGAAGTTTCATGTGATAGGGTTTGCTTTACCTTTAGCAGATCAGGCATTTAATAAACTAAACTAATCTGAATATGTGAGACAGTTATCAGGTCCAGAAGCAAGTAGGGTTTATAACATCCACTGAAGCTTGAGATTAAATTTTGACATTTTCTAAGGAAAATTATGTGAAAACAGCAGATAAAAATCAGCTTTCTTAAATTTCTCTTTCTGATGCATAATTAGTAAAGCTATTATTTATGTTTCTTTTTGCTGTATGGTCTTGGATGGAGGTTACAACTCTGCCATGTGTCATTCCCCTCCATCTCCTTCACCAGGTCCTTTTGATCTACATCATGTTTCTAAGAGTCACCAGTTTTTTGTCTTTATGGACATCTAGTCAAAATATTTACATGTCTTTTATTTCCTCCCTTTTTCATTCCCCCAGTGTGTACTTATTCAAACACTGCTGACAGGCTGCCTCTCTTGGCAGCCTTATTTTGCTTATGTCCTTTTTCACTCTTTGCTTGTGTTCTTCTCTCTGTTTGTTTGGCAAATGATCTCTTGTTACAGCTGAGTTTTCTCTTCTGTTTCTCCTCAGATAAACACTTCTGGCAGATGTTAGCCTTTAAAAGAAGAAAAAGAAACCTGGAAGCAAAAGTATTCAACCTTACACTCTCTATGTTTGATTAAGAATAGTATTCAGTTTAGTTCAACTTTATAACAAGTTTCCAACAAATAATACTGACTTAATTCATGAGTTTATTTGACATTTAGATGTCATTGGTTGAACATACCTCTCTGTTCTCACCTTACTCTGGTTCTGAATTTAATTTTTTAATTCAGGTGTTTGCATATCGCTTTTGAAACCACAAGTTCCCCCACCCCTGCCCCTTCACTGCCCACACACTTTCTGTCTGAATTACAGCTCTGCTGGTTGGAGTACTATTTGTAGTGCTCTCTTCTTCTCTCTCTGAACCATAAGTTTAAAAAAAACAGTGCCTGGTTTATTTTAGCTTTATGCATCACTTATGGAAAGACAAAAAATAAAATATCTACTGATTGACTGTGTCACATGAAGAATAATGGTGGTGATGCTGTTGTTATGACAGCCTAAAGACATAATCAAGACAGATTTTGTTGGTGGAAGCGATATCTTTTATTAGAACAGCTTGGATCACTGGCAAAATTAGACAAGTTTTTGGGCATGTGAGTCCTTCTTCAGGTCTGAAATAGAAGCAGCAGACTTCAAAGCTAAGTACAAGCTGAGAGCATTGCCTTATAGTTATTACATTAGCTGTGTCTCAGACCATCTCAAAGAGAAGGCAGCTGATGTTTTTGAAGGAAAGAGAATGGCGGAGGAGGGAACAGAGAGAGGAAGAGGAGTCTGAGGAAGAGAGACATCAAGGTGGTGGGAGATTCTAATGTCACAAAAGCACTCTCTGTGCGCTCATGGGTTTTGATATCTAGCAGATTTGTGAAAGCACCCAAGTTTTTCTTTGGAAAATGCTGTAGGATTCCTTGAGGCTCAGGCCTAAGACATTCAAAATGCAGTGATTATTGTCTAAGAAATGTTCCCTCCCCGATAACTGGGTGCTTCTGTCCTTTACATGTTGTATATGCTCCTTCTTTCTGGTGCACAGCAGTTGCTTAGTTTCACCTGCATAGCTACCCTGAGAGCATTTGACGCACTTGATGAAATGTATTATGTCCCCAGAAGTACAGGCATAGGAGTTCATTTTTCTGTGTTAAGGGGTATTTATTGTGCTGGTAGTGGAGAGATGTTGGTTACATTTTCTACTTGGGAAAGGCCTAAATATACTTAGTTTGTTTTGGCCACAGGCAGCTTGCTTCTCATAATGGGTTTAGTGAGGTTGGGACCTGCATAATTAGAAGGGTGGTTCTGGAGAGCCCTCTTTCAAAACAGGACTTTCTTCTAACAAATCTTTCAACAATTGCATCTGTGTAGGTTCCAGTACATGAAATTGCAAGTGGGAAGGATGTATTAGAGCTTGATGATATTCTGCTACCACTACACTATTTCAACATTGTGTGTATCCGACAGCTTATCTTGCTTTTCTACTTGTGGCAGTCAGTCTGATAAAATATTATCAAATTATTAATACATACAAACAAAAAGAATATGCCCTTGCCTTTTAAATAAGAGGTCCTAGCAGCAAAAAAAAGAGGATAAATGATGCTAACATTAGCTTTTGTATGGTCTTCATCACCATGTGCCAAGTATGTTGATTGCGCTATAGTTAAAATGACATTTATGCAACCGATTAAATCACTCTGCGGGGGAGGATTTGCTAACAGTGTTGCATTTAACCTACTCCCTAAATCTTTTTGTTTAGTTAGGAGCCCAACGTGATGATCAATGTATGATCATTGTTAACATTTGTTAACCTCATCCACATTTTGACCTTTTTCACTTCTGCTACTGATGGTGATTCTTGGTGACTACTGGCAATGCTGAAATACAATGTCTATACCGTTTAAGTGAACAGCCTACACTGTCCTGTTCACTGTAGGGAATCCAATCTGTGTCTAAATAACCAGACAACTGTATATAGTACTTTGGCCTTTTCCAAGAAATGCCTCCTCTATTTGGGTAATGATTTATAATCCAGTTCTCTTTGGTTTCCCTAAAGCTGTCCCATGATGTCTTCTTTCAGCCAAAAGTTTTCCTCAAATCCTTGTTCCCTGAATCTCCAGATGTATATTCTGCCCTTATATGACCAAGTTGTCCACAAGAGGGAGGTCTTTAGAGTTTCATGGAGGACATAGTACAGGTGGGTAGTTTGCCTTTGTAATGATTGTAATGTCAGTATTGAACTGATTAATATTAACAATATTATTTAGTATTAAAACTTGGAAGATTTACTGAAGAGGTGCTATGAGCACTTGTAATTCTTCGGGGTTTGGGGGTGACAGTGCTTTGTAGGAGAAGTTCCACAAAGCTGTCATATTCCTTAGTGGAACACAAGAGAAAAGACCTAGTATTTTGCAGATGGAGTGAAAATGGTCTCACTGTGTCACATCTGAGAGAAGGATCTCGGCAGCCTCTGGTTACTGATCCCAGAAACTACCAGTTTGGGGTTAAGTTTGGGCAGCACTTTTTCTGAGGGTTGGTTGGTTAAAAGCTTAGAGTGGTAAGGACAGATGAAGTCTGGGCAGACCGTAGATTTTGGGGAAGATAAAGATATAACTTCTCCACAGGAAAATTAATAATAATAAAGATGTAGCATGGGGAGTTGCAGCAGTTCTTCATCTCCAGTGCTTCCTGACCTTGAAGTTGTGTCATTCTCTGCTTCTCACCAGAAGTCAGCCACATCCAAATCAATTCATACTGTGGAACTTTCTTATCTCCAGCTGGGACAATATGTTTCCAAAATGTCTTTCCTTTTTTTTTGATCCTACAGCAACACAAGAAACGTGGAAAAGCCTGATGTATTTAATAATGGTACTGTAGTGTGCTGGTGTTCTCTGCATTTAGGAAATGCTCATCTAAGAATAAAAGCTCTTGTGACCTGTACTTTATAGTCTGATTTCAAAATACTGAAAAAAACCATTTTGTTTTAAAATTATGTATTCTTTCACGACAAAACTTCCCACAGTATTTTCTGTATTTTACATCTGGCTCTACCAGAGTCTTTCTGTTCCTTCCAAGTGGAGACATACTTTGTGGAAAGCCATTTGTAAAGCTAATGATGTATCTTTAATAGAGCATATAACATGAGATTAATTCTTAGTGCTCTTTGGAAGACAAAGTCTCTGGAAACAAGCAGTCCTCAAGCTTATAGCTGCAGTGGCTCTCCCAGGGTGACACCCTTGAGGGTCCTCACCCATGGGCAGGACACTGAGCTCAGGGCCTGGGCTCAGGCTGTGGAGGATTGCTCAGACATCGGCCAGATCCCAGCCTTGACAGATATCCCAGATGACGTGGGATTTGCCGTATTAGATAGTTACATCCTGTGCAGGACACACTGCTGAGCACACCCACCCAGCACGCTCAGGAGGATGCAGGCACCGCAATCTCGTTGTGCGGTTTGTCCTCAGTCACCACCGTGCCCTAAAGCTTTGAGATGGACCTTCCCAGGGCAACACGGGGATGTTTCTGCTGAGGGTTTGGCTGAGAGTGGAGGAATGGCTTCCCCTGCAAGCTGTGGCATGCAGTAGTTGCTGGCCCCAGAGCACCGCTGCACTGGCAAGACTTTATCTCGCACTGATGTAATGAAATGGCTGGTACGGTTACATTGGCCACGGACTCAGCCCCTTTGACAACCCTGGCTTGATTGATGCAGCTCTACTGATGTTTCTTATCTAGCGTTTATGGATAGAAAATACTCAGTAAGGAAAATAAAATAGAATATAGGCATTTTTAATGCTACCATGCAGCTTTTAAAATTTAATGTTATCACTTAGGACTGTTGAAATATTACATAAGGAAATACAAATATTTGACTGAAGAAACACTTCATCTTGTCCTTTTGCAAATAATTTTTCTAATACATCATTTAGCTTAGTGACAAAGTACATATTCTATTCACTCAGGGCTTTTTTCCATCCCCCTCCCCTACTGATATTTCTCTTTGGGCTCTGAAATCATGATTCAGAATATGTCTGGGTGATTATAGCCTACCTGAGATATATTAAAAAAGGTTTAATTCCAGATGACCCATATAGAGTTATAAAATATTCAGATTCGTGCTTTAACCCCAGCCAGCAACTAAGCACCACACAGCCGCTCACTCACTCTGCCCCCCCCCCCCCCCAGTGGGATGGGGGAGAAAATCGGGAAAAGAAGCAAAACCCATGAGCTGAGATAAGAATGGTTTAATAGAACAGAAAAGAAGAAACTAATAATGATAATGATAACACTAATAAAATGACAACAGCAATAATAAAAGGATTGGAATGTACAAATGATGCGCAGGGCAATTGCTCACCTCCCGCCAACCAACACCCAGCCAGTCTCCCAGCAGTGATCCCCCCGCCCCCACTCCCCCAGTTCCTAAACTAGATGTGACGTCCCATGGCATGGAATACCCCCTTGGCCAGTTTGGGTCAGCTGCCCTGGCTGTGTCCTGTGCCAACTTCTTGTGCCCCAGCTTCTTGTGCCCTGGCTGGGCATGAGAAGCTGAAAAATCCTTGACTTTAGTCTAAACACTACTGAGCAACAACTGAAAACATCAGTGTTATCAACATTCTTCGTATACCTAGCTCAAAACATAGCACTGTACCAGCTACTAGGAAGACAGTTAACTCTATCCCAGCTGAAACGAGGACAGTAATCTGGAAAAGAGCTTTTTTTCCATGTTTAGAAAGCAATAGAAAACATGTAGTTTTGCTGTTAGCTGAGAGTACTATACAATTATTCTCCAGTAATGCAACATCTAAAAAGCTATTTACTATAAAAGTACAATTTACACTAGCACTTTCCCTTTATTAAAAGGGGGAATTGATAATAATTCTTAATTAGAAAATAGAATATTAGTCAGCAGTGTTTAAAGAGATGTCATACATTATAGCCATATAGTAATTAAAAAAGAAGGGAAGATTTCTTCACTATTTTGTTTTTCGTGTTTGCAACTGCGAATTAAACATATTCAAACATGGGTCAAACAAACTGCAAAACATCCTTGGTGTTGAGATAACAGGGTAAGGTTTTCACTGCAGAAACAAATTTATCAAATATTCTTAGTCCCAGCCTAAACTCGTTCATAAAAGAATGGGAAGGAGGTAGATGGCATATACTCTAATGTACCATTTATGTTTTAAGTAGACACATTCAGCGTATTTGATGGAGATTCATCTATTATTTCAATCAGCATGAATCTTAGCTGTTGTATTTAGTAAACGTGGCTCAGAAAAACCTCTTTAAAGGCAGAAATCCTGAAGTGCACTGCAGAAACACAATACTGTGAACTGATTATCTGAAGAACACAAGGGTGTTCAGACCTTTAAAGACAGCAAGCCATGAAAAACTTACTTGATCAGTGTGCTTTAGGGGAAGTTGATGACTCAGTACTTGACTTCTAACAGTATTCATATACAGTCCCGTACACCTCCATGTGCAAGTCCTCCACTCTCCTTTTTTAATCAGGCAAGTCTGTATTGCCTGCACACAACAGTATTACTGCTGGGTACATCAGTCATGGGTTTTAGAGTGCTGTTATCACTTGTGTGTATACAGCTTAAAATCTATCGCAACACAAAGCCTTCTGGGTACTTACCCAGTCACCCTGTTTATGCTCACAAACTGCTCAGATTTATGTCAATAGTTGAATAAATAAAACTAATCCCTTTTTCTCTGACACCTTATTTTTCAAATATGAGAAAATTAGCTTCTGTGTGCCTGACAAGTGGGAAGTTCTTGCCTTCAGATTTACAGCCTGGCAAAGAAAGTCAAACAGATCACGTCTCTCATCAAGGACGCACCAGAAGAGGGTGAGGTAGCTGGGAAGAGCTATTTTCTGCTGCTGAGTCCCTGCGCTTTAAGCCCAGGATCAGACAAATGAACGCAGGCAGAAGCCTGACCTGAAAATAGCAGATTTTCAGTTAAGGTCACTAATGAGGATTTTAATTAGTTGAGTAAGCCAGTGTCAATACAATCAGTAAACCAAGCTCCATGACCTAGCAGCCTACTTCTTCCTGAAGGTAACTGTTTTGTAGATGTGTGGATATCAGGCCTTTCTCAGCCATTTTTTACCATTTGTTGGCACAAGTCTGTCTTCGTTGATTTGTATTTTAATTCATTTTAAATAACATGGCTTTTCTTAGGGTGTAGACCTGTTCTGAACATGCTCATCTGTACTGGGGCGGCCACCCATTTCCAACAAGAGCTGATACAGCCATGTGGCTCACTCATGGGGACCTGCTAGACCAGGGTCTCCTTCTCTGCTGGCAGCTGGGCTTTCCCCACCTGGCCCTCTCCAAGCTGCCATCGCTTGCCTTTCATCTGGTCCCAGCAGTGGCCCTCCCTGGGTTACAAAGGGAACTTTCCGCTCTGTGCCAGTGGTTGTGGGAAAGCCTCCTCCCCAGCATCACTTAAGGTTTTCTGTTCTTGGAACCTGGGTGCCCCTTAGGTAACAACAACTAAGATAAACTTTTCAGCAGACCTCACACCCCACTCTAATTTTTATTATTTTAGCATGTTACCCATTGTGAAAGGCTTGGCAGTGGCTATACTGCTACAGCTTTAAATTAATCTAGACATATTGTGTGATGCAACAGGGTCTCTATCCTTTTAAAGTAGCATAGTAACCAGTGGAAACAGTTTGCTCCATTGGGGTGATTTGTTATTTCCGTGATGTGAAGCCATGGTAACAACAGTCAGGGATGCTTTCTAGCTGAAAGTTTGTGAATATGCAATAAAATAGGGAAATTTTGACCTTGCAAATAGCTTAGGATGACTGCATGCATTATAAACAATAGCCTTGCAACAACTATCAGCAATCACAAGTGCAATATGTTGTGCAAACACTTATAAGGAGACTTCCATATCCCACAGAGCTTATAAACAAGACTGGGTGAAAAGGAGGAGGAAGGCTGAAAAGGAGAGAGAACAGTGTGCTAGCTGGCAATCATCAGGGCAGTAGCAAGGAGGAATTAGCAAGCCAGAAAGGGAATGGAAGGAAGAACAGGTAAAGAATTTTCCTTGCAAGCTCCCTAGGAAGGGAGGACAATAGCTGGAGAGAAAAGGAAATGTGGAAGGGAGAAAATAGTACTGCTTTGCTGGACTCTGCTGGATGAATTGCAGAATGTCCCTGTTGTAAAGTTGTACTAACCTGGGAATACACTACATAAAATGGCCATAGGGCAGAGCTAGTGCTGGTACCAAGAACTGTTTCACCAGTAAGATTAACTGCCTTTCTCAATAGCAGTATGCAGGAAAAGCCCCACATGACTCAAGCCTGCACAGAACTAAGAGAGTCCTGCTGCTGGAAATGATGTGTGGGTGAAGGCTGTAGGAGACCTTTGCAACTCTCCATTCCATTGGCAAGTCTGCACTTCACAGGAGTGAATACAGACAGAAATATAAAATACAGACATACTCTCAGGAATGAGAATGCAGAGCAAAATTGTCAGGCTAGGTCTGGTAAGGAAAAAAGTTTGGAATTAAATCAGAGCAAAATGTCTACTGACTATTGACCTAGGTCAGTAAAGGACTATAGGTACAGACACTAAGTCAATAACTTTTAAAACTTTTAAGCTGGTTTCTGGGTGCTATTGGGAACGAAATGTTAAATGCACAAGAGGTACTACAAGCAATCAAAGACAAAAATTAAAAATGTTGTAAATTACTTCCTCATGTCTTGGTTATACAGACTATTAAGTGGCAATAGAGCAGTGTCAGTTTGTATTAACTTCTGCCATTTATAGCAGATGAAAATGTGGTTCTATTTTTATCCAGCATCAGTGATGTGCTGGTAATTAAAAAATATCAGAGCTTGAAATAATTTTCTAATTCAGTAACTTTTCTTCAACCCTTTTACCTGAGTTCAGAGTGAATGAAAGAAAAAAAATAATCTTAAATGGTCACCAATTAAAACTTAAGCCAAGTTCTGTGAAGATTACTAGATTTATTTTTCATGTCTGAAACTTTTTACAGAAGTATGATTTTTCTAAAAAAGAAGTGGCAGTTTTTAATGGTGTTTGCCAACCAGCCTTGCAGGGACAAGAAGCTTACATCCATATCCAGGTTTTATGCACTTCCCTAAAGACAAACCACAGGCTTTTGGAGCCTATTTTGACTGTTCTAGAGCCTTCTTTCACTTTTCTGTTCATCCTTTCCTTTGTAGACCAAACTCAGATCAATTGGGTTTGAATTCTATCTGCATTGCAGGGCATTCCTATGAAGTCATTAGCTCAGGTCTCAAATGGCTCTTCTCATTATATGGAACGGTGCAAGGAAGTTAAGTTACTGCGAGGAGGCCTGCACCATCCCTCACTCATCTTTTCAGTGGAGAGGACTAGATTTACTAATGCAATGATGAGGCAGAGCTGCCTCTTGAAAATAACTTTGGTCAGATTTTCAGCTAGAATAACTCATTTTGGCCCCACAAACATTGGTTTGATTTTTGGTCCATTTCTAATATGCTCAGAAGTACCGGTTTTATTTTAAACTGCGGTCTAATTCTTAAACACTTACCCAGATACTACTCAGCAGATTCTCTTTTTAAAAGTTAAAGACATTACATGAAAGCAATATGGATTTGGAACACAAACATGGTTCTTTTAGGGCAGTGTATCCTGTTTATTCCTAAAATGGAACTGTCTTAGCTTCCTTGACTGTAAAGCTATAATGAAAACTAAAAGGAAGGTAGCAGGTACCAATTATAATAATCAGTCTGCATGGGTACCAAACCTGCAATTATAATTTACAGGTTAAGTGATCACACCACAGAAAATCTGGGAACATAATAAAGAATTTGTTCAAACTTAATTAGGACAAGTCATTAAAGCAAATTTTGAGGGGGAGGAGGGGAAAAAGGAGGTGATGAAAAGAACTTGCTGCCCTTAATACTGTTGTATAAAGTAAAATTATTCTCAAGTGAATCTAGTTGTGGCAGTGAAATGGTAAAAAAAGGAAGAGTAGGAAAAAAAGCAAGGGAAAGAAATTGAAAAGAAGGAGTAAACTATTGGTATACGAAGAGAGACAGGAAAAAAACAGGTATATGGCTTTCTTAAATATTTGTGTGTTTTCTGCTAGTGTGGCTGTTGCAGAAAGATTGATGTTATCCTTGCACACCCATTGATGATTACTTCCCTGGTGTCACATCACCTCATTTACTGTTGGCCCTCTGCACTCCTGTGACAACGTCTGGAAGGACTTTAATGAGGAGGTGAGGGGCAGTGCTGAGAAGGTGCAGCCAGAAGTGGCCCATCAGCCAGACCTGGAAGCTGCAGGATGACCACAGCTGCACTCTGATTGCCCTCCATTCTGACTTTCATAATGAAAGTAATTGTTAAAATCTGTTAATTGTATTTCTCACTTTAAACTGTTCCATGTTTTTGGTTAAACCCCAAACTTGAACCTTTTGATTCTGTAGTACTCTCTCCTTTTAAAACCAAAAAGTAACTAATAAAAGAACAAACCTACCCAGACAAATACCATTTCTGTGCCTCATTATTGAAAAGGAAGGTTTGAAATGTGACTAAAGTACAAACAGAGAAACTAAAAGGCCTGACAGAAAAGAATTCAACACTGCTATTTTAGATCTCATGGGTTTTTTTAGGTTTATTAATTTGAAAGCCTGATTTCTGACTTTTGAACAATGTTAAGACAATACCAGTAGTGAAGTGCTGCTGTCCTCCCTTGTCCCCCAGAGGCACTGGCCAGCCCTGCTGACCCTCTCAGAGCTGAACAGCACAAGCACATAGCTCACACCACTTAAGGACCATCAGCCTCCAGTCTATCAAAGCAGGAGTTACTTAATCATGATCATTTATATCCCAGTAGATGTCAGAGTGTGGATATTCCTGTGCTGGTCGTCAGATGCTGAGTGTCTGTCCCATTTGTGCAGAAGGCTCCTTGTGCCCACCTTCAGATCCTCAGCGTGGCTGCTCCCCGGTCTACCCAGCTATCATCTTCAGCTCTCCTCAAGCTGTTGTCATTTATCCTCAGATGCTTGTGGCACCGCAGGACTGCTGTGGTGCCTGTGATCAGCCGGAGCACAGCATTTGTCTGACAGTGCCCCACAGTGCACTTAGGGGTGAGAAATGTATATCCCAGCCCTACTTCACACGGAGAAATCATTCCCAGCTGATTATTTCCTAGTGACCATGCCTGCATTACAACCTTGTTAATTCTGTTAAAGCAATGTGATAGAGCCATAGGGCAACTGAAAACCAGCGCTACTTGAGCCCAGGGTGTTGGAGGCATGAAGGTGACTCACTGTCACAAACTTTTGCCCTAGGTCCTGTTTCTAGGGACCTGATCTTGCAAAAGCGCCCTGCTCTGAACCATCAGCAGAAATGGATTGCCTGTGCTGTGTTCAGGAGGCTGTCTTACCCCACCTTAGCCTGTGCTGATACATCTTCCCAAACAGAACTGCTGTCAATCCCCATCCTCTCTCTAACCTGGAATTTAAATAATACAGTGGTAGGTTGTTTTAGAAATGCTATAGATGTCAACAGGACATAAAACCTATGCCATGGGAGGTACCAGATGGCAATGCTGGCATTTTCGCAGAGCTCTGAGAAATTGTAGGACTGCAATGATGGCAGCTGGTGTAAACTGATGATGTTTACCCCCTTCCCGCCCCCAAAAAAATCCCCGTCTGAGAAATAGGCGAGGAGTGTAATTAGGGAAACTTTGTTGATGTCTAGTGAAAGCAAGGCGAGGGGCCAGGGATGCTCCCAAGTGCTGTGGGCAGCGGTGCACGGGGAAGCAGCCCACCCGGGCATGGGGGCAACGCAGGGCATGGGGGGGATGCAGAGGGGAGCGCAGGGCGCGTCCCCCCCCACACCCCGTATTGCCCCTGCGCCCAGCCCCGGGTTCCCCTTCACGGTCGCAGCCCCGCCACGGCAGCGCAGCATCGTCTTGCAGAGGAGCAGCCTTCTCCCCGCATCTCACCCTGCATCGCCTGGGCGCTTGCTGCTGGAATGTCCTCAAAGTGGGAAAGGCTTTGGGTCCAGGACTGGTTTATTTAAGTGCTATGTTAGTCTCTGTACTGAGAAAGATCTTTTCATGTCCTTCTCCGTAGCGACAGAAGAGGCAGCATGGGTACCGAAAGAGTGTGTACTGAATTACAGCTGCCTTTGTAGGTATCCGAGACCCCATGTTCCTTCTAGAAACACTCAGCAGTGTGAAATAGGACCTCTACCATCCTAAAAGCCTTTTGAAACAAAGGGGAATTCACAGCCTTTCCATAATGCAGCTGACAGCAACCGGAAATATTAATGCAAAGCTATATCCTTAATATTACATGAAGGTTTAGAAAAGTCTGGCTGATGTATTACACACTGTGCAGCTCTAAAAAATGTACATATTAAAGTCTTATTATTGAAGTACTTAAGCATCATCCTATTTTTAATGTATTTTCTTGAACAATCTTGCTGTGAAGAACTTCCGTTACCATCATTTTAAAGACCTGAGACTTAGAAAGAGGTAGATAAATTGCTTGTCATTGCACAAGTTACATCTCATATCCCCCCAAATCAAAGCCAGCTACAGTGGCTTGAGTGTGCTTGAGCCGGATGAAAACTCAGCCTTAAATGAAACACAGACCTTACATGCACAACTGGCTAAGCCCATGAAAGGGCTTAGGCAAGAAAGGCTATGTAGGTGTATCATAGAATCATAGAATAGTATGGGTTGGAAGGGACCTTTAAAGGTCATCTAGTCCAACGCCGCTGCAATGAGCAGGGACATCTTCAACTAGATCAGGTTGCTCAGAGCCCTGTCCAGCCTGGCCTTGAACGTTTCCAGGGATGGGGCGTCTACCACCTCTCTGGGCAACCTGTTCCTGTGTTTCACCACCCTCATCGTAAAAAATGTCTTCCTTATATCCAGTCTAAATCTACCCTCTTTTAGTTTAAAACCATTACCTCTTGTCCTATCACTACAGGCCCTATTAAAAAGTCTGTCCCCATCTTCCTTATAGGCCCTCTTTAAGTATTGAAAGGCTGCAATAAGGTCTTCCCAGAGCCTTCTCTTCTCCAGGTTAAACAACCCCAACTCTCTCAGCCTTTCCTCAAAGGAGACGTGTTCCACCCCTCTGATCATTTTTGTGGCCCTCCTCTGGACCCGCTCCAACAGGTCCATGTCCTTCCTGTGCTGAGGACTCCAGAGCTGGATGCAGGACTCCAGGTGGGGTGTCACCAGAGCCGAGCAGAGGGGCAGAATCACCTCCCTCAACCTGCTGGCCACGCTTCTTTTGACACAGCCCACGTCACAGTTGGCTTTCTGGGCTGCGAGCGCACATTGCTGGCTCATGTCCAGCTTGTCATTCACCAGTACCCCCAAGTCCTTCTCCAGAGGGCTGCTCGCAATCCCTTCATCCTCCAGCCTGCACTGATACCAGGGATTTCCCCAACCAAGGTGCAGGACCTTGCACTTGGCCTTGTGGAACCTCATGAGGTTCACACGGACCCACTTCTCAAGCTTGTCCACATCCCTCTGTATGGCATCCCGTCCCTCAGGCATGTCAACTGCACCACACACCTTGGTGTCGTCCACAAACTTGCTGAAGGTGCACTCGATCCTACTGTCTATGTCATTGATGAAGATATTAAACAGTACTGGTCCCAATATGGACCCCTGAGGGACACCACTTGTCACTGATCTCCATCTGGACATTGAGCTGTTGACCAGTACCTTCTGGATGCAGCCATCCAACCAATTCCTCATCCACCAAACAGTCCATCCACCAAATGCATCTCTCTCCAGTTTAGAGAGAAGGATGCTGTGGGGCACGTGTCAAAGGCCTTACAGAATTCCAGATAGACAAGATCTGTACCTCTTCCCTTGTGCACTGATGTAGTCACTCCATCATAGAGGGCCACTAGGTTGGTCAGGCAAGACTTGCCCTTGGAGAAGCCATGCTGGCTGTCTCGAATCACTTCCCTGTCCTCCATGTGCCTTAGCATAGCTTCTAGGAGGATCTGTTCCATGATCTTCATAGGCACAGAGGTGAGGCTGACAGGTTGGTAGTTCCCAGGGTCCTCCTTTTGGCCCTTTTTTAAAAATGGGTGCAATGTTTCCCTTTTTCCAGTCATCAGGGACTTCACCTGACTGCCACAACTGTTCAGATATCATGGAGAGTGGCTTGGCAACTACATCAGCCAATTCCCTCAGGACTCGGGTGCATCTCAGGAGGTCCCATAGACTTATGTATGTTCAGGTTCCTCAGGCAGTGACAAACCTGATCTTCTCTTACAGTGGGAGGGACTTTGCTCCTCCAGTCCCTGTGTTGTGATCCACCCAGTCGAAAGGCATGGGAAGAGAGGTTACCAGTGAAGACTGAGGCAAAAAGGTTGTTGAGTAGCTCAGCCTTCTCCTTGTCCATTGTTACCAGTTTGCCAGGCTTGTTCATCGGGGGGTACACTTTCTTTGACCTTCCTTTTCTGGCTGAAAGACCTGTGGAAGGCCTTCTTATTATTCTTTGCATCCCTTGCCGAGTTCATCTCCAGCCGCGCCTTGGCCTTCCTGACCCCATCCCTACACAACTGGGCAGCGTCCCTATACTCTTCCCAGGATACCTGACCCTGCTTCCACTGCCTGTGCATTTCTTGTCTGCCCTTTAGTTTGACCAGCAGGTCTCAACTCAGCCATGCCGGTCTCTTGCCTTCTTTTCCTGATTTCTTACATGTGGGGATCGAGAGCTCTTGCGCTCTATGGAAAGCGTCCTTAAAGATCTGCCAGCTCTGTTCTGTTCCCTTGTCCCTGAGGGCAGTTTCCAGGGTGTCCTATTGACTAACTCCTTGAACAGCTGGAATGTTGCTTTCCTCAAATTCAGGGTCCTGACTTTACTCTTCACCTGACCCATACCCCTCAGGACTGTGAACTCCACCAGTGCATGATCACTGCAGCCCAGGCTGCCTCCAGTCTTGACATCCCCAGTTAGCTCACTTGTGTTGGTGACCATCAGGCCCAGTATCGCATTCCCTCTTGTAAGGCTGTCTAAGAAGTTATCCTCAATGCACTCCAGGCATCTCCTGGATTGCCTACAGCTCGCCACAGCTTGTGCTACTTTTCCAGCAGATGTCAGGGTGGTTGAAGTCCACCAGCAGGATGACAGCCTGGAATTGTGATGCCTGCTGTGGCTGGGGCAAGAAGGCTTTGCCAATAGGCTCCTTTTGATCAGGAGGCCTGTAGTAGACACCAACCACAAGGTTCCCTTTGTTGTCTCGGTCTCTAATTCCTACCCATAAGCTTTCAACCTGCTCGTGTCTATTCTTCAGAGACAGCTCTGCACTATATCCATTTCTCGATGTAGAGGGCAACCCCTCTGCCCATCCATCCTTGTCTGTCTCTTCTGAACATCCTCCAGTCATTGGATTTGTCCCAAGTTTCAGTAATGGCAACTAGGTCATAGGTTTCTAGCAGCATGGTGGCTTCCACTTTTTCCTGTTTGTTGCCCATGCTGTGTGCATTAGTGTAGAGGCACTTCAGCTGGGCTGTTGGCTGTGTCACCTGCCTAGAGTAACAGACCTTAATTCCTTTGAGATATTTCACAGGTGTTTCTCTGTTGGCTCCTACTACCTCAGGAGCCCCTGGCTCATCTCTGTAAGGCTTCACGTGTTTTCCAGTGTACCCAGCACAGCTCCGAGCAACAAGCTGAGGGCCTTTGCTAGCACCCTGTCCCTCTAACTTCGGTGTATCATCCCACAGCTTGTCACAAGCAAGGCTAATATTATCCCCCTCCCCCCTTGAAGTCTAGTTTAAAACCCTGTCAATGAGCCATGCTAGCTCATGAGCAAAGACCCTCTTTCTCCTTTGAGAAAGGTGAATCCCATGACGTAACTGGTGAAAATTAAATTGAAGCCAGTACCTAAGGCTGTCCCCTCAGCCTTTTTGCGTGTTGTTTGCAGTGGAAGTATAATATGTATAACATAAAGAGACAAGGGCTTGAGGAGAAGGGAAAGCAAGAAAATAACTGAAATCCACGAACAGTTTCTCTATGGTGGACTATATCTCCGAGAAACCCCCATCAGAAAACTTGACTTACTGGGATTGATTTCTAGGCACATTGAAGAGTCTCCAAGCAAACTGTCATAAAACTCTTTGGCAAATCCCAGCATCCCCTCTATGTTGTTTCTCTTCCCTTTTCACTTCATGCCTCATTCTGCCCTGAAAACAGAGTTATTATGTTTCTTTTTTTTGTTAAGTAAAGTATGACACAGCTTTCAGTGGCATATCTAGACCATACATAAAATCAGATTGGCATTTGGAAGTGGAAATCTGTCCATAAAAATAAAAAATAAATAGATTTGCTCCTGTAACCTTTAAAATGTGGCTTTGCATAGTTTTATGTGGCAGGCCTTTACTTGTCCTTCTTTAGGCTGGTAATCACAGAAGCTCCTCGTGCACAGGCACCTAGCTCTCCCTATGCACATCTCAGGGCATCCAAGACATACAGGAAAGTCTGTTAGTGCCTTCTTGGAGAGTTCAGCATGGGCTGTTTGAGGAGCCACTAAAAGTCATTCAATGCTGCAGTATGTAGCTGTGCTCATATACTTTTTATGAACCCCTTTCTTTTGGATCCAACTATGCTCATTTAATTTAGGTGTAACATCACTTAGGATGTAAAGGGGTGGCAATTAGCAGGGATTTTCATCTGATCAACAGCTGGACTGGTGTTGATGGGCTTGCTGGAAAACTTTCTCAGTCTATATTACTAGGAAATGAGGGGAGATTTGGGAACTAGGAAAAAAGCGACAAAAAAATCTTAAAAAAATCAAGACACGACTGAACAAACTCAGTCCACTCCCCTGAGATGTCTGACATGTCAGAGAGCACCAGCACTTTCAGTCCCAACGTGGTGGTAGGACTGTGGAACTGGGCAGAGTGACAGACCAGTGACAGATTCACTCAGCCTGTAAGAAAAGCCCAAGCTCTCTGAGAGAGATGCTGGGCTGTTTGCTCTCCTTTTATTACTGTCCATTAGAAAATAAGTTAATAAACACAGAAAGACTTATGAAAAATGCCCATTTTGTTTGTAAAATAAAAAAAGGAAAGATGGCTATATCCTCAGGTGATGTTAATTATACATCTCCATTGACTGTAATACTTTTCATCCACTGTGAATTGGTCAGACCAAGTCTTGCCAAATTGATATGTGAGAATGAGTTAACACTGTTCACCCCTATCTTAAAATAGTGTTACTCTCAGAGTATGCATGGCTGAAGAAGGCTGGAATAGTTCCTGTAAAGCCAGCATGACTTTTAGCAAGATTTATGCTGCTATTTGCAGGTTGCATCCAATGATATGGTAGTATGCTTCTCATAATTACTGACTAAACCAGACACTTCATGTAGTCAGCTCATGAAATGCCTTAAAGCAAAAAGAAATAGTTTCCTGGATACTTTTCTCTGCCCCACACTCCCACAGTTTAAACCTATTTTGGCAGTCGTTTACTACATTACTAGTCCCCAGGCAGAAGCTAGATTACTTGTAAAGCTGTTTGTAAAAGTAAATGTTTCCTGCATTCAAAGTCAGAATGTTTACCTAGTTTGTCTTGATAAATTGTAGGAGGACAAGTCAGTCTAACAGAGTAGAGGGGATAAAATCACAATCACATTTCTGCCTGAACCTCTCCTGGGCAGTTCTGTCTTTCCTGATTTCTAGTGTCCTGTCTTGTGGAGAAATAAACCTATTCCTTGAGTGTGCAAGGTACTCAGTTGATTTTCTTCATCTAGCACTTTATTGTGGAAGAAGATAATTGCTGTTTGCTGAACAGAATAAACATCTTCATTCTTTTTATTCTAGAGAGTTTTTATCTCCTCACTTCTCCTCATTCTTTGCTGCTCCTGAGACCCCCAAAAGAGGGCTTTACAGCAACATCTAAGGCTGGTCAGACCCTGACAGTGGTCCAATGGTCTCTGAATGTTTGTTGTACAGCCAAATTCTTACCTGGAAGAAAAATCGGATTATACAGATTATATAGATTACTGAATAAACCTTACTCTCCAAAAGGCCTCAAAGCTCTTAGAAAGTTACATCACTTCTCTTGTACAAAAGCACAGATGAAGTCTGGTAATCTGCACTGTCCCAGAAAAGCAGAAACGCCTTAGTGACTTGTAGGTCTCAATTCAATATTTAGTATAGCTGGGATTTGATCTATTAGTTACAGTGAATATTAGGAATAAATCATGCTCACTGGCATCTGTTGCTAAGTAGGAGCCAATATAATATCTGAAGCCAGGACTGATGTGCTCCTGGCAGCCATAGTCATCAGAAGGCGAGGAGTTACATTTTGGGTCAACTGGAATTGCTTCAGCATCAGTAACTTCCTCCTCAGATGCAGTGGGTCCAAACAGTCCTGCCTAAACGTGTGTTCCACAGAAAAAGGAAGAGGCAAAGCTCGTGCTGTGCAAGGGTGTAAGGTGATACTATCGTAAACGACCTAAGTGCCACCATGCTGTTAGCCAAGCCTAGCGAGCAACCTAACAGGGCTCAGAAACTCTGCACAGCTGACAAACGAGGGCATGAATGGAAAGTGGGAACGCTGTCAAGTCTTCTACTGCTTAACACATTTTGAAGAATGAATAGCTGAGGTCTATGGAGGGAGGTCAGTAGGCCAATATACATCTCTTTACCGTCTAGATTTGTAGCAAGCACTACAACTAATACAGGTGCTCTGCCTGAGGGAAAAATAAGCAAAATGAAGAAAGGAATATGAAACCTGCATACCCTTCTCCACTGCTACCTTTTGCTGGCAACTGCTTATAGAGATCTTGCCCGCTCTGTGCATATTATTCACTTGCAGCTATTACTGGCAGGAGCTAATTCAGAGTACCTTAATGTATCATAGAATTACTGGCAGCAGATGGATATCATAAACTGAGATGAAAGGCAAGGATGGTTTGTTATTCCACTAAGTGGATAGAGCTAGGGCATTACTCTAGAAGGCAGTTAAAGCAGAAGTGAATTCAACAGACTCATATGGAAAAATAACAAATATATATATAGAACAAAGGCTATAGCTGCCCATGTACTGATATTATATTGGCAGGAGGTTAACAGGCAACTGATTTGACCTAAGCACTGTGTTTTCCAAAGGGTGTCTTTATAAATAGCTCTTTACTACCAAATAGCAGAGGGACTTGGAGATTTCACAAATTTTATCTGAGAAAAAGGTGAAGAAGAAAAAAGGAAAGTATGAGGATAGAGAACTGCTCAGACATTTAAACAGAACATTTTTTTAAATTTCCATAAAATAGCTAATTAAATATCTATTAGCTATTATTAGCTTGTTTATTATTTATGCTTAATGTGGAAGTTTTGAAAAGGATGTTCATCATCCTTTTGAATTAGGTATTTATACATACTGTTATATATAGGAAACAGCCAGGATGAGAAAAATCTGTCTTCTGCTACTGACACAAAGGCACTTTAACCTCATCCTTATTTGAATTTGCAGTAGGCTGTTGTACAGCATTATTCGGAATATGTAGCTGACACTCCTCACTGGAGCTAAGGCTGTCCTTCTCAGGACTTTTGCTGTCAGCAGGCATATACACATGGCTTTGATTCTGCTGCTCTGAGCAGAAGGTCTCAAAACAAGGGGCTCTCTTTCTTTCCTGAGAGCATCAAGCAAAGGAGTTCTCCCTCTTGTGGAGTCAAATGTAACTCCACTGGAAATTTTAAATTCCTCTTCCATGACCACACACACACTGAGACAAACAGGACCTAACTCCTAAGATAGTAAGAGAAAGGTGACTTTAATTTGCAGGTTTCCTTATGTGATGGCGTGGTATGGGCAAGAGCAATGGCTAATCAGAAATAAGGTAATATCATCATAACAAGCATATTTTGACCCAAGCATATACTGTGTCATTGCAACCAGGTTCTGAAATTCTTCTTTTGTGCTATTGTAGAAGCACATCCAAATGGGTCAGGCCTCTTGTTCAGCAGCTTGTCCTTGAACTTATGGTCATTACCATCAAATTTGTCTGTCTTCTATTTCTTAATGAGTCTTTGCACTTCCTCACTAAAGAAGAAGGATTTATTACAGTTTTAAAGGAGTGCATGTTCCTTTCCTTTTTTTCTGGTCTCTGCATGTGGGTAGAATGTTCTTAAACAGCCCCAAGCAGGTTTTTTCCAGTTTAAACTCTCTTTGCCCTCCTGCCAGCAGGTGTGGCTCACACTTGTTTTTGGCTATGTGAAATGAACGTTTCTGAGCACTATGTAAATATATTGCTGAATTAATCTTTGTTCTGTTTGTATGCTGAAGTATATACAGTTCCATCACTTGACAGAGAGCACATTTTGGGTGACCAGCTCTTTAAATGCCTACTAATTTCTACTGTGTTTTTTATTGAATTGTACCATGAACCGATTCATTCTCATTTATTCCTCCTGTTAGAAGAGGATTGACTTACAATCATTTACCTTAATGTTGACATCTCCTGTTTCAAAACCATGGTCAGGTAAACCAAATTCCAGTCCCTTCCTTTGACTCTAATACTGACCTTTCTAGGTAGCTAATAACCACACATTTCAGTAGCCCATGCATCTTTCATGTTTTTCAGTGACATCCATTACATTAAATGTGTGCTCCTAAATAAGTACTTCTAATTTTTTGTGGTTACAATCCAGGGTCCTAGTGTACAAGACAAAGAAGTTATTCTCCCCTTACTGTGTGGCATCTTTTTTAGCTTTGCGTTTTATTTTCCTCATTTGCCTTTCTTTTTTTTTTAATTTCAGAGCTTTTGAGCCACTTGCAAAATTATAGCACTTCACATAGTTGCTTGGCTGCCACTCCTCATAGGTCAAAAATCAATCCTGCAGGAAAAAAAGGGGAAGATTTACAAAACCTGGTAGCTTATCAGCTAGAGAACAGGGACTTGACAGATCTAGTACTACAGATTAAAAGATTGCGCAATACTACTTCTAAAGTTCTTGTTACACAACGAAGGTAAATTTCAAGAAAAGATATGTAGGAAGTGTCTTCAGTTTCAAGTCACAAATGCGCCAAAGGCACTTCATCCTGTAACAGAGCTGTGACCTGGCCAGTGTCAGGTCATGCATCTCTCGGGTTGTTTCACACTTCAGTAGACACATCCTACCTAATGTGTGAAGGTATTTCTTCACCTCTATAGCCAGGGAGCACACAATAGCCCTTATGCTCTTCAGGCTCACAAAGCCCAGACATCTTCAGACTTTCTGTGGCTGATTGATAGTCTTTCCTCTGTCAACACCAACTTCTGTTTTCCTTTGTTGACACAGAAATGGAATCTGATACCAATTCTCCCATTTTTATTCAAAGAACTGTGATTCTTCACAAAAAGCAAGAATCCTGTATTTCCTTGATTCCTAAAGAAGAGCTAGTATGACTCCCAAGTACTGTATTGGCCCAGCTTTTGCCCCTGAAAGACCCTTCCAGAGCTCTGCATATGGGCTGTTCTCCAGGGTCTCTTGTCTCTGCAGCCTGCCAGGCTCCCATTACGCATTGCAGCGCAGCCTGCACTGCCATGGGCTACGTCTTCCACAAGCTTCCAGTGTTACCCATACCCCTTTCCCTTCCACCACAGAGATGCCAGCTGACAAACTAGATGTCAGACAGCCTCCTCCCAATATTTTGTTATGTAGTGATGAGATACTTAGCCTGGATGCCACGACAGTCTCTGAAAAAGTAAAAACTGTTTATTGTTTGACTGCATAATTGAGCATCTGTGAATAATGTAAAAAAATGTGTTTACTCTTAGAACAAGAAAGTGTTTGGGTAAAGAATTGCTCATAATTGCAGTGAGAAAGAGTCCCACCTGGAGTAACTAGAAATTTTTCCTTCCATAAATGCTTATTTTGTTGTGTTATAGAGAACACAAATAAGAGTTAGAGTCTCATTGCTCTCCTGGCAAACTGACTTGTGAGATGTCAGGCAGGGCAAATTTCATTCACAGTACTATTTTTATGCTTTAAAGCCACACAACTACAGCATTTGCCAAGGATCAAATGTTTATTTAAACACTTCAGCATCTATGACTTCCTTTAGATATTTGACAATAACTTACATGCATTATTTGTAAGGAGTGAAAAATCAACAAACACATTAACATTTCTGAGATTCCGATGTCCATAGAGAATTTCAGTAACATTATTCACATTTATAATGTTGCATCTGACTACTACTTTCCTTCTGTCCAGAAAGAAAGAAAACAAAGGCTTTGTCATGCCTGGAAAGTTAACAGATTCCTGCAAAAACAGATTTTGGCAAAAAACCAGACAAAGAAATTTCTCAGCTCGGAATTCTCCATGGAAATGGTCTTAGTCTGTAGCCCTTATTACACTACCTGTAGTGCCTGCTGTTACCACCCGAGATGTCACCTCAGGTGTTTCAAATCACTTAGGAACTTTGGTCCTACAAGGAGAAACTTCAGAGGATGGTACAGTGCTGTCTCGGCATGACACATAGCTCAGCACCAAGCACAACTTTGAACTCTGTGGAGGCAAAGATTGTCGTGTTTATTTTGGTAATGACTAGTAGGGTTTGTACTCTCTTTGTGACCTGATACAGTCTGGGACCGCGGCTCTGTCATTAACCAGTGCTTTATAAGACACAGGGCAAACCCATAATATTTCCGTACAATTGTAGAGCAGGATCAAAATGGTGCTATACTGTAGTAGAGGCATGTGTTGTGTGTGTGTAGAGTACATGGGGATGTTCTGAGTTGGGCAAACTAAACTACACCCTAGGTCTTCTTTCCTCTTCGTGTTTTTTGATTGTGATACTTAAGTGATTTTACTGCTCAAAAGCTGTGGCTTCCAAAAAGCAAAACATGCATCTCTAACATCTTCTTGTTTACCTTAATTTAGTGCATTTTTATTGTTCATACTTCATATCAAAAGAAAACCCCGCTGAAAGGAAACTGCCACAGCAGATGGCATTGAAATGCAAATAGAAGGTTTCACAGGAGCCCTGTCAGCAAACACTGTGTTGGAGATGCGAAAAGGCACAATCCTGCAAATGACTTCACAATGTGGGGAGAGAATAAAGAGAGGTTTAAGTAGCGACGATTGCCTATTCCATTGCTCTTTCTCTGGGCAGACATCAATAAAAGACAATAATGCTAGAAGCTACAGGGACTTGTATAAGATTAAATTACCTTAACTGGGGTTAATTGAATAGGACTGATGAAACTCAAATTAGAAACAATGTATGTTATATTCAAATATAATTACAGAAAGGAAGTACGACTTGCCAACAAGGATAACAAATGGTACTATATATCAACAAAGCATATTAGAGCTGGAGCAGCTGTTTTTATGGTCTAGGTTGCAAGGCTGACAGCTTTTTTTTAATGGCAGTTATCATCTGTTCCATTTCAGGAGACTAAGAATTAGGACTAGTGGCACATTCCTGCGTGCCACACTGAAAAACTTAATGTTCAAGAGAACGATCCTAGTTCTTAACTGCCCTTTTCTTTCATGGCACCCACGGGTGGGTGCACTTGTCCGGTGCACGTGCCTGTGCTGGGTATTGTGCAACAGGCACCGACGTGACTTGAAGACCCGGCAGCCGGTGCTGGAGGGTCTCTGGATGCTCAGTAGGAGACCTGCAGGTTACCTTGCCAGCAGGAACTGGCGAGGCCTGAAGGGTTGGGCAGGGGCTCAAGGGATTTTGTAAACATCGATTTTGATTTCTCCTTGTGAATTCCTTAAATAAATTCCCCTGTGGAAAAAATTAGTGTGATTCATGGGGTCACAGCTTTGATACTTCTAGGCAAGCAATGGACAGTATGAAAAGGTGAAGTGGTTTCCCTGAATATATGCTAGCTGGCACATGACTCAGTTCCTTACAGTGCTCCACAGCAGGTTGTTCTGCTGGAAAGCAAAAGTACTTCAGTTACAATGATATAATTTATTCATTGAAAATACCCCTTCCGCAAAAGGGTAATGAATGTGGGATATCGTCAAATGAGAATTTCTCACAGAATTTAAATGACTGAAAACTTTGGGTTTCTCCTTTTGGTAAACTATGTATGCCAGGAATTATGCATTAGAATAGTTTAACACTAATACTACATTGACTCAAAGCATGTTTACCAGTTTGAATTATATATTTTTTACTTTGGCTAAGAATTTAGTTACATTTTTAGAAGTACACTGTAGCTTCTAATTCCCAACTCAGGTTTTGAATCTTGCAAATATTTGGTTTGTCTTTTGTTATATTTATCAAGTTATTTGTTAGGATTGTGACTAGACCTAATACTTTTTATTATGATTTTGCAATTGATCTAATTTTTAGCATTTATCTACTAATAAATGTTTGTTCATACAGTGCTTTATAGTTTCAAAGTGTTACATGATAACTCGCTATTAACAAACAGAATTTAAAAAAAAATCCTGTAAAATAGAGTCGTTCATAAAACAAGCACAAGTTAACAGACATCAAAATGATGCATAGTACAGTGGTTAGTGCTTTAGTATAACTGAACACATGAGGAGAACTTCAGATGATAAAAATTGCTCCAGACAGGAAATGTCAAGGCACAACTCTCAATGTCAAGGCAACTCTATTTACTCTTAGCTGCTGGAGGTTCCATGTCTATGTCCAGGTCGGACAGAGCACAGTAGAAGAGCATCTGAACATATTTTGTTGTTGTCGCTGTAATACATAGCAAAAATGTGTGAGACAAAGTTATAATATATCTTAGGTAAATATACAGATTTTGAGGATTTGAAAACACTACACAGATATTAGGAAAATCTTAAAACACCTTAATCAACTGGATTAAGCACATGTTATGAATCACTAAAGGCAAAAGGAGCTTAATAATTGAACAGAAAGTCTTGTTTAATCAGACTTTCATCAACATTTTCTTTGAATTGTCAGATTGATAGCTGAGTTCAAACTGAATAAAAATATTAAAGTTTTGCTTTTCAAGATTGCCTGAATTTGAGGAGTGGAAACTACCTTTCAGGCCAATAATTCATTATTTCAGAATTTACAGAAATGCACAGACTCCTCTGACTCAGATGTTCCATTCCTTTGACATAAAGTGAAGTAATGGTGTCCTGGTATTTCCGCCTTCCAGAGTATCAAACTGCATACATTCAGTCTTCACAATCCTACGTGGCTTTTACTGAGCCGATGTATTGAAATGGCTCAACACGACAAATATTAGATGACTATATTATATCCACATATTAGACTATTTTGTACAGGTATGCATGGTTTTGTTTTCAGGACCATGTGGTGAAGCAAATGATCTCAGACATGCCATATATAAAAGCATAGCAAAACTTCATAAAGAAAAAGGATTCTGGGAAAAATTACTCTTTCTTTCTTCTGACCAAGCATTCAAGATTTTGGCACACTGACTAGGACAAGATGATGTTGCTTACCAGAGAGCCACTGTAGACATTTAGGTCGTTTATCAAATGGCAGATAGACTCCCAAATAATACGCAGGAATGCCTGAGAGGGCAATACCAACGCCAATAAGGGAATTGATTGTGTCGCTGTAGAGAGGAACTATGACCAGGAAAAGGGAACATAAACAGTATACTATAGGGAAGAAGAGGTTAAGCTATGGAGAAAAAAAAAAAAAAATCCAACATTTATTAAAACATGCAGTAAATACTCTATTGTAAAAAATGTCAGGCTTTGCAGATTAAAGTTAGACATGTCAATAACAAAAATACAGCTATTGACTATATGACTACTATGAACTGAATCTTTTGACTGCCTACAGTCAGTGCAATTTTCTAGCTTCTGTGTATGCCGCTGAGAACCTCTTATTTGGTACACATCTGAGTATCTGACCATTTTGTTGTTTTCAGGCCTGGACAAGGTCAATTCCTTTCCAGTTAGTAAGAAATCAATCTTTGAAAGCGGTGCTTAAAACTGAGTAGTAACAGGTAGTTTTCCCTCTAACTTCAAGTGCAAATTTTTAATTGTAGTTTTGATTGGGAACTAACTCAGCTAGACTTTCAATTACCATGTTGATGCTACAGAACTAAGTGCCTGGGCACTTAACAAATATCATAGCACAAATAAGGAAAGTTGCAATAACCTCTTTATGGATTTATTTTTCACTATAATATTTTTCACTGGCTGTAGTGATGAGCCTTCTCAACAGTCCAGGAGCTGACATTTGAATACTAGCTGAAACTCCTGGGAGTTTACTGGTATAAATATTTCTTTTTCCTTATAAAGGTTAAAAATGCAAGTTAATGGAAACCCACTGCTACATTTCAGAAAAGGAAAAAGTGTATGCGGAGTTGTGACATTGACTAAGCTGGCAAATGCTGATAGGAATTAAACAGTCATTATCTATAATCTGACTGTAATCCTTACTTTAGTAGAGTCAGTAGCAAAACTGCCAATAAGGCAAGATTTAGTCTTTATCTTCCATGTATTTTGGGGCAGATTTTGGAAATGAAGTGTGAACATTCTTCAGGAAAATTTGGTCTGCTCTGGAAGACTGGAAAGTTTTCAATCAGTAGGTGCTTAGGATATTTTATGCTTTTGTTTGAACCATGTGTTTTTTATAATCAGAATGTAACAGTTAGATGGAAAAAAAAGTGTTGGTAAAAATTGTGCAGGAGGTTAGGAAGAGAGAGTGATGAGGAAGAAATGTTTAGATTGGGTGTTAATTTGGATTTCTCATAATTTTTACTGCATCACTGCAGAATCAAAATGCAGGTCATGGAGCCAACAGAGCACAGTGAAATGGGAGCCAGCGTGTGGTTTTGTGTGCCTGTGGGAAGCTGTGCGTTTCCGTCCCTGCTTCCTGGATAATCACTGGATTAAAACTAGAAACAATTTTTAGGCACGTTTTGTTTCTGTGCAGTCTCCCTCTCCTAACTGATAGCTAGATGCTTTTCTACAGTCTGTCATTAAACTTGCATGTTACTGTCTATGACCCCTATGCAGTGGGAGGAACAATCAAAATATATTTGATTATTCAAGCTTTTGAACTTCTGCAGGAGCTCTACTGAGGTCTGCTCTGAACAATACAAATGGGGGTTGTTCCAGGATGGGCTAAGGACCCCAGGCATTTATTTATTCCTTTTTTATTTTGAAATAAGTATAGTTATAAAGTTGAATGAAAGGAAAAACAAAATGGTAAATATAATTGCAACCTCATAGCAAAAGTACCAGAACAGATGTTCTTGTGGCAACTCAAATGGGTGTTGCTGCTTCATTTCTTACCTTTTATGTTGAAAGGATTTCTATGGCTGATAAATAAGTCTATAACATAACTGGCAATGTTATGGGTGTGGTATTAAGGATCAGACAAACACATGCACTAGCTGGCTTTTAGGGCTTGTTTCCTCTCTTGTTTACTTACTTTGATAGGCCGTGGTCTACGTGGCTGAGTATATCTCAAATATATTAGTCCTGCAATAGACAGACCCACAAAGAGCCAGTAGTTGAAGCAGTAGTAATTAATAAGGAGGAAAACATCTTCCACAAGGAGATAAAGCAAAGTCATTAAGCCCTAGGGGTAATAAAAACAAAGACTTTTTAATGTGAAAATAAAGAAATGTCTTATAAAATAAAGAGGTAGTAAAGTTATAAAACAGCCTGTTTCCAATATATTTGTCTGGACTTAAGAGATCGGGCCTTTGCAAGAAGGATGTACTTAAAACTCTGAGAAATCTGCAAATATGCCACGTGAAACGTGCTGGTATCTATTCCTTAAACACAGCAATGAGACCACCACATTTGGCTGAAGAGGTGTCGGGTTTGAGAAGTTACTTTTCAGCAGGAGGAGGAAACCCTCCTAAGAAGACCAGATAAGGAGCCTCAGACGCTGCTGCACTATGGAGAAGGCTGCTAAGAAGGTTTCTGTCGGCAGCGGCTCACCCTGCTGTTCTGGCTGGCTTCAGTTTGAAAGCAAACTTTTAATTTAGTTTCACTGTTGGAGGCTTTCACAGTCCACTCATACACTGAGACCATTAGAGTAAATTCTGTGGTATGCAGGTATGCTATACTGCCTGCACGGAAAGACCTAAAATACCACGAATTTAATGTCTGTCTTAACAGATGAGCAGAACTAAGTTCCACTGTGAAAAACATGAATGGTGGTGTATTAAGGGAATATACCTCATCTTACTGGTGCAAAAAGAATCCCTCTAAGAAGAGTATTCATAATGAGATTAAAAATTGTAGTAAATCTTTTGATGTCAAACAGGACTGGCATAATAATCCATTTATAAACCATATGTAACACAGGGCAATGGAAGACACCAAATAAAATACACGTTCAAATAAACAGCAGTGAAATGCTTTTGAATGATTCTACCTTCTCTGTTTGTGCATATCCTCCCCCTTGTTTTAATCTGTTAGATTTATGGATTATTTATTAAGACCATTTGCACTAATTCTATACCTTATGGTTCCTCGACTTTGTGTCACAAGATTCATTTGTATAGTGACAGCAAGAGAAAAACTCAATATGGCTATAGGCATCCAATGGTAGGAATTTAATTTTAAGTGCTTTGTCACTCCTGTTATAACTAGAGTCCTAGAAAATAAGCCTCCGGCAGTGACTCAGAAATATTCCTGCCATATTCTTCTCCAGTGACACTCTGAAAACTCACGTAAAGACTTAAACAACTCTTGTCTATACTGTTACATATTTAGCCATTCTCTGTTTTCTAAGTAATGCTACCGCACTTCTCACTAATCTTGTTCAGAGAGCATATGAATGTGAATCAAGCCATTCTCTTTCCCCTGAAAAAAACCCCACCAGACAAAATAATGAAACCACCCTTAATGAGTTTTAGAAATTGAGAGCATTTGAGGAAGATGTCTCCAGCGCAGGAGGCGCCCAGGAGAAACACCAGGCAGAGGCGAGGTGTTATACTCCCCAGGTCCGAACCCCTGGCTGTCCCCCCCGCCAGGCATGGGGCCGGGCTGTCACTTACATTGAAGAGGAGAGCAGGGACTGGTGTGAAGCACTTTATATGAATCAAGCTCAGACTATCAGGGAGATGGCCTTCCCTGGCTCCAACGTAAAAAAGCCTAAAAAAAAAAGAATAAGAAAACTCAACCAGACAGTGAGCCAAGGAATAGCTTGTTGCTTTCTGACAAAGGCAGCATTAATTCTTTTATTAGTGTGTTGTAAATCCTGCTGTCTTCTCAAGTGGCTTTAGTTTATCAATTGGTGCTGATCTTGAGAAGACATGTCAGATCATAACAATCCTTCCATCATAAATGAACAACTGGACATGGCAACAATTAACTGTGTCACTTTTACAATGTAGTAGTAAAGAATGCAGATTAATAATAAATAATTCCTTCTCAGTTATTTAAAATAAATCTTATATTTCATACCTAGATGCTGCAATTATTGATGAGTTTAAGCCACTATAGCAAGACATGGCCACTGCTATAGGAATTATCCACTTAGCATAACTAAGGGTTTCACCGCCAAATGTCTGTAACAGAAAAAGAAAACAATAATGATGCCTGTTACCTTAAGCGTATGGACAATCCTGAGAAACTCTCATGAAAACACACCAGCCCAAATATATTGCCATAGCCCATGCTTTCTTATGACACCCGATAACAACTTGGGAAATTAGAATTTGGAAAAACTGATCAGTATCAAAATAAAAATGGAGATACATTAAAAAAAAGAATTTTAAAAGAAGTTTCTAAGCCTAGACCAAGTCAATGAGATAATGGAAGAAGATGTATTGACTTCAATGTATTCTGACAAATTCTGACATTAGTAATCCATGAGTTATAATTGTACTTTTGTATAAAATATTGATAAGGATTTAAAAAGCATTTCACTGCACATTTTTGTGTTGAAAATTTTGCTGTGATCCTGAAGCATTAAACATCACACACTGTACAGTAGAATGATAGCAAAAAACCTTGGTTCTTAAAGCACCCAGAATCCCCATAGCTCTTTCTCTGTCTGGCCCTGGCAAAAGCGTCTTCTACAATGAAGTACTGTTAGGAGCAGGATTTACAGAGTATATAAGAGGATTTTACAAGAGCAGATTTATTGGATATGTTCTTTATATGCACCTTCTAATATACTGGTGCTCTTACATGAAAACAAAGTTTAAAACAAAGCAACAACCTTCAGCATGGAAATATTTGAATTGTTTTGCCAAGAAGTATGCTACCTGAGATTCTTCTGCAGTGTCATCCATACAGTAACTTGTGTTCTAATTATTTTATACAACTTACCACAGCCACTGCATCACTTGTGAGGATAGCTGACATGTCCAACACTACGTAGTATGCGATATTAGTCAACAAGTAAATAATAGTCACAATAGGCATTGAAATTGCAATAGAAAGAGGTAGATTCCTGTAAAAGGAAAACGGCAAAATTATTTCATGTTCTTTAAATAAGGAATATTTAAAGAGAAGATTGTTCCCAAATTCAAACATTTGTGAATGGATACCTCCATCACTTTTTGTAATCCATCATTTTGTAATCATGGGGTTATAAAATAATGTGCAGCCATGGGTGGAACTATTCCATAAGCAGCTTAGTTGACTGCTTGTGGATCTGTCACAAGTTTTAGAGAAAAAAATGTACATTTATACCTGTAAATTTTATATACTGTCTTTTATATGAAGCAATTTAAGAGCAATTTGACTAATTTCCAGTCAGAAACAAATACAGAGCGGCTTGTCCTGCCATCACCTGTCTTACCAGGACGCTTCAGTGATTCAAAGGAAAAGAACATGTTTACCTCTCGGGATTCTGCATTTCCTCAGTGACGTAGTTGAGTGTGTCCCATCCCGAGTAGGAGAAGAGGGCAGAGTAGAGAGCCAGCGCGATCATCCCTGGGTTTGTGGCTGAGCCCTCGAATGGAGCTCTCAGGTTTTCCGTTTCTCCTGTACAAACCACAGGGACCGATTGCCTGTTACGTTTCAAGGACTACGACATAGAAGGACACTACACTGAAAGTCTCAGCTAACCAAAAGGAAATAATACCCCACTGCATCCAGGTTTCCTTACTATTTCTAAAAGTGCACAGCTTATATTTTCACTTGACAAATGGGAAAGTTTCAGTCAGACGTTCAGACAGCTACACTTGTACAGGGAGACAACAGAAGACATTTTCCCATGTCTGGTATTTGGATGTGACTTGTGTGGTTCTACCAAAATTCACGGCGTCCTTGTCTCCTGGCATCACTGTCTAGCCTACAGAAGGAGGGAGCCATACTGAGGTCATGCTACGCCCTGTCAGCCAGGCAGAGGCACTTGGGAAACCCAGATTCAGTTCCTGAATCTGTCTCATATTTCTTCCTTATCTCTGTGCTTTTGTTTTCACCAGATGAATTAGTGGCCACTGGAGGAGGAACTCCTGGAGGCATGGTTCTCAGTGGGATGCTCTGCCCCACAAAGGTGTTCCCCAAAATTAAGAGAGGAGACTTAAAAAATCTTTCCTTTCAAAATTCTCCTCTAGTTTACCTCAATTGGTTGAGATGACAACCTGCAGAATGCTGCAAAATAGGAGAAACGTTAACGAAACTGTGTGAGCCTTCACTGTGATTCTGGAAAGGGGAAGAAAGGCCTTACTGACTTTGCAGAAGGAAAGTCAACTACCTAATATAAATGGAAGTGGGTGAAGTATTAAGGAAGACAGAAACATGCTGAAACCTCTATTAGGGAAGAAAGTAAGGTCTTTGTTGTAAAGTGAAACAATTTCACCCTGTGGTTAAACTAAGGAGTTTACAGATACCACAAAAGCAATTCAGTCTTTGAAGAGCAGTAACTACCAGGAGACTGTTTGAACCGAGGAAAGTGAAGCTACAAGATGTACACACATTTTGGGGAAGATAATGGCTGGAAGGAAGGAAATGAAAAATCCAAAAGGACCAAGAAAAGCTTTTTTTAATAAAGACAGCTCATACTCAAAATCAGATACATTCACAGTGTTTTAAAACAAGAGGCGTGTCTGAGCACACCAGAAGGAATACAGCAGGGCTAAAACGTCATAACTGTCCTTTTAGTTAAAACAGCTGCTGAGTTTAAAAGAGTGCATTGACCTGATCACAGCTTCCTCCAGAAGTCTACATTATTCCTCCTCCCAGTCCTTTCTATATTTAAGTGCTCGGTTCTGCTTAAACAAAGCAGATGAGACCTTTACTACCAGTAAAGCCCTCAGCGGTTTGTGTTTCCTCACAGTAATGTTTCCTCTCCACCTTCACCCTCCCTCACCCCATGGAGCAATGTAAAGGAACATCCATGGGCTATACGGATGCAGGAGCAGAGGCAACGGCCGCTGGGCCAAACTGTATGGTGGCAGCTGCACACCAGTGAGTGGGCCGGGAGTTTTGAAGGAGGAGATTCAAAAGCATGGGTAAATTTGGGACTGTGGGGACAGGGCAAAGCTGCTATAGGGGTGACATCACAGGCTCACACCTTTGTAAAACTGCAGCAGCTTTATGAGGGAAACTACTCCTTCACTTAACTGTGGCCCTTAAGCAATGCTTTTCCTCTGCATCTTCACGTTCCTGCCTTTAGGACTGGGTTCATTTGATCAGGTTTCTTTAGACTTGAACAAACCGGTGACAACTGACATGCATGGACAATGGCTAAACAAAAAAGCTCTCTTAAAGTCTGGTGTAGCTTTGCAGCGTAACAGGTGATGCAACTGCAGCCAGGGAAAGGAGAAGGCCAGCAAACATGGAAAAGCAAGCATGCGTGTTAGGTTTTATAAGACAGTTTCAGCAAGAGAAAAAGACAATTCCTAAACTGAAGAGGGGAAACCATCTTTATTTCAACTGAATAAAGATACAATGGCTATTTAAGAATTTCATGGGAAAGGAAAACGGAGAAACCTTAGTAACTAAGCAACAGAGCTAGAGTTGGAAGAGACTTCACTGTACCAGAGGCCCAAATAAATAAAAGCAAATCTATTGTCATATGCAAAGATCAGAGGTAGCACAGGAATAAACTGGTCTCCATCCTTTCAGTGCATTCAGTTCAGTCCAGCTATTGATGATAGGAGGTGTCTCATCTGTCCTGTGATGTCTTACAATACCAGAGTGAATCACAGGACTGCACTATTACAGCCTTCTCCCTTGTTTCTAGGAACAAGCACGCCCTCTCACCAATGAAGGAAAGGACAAGTTCCTTCCCTCCTGATCCTCTCCCCTCGCAGGGCACTCCGGTGGCTCTCTGCCATGGGCAGGGCAGGAAAAGCTAGGGGTGAGAAGTGATGCAAAGGACGCATCCAGCAATTTCTGCTGTGCTGTCCTGTCATAGGACAAGTAGCAACATTAGCCTTTAACAAGCATGAGTCAGGGAAACAAGGCTGACACTAAACTAGTTAGCACTAAACTGATATTAATTCAGCTGCTATTTGCTCTTCAGCCCAAGCAATGAAGAACATGGCGTGTGTTGGTTTGCCACACTAAGGACAGAAGAATAATTAAACCCCCATTGCTTAACAAGTCATAAAGTTCCTCTGATCTTCCTATGGCAGACAGTTTTTTCCAGAATAAACAACACTTCATATGTAAGTGTTAAACAGTCTGATCTTCCTGCACAGATTTTGAAACTCATATATGGTTCATTTTTAAGAATTTAAGTAAATGAAAATTATTCTTACCTTTACCAATTTTGTAAAGGCCAACAGATATCACCAAGATAAGAGCCATAACTTTTGCATATGTGAAAACATCTTGTACACGGGTTCCCCACTTCACGTTAACACAATTAATAAATGTTAAGGAACCTGCAGAGAAAAAGAATCTGCATGAAAGGAGCACTGTATGTTTTACGTCACTTAAAGTATATTTCAAATCATCCTTCCAGATACCACCCGTCTTTCAAGGAATAAAACAGAATCAAATTTCACCATTTCAGGACCACCTATTATTAAAATGAATGAAATACTTGGTTTAAAATTTACACAATTATTTTCTGAAGGATACTATTTTCATGACAAAAGACATCAGCTTTTGAATTTTAGGACTAACTCCTGCTCCTTTTAAGTAATCTTTAAATTTCATTAAAGTCAACAGAGTTGCTCACATGCAGAAGGTGAGATTTCTTTATATCTTTTGTTTGAACTGAAGTTTTTCCTGGTTTTCCATGCTGATTTGAGCTCTAGTCTATGTACAGAGTAAGGACAGCTCCTGCACCAAAAAGTTTGAATGCTGTGGACAAGATCCTGAACTAAGCCAGGCCAGCACACTGTTACTGTGTGCCCATGGCTTAGAAGCTGTGTCGTTCACACTTTGACCCTGAGTCTGAGGATTACAGAAGTACTTACAGAGTTCTCTCAAGCCTCAATTTTGACAGAATCTAATAGAAATAGCAAAGTAGTTGGTTGCAGAGGGTGGGTGGGATCAACTTGTTCTCCTTTCCTCCTTCTGCCATATTCTTTGTATTCAGTTTTGTCGCAGAATTTAAACCCCAGTGAGAGGATAAAGCGCTGTGATGAATGTTGCTGCTTGGCTGGCAGCAGGTCCAGCCAGGGGCTGAGCCACATGCCCACCTCCTCTCTCTCTAGCACACACACATGGCACCATGAGAAACTTATCTCTCTTGCACTTTCATAATTCAAAACAGAGATAGATGAGGAAAGGTAAGGCTATGCATTAGTACCAGATATGAAGCCCAGCTGCTGGAGAAGAGAGCAGGACAAATGCAGCATGGGCAGTGCAGAGTGCTCTCAAGGATGGATCAGAATGGCCTATTTCTTCTCTAGCACTCTTGTTGGTCTTTGCTTCTGTTTCTTTGACCTGCCTATAATCTACACTTCAGTTTTGAAAGGAAAGAAAAGGATTTTGTAATGCTTAAAGTGAAAACCATTTAGAAACCTTTTGATATAGTAAGGAAATTAGCACCCAACTACAGATGCTCAAAGAACTTCTTGCTTTCATTATCATGAGTGATTATGCATATTTGAAAGAGTGTCCTGTCAGCTGTCAATGTAATAATAGACCTATTTACAGAAGCGGGACCTGATTTGCCCCCACTATTTCCTGTTAAAATACCAATACTGTTCAATGGGGACAGAATGTTGTTTTTATTCTGGTATTAAAAAAACCCAATAGGTCATATAACGATTGTTCATGCCTAGGGTCAGGTTTGAATATAATTTTTAAATGTCTGTAAATAATGACTTCTGTAAACCTTGCTCTAGTAAAGGAAGGAGGGGTGGAGGGATCACCCTCTACGTCAAGAAGTGGATATAGTGAAGAGCTGTCTCTGAAGAATAGACACGAGCAGGTTGAAAGCTTATGGGTAAGAATTAGAGACCGAGACAACAAAGGGAACCTTGTGGTTGGTGTCTACTACAGGCCTCCTGATCAAAAGGAGCCTATTGGCAAAGCCTTCTTGCTCCAGCCACAGCAGGCATCACACTTGCAGGCTGTCATCCTGCTGGTGGACTTCAACCACCCTCACATCTGCTGGAAAAGTAGCACGGCAAGCTGTAGGCAATCCAGGAGATACCTGAAGTGCATTGAGGATAACTTCTTAAGGCAGGTAATAGACAGCCCTACAAGAGGGAATGCGATACTGGGCCTGATGGTCACCAATGCAAGTGAGCTAACTGGGGATGTCAAGACTGGAGGCAGCCTGGGCTGCAGTGATCATGCACTGGTGGAGTTCACAGTCCTGAGGGGTATGGGTCAGGTGAAGAGTAAAGTCAGGACCCTGAATTTGAGGAAAGCAACATTCCAGCTGTTCAAGGAGTTAGTCAAGAGGAACCCCTGGAAACTGCCCTCAGGGACAAGGGAACAGAACAGAGCTGGCAGATCTTTAAGGACGCTTTCCATAGAGCGCAAGAGCTCTCAATCCCCACGTGTAAGAAATCAGGAAAAGAACGCAAGAGACCAGCATGGCTGAGTCAAGACCTGCTGGTCAAACTAAAGGGCAAGAAGGAAATGCACAGGCAGTGGAAGCAGGGTCAGGTATCCTGGGAAGAGTATAGGGATGCTGCCCAGTTGTGTAGGGATGGGGTCAGGAAGGCCAAGGCGCGGCTGGAGATGAACTTGGCAAGGGATGCAAAGAATGGATTGCACCCATTTTTAAAAAAGGGCCAAAAGGAGGACCCTGGGAACTACCAACCTGTCAGCCTCACCTCTGTGCCTATGAAGATCATGGAACAGATCCTCCTAGAAGCTATGCTAAGGCACATGGAGGACAGGCAGGTGATTCGAGACAGCCAGCATGGCTCCTCCAAGGGCAAGTCTTGCCTGACCAACCTAGTGGCCCTCTATGATGGAGTGACTACATCAGTGCACAAGGGAAGAGGTACAGATCTTGTCTATCTGGAATTCTGTAAGGCCTTTGACACGTGCCCCACAGCATCCTTCTCTCTAAACTGGAGAGAGATGCATTTGGTGGATGGACTGTTCGGTAGATGAGGAACTGGCTGGATGATCGCATCCAGAGGATAGTGGTCAACAGCTCAATGTCCAGATGGAGATCAGTGACAAG
>NW_010972588.1:1416375-1451554 GCF_000737465.1 Haliaeetus leucocephalus
TATGATTCTAAATGTGGCCTATACATTAAAAGAAGATTTTTATGCTCTATAATTTAAAAAAAAATCTCTGTAGTAGAACTTAACCATATACCTTTTTCATAAAAGTACAACAGTATTTATCAGTAACTGTTAAAATTATAGGGTTATTTCTTAAAAATGATAAAGTAAGTGTTGACTGAACTTTTTAAAACTGAACATTTAGGAGTCATTTATGATGCTATAAAGTGCTATTTGAAACACCACAAAGGACATATTTACTGCATGTCTATATGACATATGACATGTATCATGTGCTGCAGAGTGTAATTAAATTCAAGGCAATGCAACCTTGCCATGGAATTCCCACTAAATTCTACTATATAGAGAGATTTAAATAAGTTCTCTCCACTATGTTAGTGAAATGCCAATTAAATCCATGCTACTGAGCCTTATAAAAAATTGTTCAAGCTAGTAATAAATTTGCTATCTGACACTGCTGAACTGTGTATCACAGTTAATATTATAAACTGCAATTTTCCCAGCAATTGGGGTTGGTACTGGAAATGCTTGTTATAAGACTAGTCAGTGTTGATGCAACTAATTTGCTGTATGAGAAAGCAGCAGCTACCAGCCACACCTGGGGCATCAGCTCAGGAATCAGAGGTACTAGAGCACGCAGCTGTGTCACATAAAGACTATGGAAAGAATAACTAAGAAAGGGAAGCCTTAGAGAAACATCAGCATTTGAAGACTACTCACAAGTGTTGGGGTCTCATGACATGCACTTAGAACACTGGGGAAAGAAATTTTGATCTAATAAATAACTACTTTCCTGTGCAAGTGGAGAATCTCAGCTGATAAAGTCTTTTGGGGTAGGATTAGTTGCCTTTTAGACTGCTGAGTGGTCATGATGGTCTCAAGTTATACCATGGACCCTTTTTCAGAAGTGAAATTCCTCTGCACCACAGTGGCAAGAGTCAGGGATGCAGAGAAAACACCTTTTCAGAATTTTCTGTATACATTATATTATCTTTAAGTAAAATTACTTATCGTTTTGGAAGTTTTTGTTGAGTTGTACCATTTAAGCCATTTTTAAAAGATCATGCTATAGCACAGCCTCAAAGGAACACATACCCTAACCTGAAAAATCCATGTTTATAAGGAAAAGAATCTGAGTACAGTCCATCTACTGGAGGATAGATATGTAATGCTTATCCCTGTGTTCACCTAAGACATACAGTTACAATGAAGTCAACTCTGCAGAGTGTCTGATTACACTACACAATTTCTCTAGAGACAACACTCATATTAGGCAGAGTATTTTTAATTTCATATGAATTTTAAGATTTTTTGTTCATATTTTGTGATTTGCAAGAAATAGGGGAGAGAGAGCATGGACCAAATGTGGGGTGCCAATTAGGCCAATGATCCATAAAGATATATGTATCTTTAATCAGCAGTCATAGTTTCACCCAGCCAAATTGTTGTAATTCTCCTCTCCCCTCTAATAATCCCAGCCCCAAATAAAATCCAACTGAATAAAAGATTATTAGTTCCTAAGAACATGTTTTAGAGAGGCAATGATTATTTTCACAGAAGACAAAGGAATAGAAATGCAGAAAAATCTCTCTGGGCACCTACAATTATAGTTCTTAACTTGTAGGAATCATAACTTTACTTACATATACAAGCAGCTGCAATCAACCTGACTGCATCATATGGCGGCTCACAATGAGGAAAAATTGGTTGAACAATATAGTTAGCAAACGTGATTGCTATCACTGCCTGGGTTGTTGGTTCGATAATTAGCAAGGAAGACCAGAGTCTGATGAAGGCCACAAAAGCACCAAATGCTTCCAGGATATAGGCGTAACTGGCTCCAGATTTAACGATGGATGTTCCCAATTCAGCATAACACAAAGCTCCGAACAGTGAAAACATCCCACCAAGCGCCCAGATGACTAGAGAGAGTCCATAGGAAGCACTGTACATTAAAACACCTCTGGGTGATACAAATATCCCAGAGCCAATCATGTTCCCTACAATTAAAGAAACTCCATTTAGTAATGTGATTTCTTTTTTCATCTGCATTTTTTCACTTTTCTCTGCCATATTGTCCATTTCAGCTTTTCCATTCTTAGTTTTGGATTTTTTATTGCAGCATATTCGCCAGGGGGCTGGCATCTTCAACTATCATTACCTGAAAACAAGAGGAGAAAACATCTTTTGTAACGCACATGGCATCAGAGACATGGATAAGATAATTAGCATACAAGGCATAAACAATACTAAGAACAATTATTTTGCTTGCTTTTACCTTGCAGTCCAGGAACCACATACCAGTGGATTTTCTTAACTTTCACTGTTCTATACCTTTTTAATGGACAAATGTGAGGCCACTGTCCTTGGTTATAGAACCTGAAGCTTTCATGAACTCTCAGTTCACTTTTATTATTTATCTTGAATTGTAATTCTATGTTATGTTACTGAAGTTACCTTAGGGAAGAAGGAGACACTGTACCCCTGGAAACATATCCTAATACAGCTGGATTGTCCCCTACAGGTATACCTCTCCCTAAATTTTGCTCTCATCCCAGGAAGAACTTTATTTCATCATTATTTGTTTCACCAGATAACATCCATCTGAAAATTACCTGCTGAGGAACACAAGAGAAAAGAGAGAAGATGATACTCAAAAACCCCAACCTCAGGAGGTTAATGTTAATATGAGTGTATTGGGTCTGGCTGAGATGGAGTTAATACTCCCCGTGGCAGCCCTCATAGCACTGTGCTCTGCATCAGTAGCTAGAAAGGTGTTGATAGCACACCAGTGTTTTGGCTACAGCTGAGCAATGCTGGCACAGCATCAAGGCTGTCTCTCCAACATTTTTGCCCCCCCCCAATGGCAGGCTGGGGCAGGGCAAGATCTTGGGAGGGGACATAACCAGGACAGCTGACCTAAACCAACCAAACAGATATTCCATACCATATGACGTCAGCTCAGATAGAAAAGCTAAGTAAAGGGAGACGGAAGGGGGGGCATTTTGTCTTCCGGAGCAACCACTACGCGTACTGAAGCCCTGCTTCCCGAGAAGTGGCTAGACATCGCCTGCTGATGGGAAGTAGAGAATAACATCATTTGTTTTTTTTTCTTTGCTTTCGCGCGCGCAACCTTTGCTATCACTTTATTAAACTGTCCTTATCTTGACCCACGAGCCTTTTGTTATATTTTCTCCCCCCCGTCCAGCTGAGGAGGGGGAGTGATAGAGCGGCTTTGGTGGGCACCTGGCATCCAACCAGGGTCAACCCACCACAATGAGGATAAAGAAAAGAGCTTTAGTGGTTCCTAGAGATGAGATAGCTGCTGCAGTGAAGAGTGCAGCTTGTTTAGTTATCAGCCTCACTTGACTTCCAGGTAGAAGCTGCTAGCATGCATAGGGATTGAGTTTTGAACAGCTTGTCCCTGGAACACTTTTGTATAAGGGAGTCCAACAAAACACGACTGTAAAAGCTTCCCAGTCCGGTGCTCACAGGGCAGGATCCAAGTACGCTGGGAGCTGGGAAAAATGACGTAACTGCATAGCTGCATCGATAAACCAGCCCTGTGCACACATCGCACCTCTCTGGGGCTGCGGTCCGCAGGGATGGGGAAGGGAAATGTAACAGCCGGGACTGCAGCCAACTGTCTCAACTCGGGTCCTGCTGACTCATAATGATGCTTACTTAGAACAATGAATTTTTTTTGGTGACTGTCTCAAAAGAAATCTGTATCTCCTTCTCTTCCCCTCTCCACACACACTCTAAAACACTTCCAGAGAAAAATTCCTTAAAATCCTATGGGCTAAAGCCAAGTTCTCCCAGAAGAACAATGCTCCTCCACGCGACACTGGCCAAAAACATTTGATCACAAATTTATGTTGTTAAAACTTGGGTCAATGGCCAGTTTAAATCAACCAACCTGCCCTCTCCAAATTTCCTGAAAGGTTTGCTTTCTGTTGCAAAGTATGTCTGTTTTAGCAGCCCTGAATAATTTAAAATTATATGTGTTCTTTTCCAGCTTTTTTTTGGTGCAACTCAGTTTCTTAGTTGATCAAATAACTAATAAGGCCTGATGAGGATTAAAGATTAAAAGATGTGAAACTCTCTTTAAAGATTAAATGCTTTTCTCATCCCAATGGCACTTTCTGTAACCGCAGGAGCACTGTGGGAACACTGGAGTAAAGTTAAATATTAATTCTTGCCATAGGTTTTCAAGAGTGACTGCTGAGTCTCCCATCTTTTGGTGACTTCCTCTTCACATGAGTGACTCCTCTTACTTCTCATTTTGTCCCTCTAAGAATAAAAACTGTCACCTTGGCCTGGGGGGAGGAGTTTCAGGCATCCAATACACCAGTCATGTATCTTCCTTAAAATTCCTGTTAAGCATTTCCAGTTTACTACTATGAACACAATTTTTCTGCTTCTGTGAAAGAAAGGATGGAAAAGAAGTCACACACCCCCACCGCCCCGAAACACGAGCTAGTACTTCCAGAACCTCCTGGCTCTGTCTCCGCTTTCCATGTCTATGTGAAATGTTGGCAGAATCCCCCTCCTGTGATCACAGCTGTTCAGAGAGCCCACCAGGACAGCAGCAAGCTAGAAATTTGGGCAGAACTCTGTATTAATACAACTTTGGCAGCAGAACTGGTTTAAAATCACCTTGTCCTTTTGTGCCTGATCTGGGAATTAGTTATTTATTTATTTATTAGTATTTTTTTTATTTTTAAATGTGGGTCATTCAGAGCTCTGGCTCTGAACCAAAATGCATAAATGTTTGAGTACAGCTCAATGGGAGTGAGGATTTTAAATTCAGCTGTTCCTGAGGTCATGTGAACGTGAAACTATGCAAGTAGTGATCAAAACCAATGGCTATCAGTTTTCCTGAAATAAAGTCTCAGTGATAAATGAGATAAAGTTATTTTCCTGTAAAGTAGGATACATAATGCAATTGGTATGCTGTCACTAGTGCAGGTAAGTTGTGTACAAGATATCAAACCTGAACTTTGATGTCTAGTACGATGACCTGGTAGCTAAATGGAATTTGAGCATTTAAACTGGCAATGCTACTTGAGTTTAGTAGAACTTTTACAATCTGTAGCTTTCAGGAGAGCACAAAGGTAAAGATTAAATTATTTTCTTAAGTAACACAATGTTTTGCATATTTTTTTCTTCTCTCTTGTGCTGACAAAAGATTATTTCAGATCTCTTAAAATGTGTAACCAGAGCTGTGTAGGGAAATATTTCTTTCATAAATAAGTGACTGTGGATGAAACCATTTTGAAAGAAAAACAATTAGAAGAAGAAACAAGTTCAAACTTCTGTACTTTGAGAGATGTCCCATTAGCAAAACTTTTAACCTGAATTAAGTCCACAAATAGGTACAGCCTGAGAATCAAAGGATAACAGATTCAGTTTCCATAACCAAGATGTGTAACTTCACTGTGGTTAAGTTACCCTAATTTATATCCACTGAAAATCTCCAAGAAAGCAGCAATTTGAGAACAAAATATTTTAAACAGCTTCTGCCTGTCCCTCCCCCACCCCCCCAAGCCAATAGCAATATTCCCACTGGCTTTGGCAGTGCATTGATTTCATTCAGTAGGGTCACAATGTTGAAGCTGTTACTGATTTCTTTATTGAGAACTATGTCTTCCTTAAATAACCAGAGTCTGCCTGAGGCAGGACTCATGCTAGTTCTCAGCAAAGTCTTCATGCTATTAAAAAAATAGTGGAATATAGGAAGTCATCTCCTGTACAAATCTTCCCATATAATAGCAAAATGAGAAGAAATTTTTTGTCAACTGTGTAAAGAATTTACTGCTGTTACAATCCAGGCAGTGATGAAAACAATTTGAGGATACGCCCAATGTCTGTTGCCATGGTCTAACCCTTTCCCTCATAGACAGTTTCTGCTATTTTGTTCCTACTGAACCTGGCCCATAGTTCTGCCCTACTGTCCTCGCTGTCACTTCATCCGCATGCTGTGCAATGCATGCAAAGAATGCAAAGAACCTCCCTTTTTAAATTACTGCATTATATAAATCTTTTCATTCTCAGGAAGCCACTCTGAATTCCTGTCTGCTAGAGGACTCACTGTAAGGATTTGTCACCTATTATAATACAGGATTTTCCTGACATGAAGGAAGGTCCCTGCTCTCTTGGTCCCCATGGACTGTGACAAGCCAAAAGAGTTATTGCTCTCTGGAAAACAGAGATTCAGACAGGCATCAACATGCCAATGTGCCTCAGAGGCTGCAGCAGGCTAAATGAGACAGCTGCAAACACTTGCCTGTGACTTGTGCCAGCAAGTGATCTCTATGACAAACTTCAGAACCCTGTTTTCATGCAGGTCCTGCTCTTCCTTAGGGTCTCCCTCAGCAAATGGAAGAAAATTTTCATCTTAGAGAAAAAGCAGAATGCCTTGCGAGCACAGACAGGCATAATGGCCCTAAATCCTTTGCAATCTTATGTTTACCTGTATGCACAAACAGCAACAGAAAGGAACTTGTAGATGGACACCTGAGAAATTAAAGAAAACAATAACACCATATACAGGTAATTCTCAATAGCTCATTTTTTAGTCAAGCCACTGCCAGAATTCACACAGAAAAGTGAAGGAAGAAGGGACAGCTTGATAGTAGTTGAAAACCAGAGTTAAAACCAAAGACAGTTCTTCCATAAATTAGTGCAGGACTGGTTTAGCAAGGCAGGATTTTCTCAGACACTTCCCATCCTTCAGGGATCTACAGCCTCATGAGTGATTGCCTTCTTCTTGAGGAGGTAATTAACCTTTGCCAAATGATTAAGCAAGGCTTGGTCAGGGGTTATGGAAGCGTGACATCTTATGAACTGCTCCATAGACTTCCAGAGGGACCAAGCTCCTTCTATTTGTTGGGACATTTTGAAATTCTCCACTTTTAATTCAAGAAATACTAGTAAATAAATCAGAGGATCTCTCTCAGAGACCCAATATTGTTCCCTTCAGCAGATTCCCTTGGAAACTGAGGGCAGTTAGAAAGTCACCTCCTCTCAAAGATGTTGGAACATGCTGGACATCAAATTTGCTCCTTAATATTATTTCAGATAATTTCATGGCCTTTTCTTTAGGTGATTGTTGTCTACTGTGACATAATTTCTCAATAATGAAAGTCTGCTATGACATCAATGAACGTTGCAAAGTCAAACCAGGCAATAAAACCGATAAAACCCCAGTATTTTCTAGTTTCAGTTAGAAAACTAATGATATTAAGGATGACATTTAAAACCAAAATCTAGCATGTTTTAATTATGTTTGCATTAGAAATCAATATATGTGTAGAAAGCCATTTTAAAAGTCATGAGCAATCTGTTATTTTCTCCAAGTACACTCTGGGTAATTTTCTCCTGTGTGTAGCAGATTGACCAAAAATAAAAAAAACCCCAACCAACCATATAAGTTTATATTAATAACTATTGGAATATGAAATCCGATGAGCCAGCAGTTTTCAACATGACCAAAAATTTATAGATCAAACTTCGAAACACTGTGGCTGAGCATGAGCATCAACAGGTCTTAAAGGGAGTATTCGTGGCAGATTATATTGTTGAATGTTTTCCAGTGAGAGAGGACATCAAGCAAACAAAACAAGTTTATGCATTATGAAGGAACAGCATAAAATAAAACATTCTTAGCAATAATAATAAAAACACCAAACAGCAATAAAAAATCCACTTTGATCTCCTCTGAAGAAAACATATCCCGCTCAGTAGGAAATGAGCATATTTCCTTTTAGTTTTTAAATTTTATGTTTATAAAAATATTCACTGAATTAATGCTTTACATGCTCCAATTGCATTACTGTTGTCAGAGGCTGCTTTTCCCACAGGAGGGACTTGCTCTACCCTCAGCACTCCATTCCCACCCCAAAGCAAATCACAGAGGATATTTGAGAGAGAAGCTATTGCAGACCAAATCTAAGAAAGGTATTAAAAAGAGAAGGTAGCAGCTTACCAGAGGGTAGGTGATATGCTTGCTTCCTTTAGCAGAAAGGCTACTGTAATTGAATAGTGACTCTCTAGCTGCTGCTCTAATAAGCACATATCTGTTTCACCAGGATGGGTAAGTAAGTTAACACTAATATGAATTGCCTCTTCTCCCACTTTCGGTTTAGCCTTGCCTTTAGCCATTATTTTTATTACAGTAGCATGAACACTAAAATCAATAAGAGCTTTCAAGAAAGAAGATCCCAGACTCTCCTGGAATGTGGTTTCTCCAAACAGCCTGAACTGAGGTCATTAGCAGGCAGAAGCAGTCAGCTTAAATATCAGCTGCTCTCTATTCCTTATAAAGTTGTGATAGAAATAAGACAAAAGGAAGGTTGGGGGAAAAAAAATAAAAAAAATCTTTCATCCATGTGTCACTGAAACCAAGAACACCACTTTCCCAGATGTTAGTGTGAAGCAAATGCAGTCTAATTCCTTCTTGTTAATTTAGAAAGCCACAACAGCTTTTTACTAACACTGTACACAAAGATGATGTTTATTCTTATGGCATAACTTGCCAAACCAGAAAGATTTTCAGAGTGGGGAGATTAGCAAAGAGTGGTAGTTAACTGAAAATCACAAGTATTATTTAATTTCAGACAATCTAATGTTTTTCTGTTTACTTTTTTGGATATATTTTATTTTAAATTTAATCTACTCATTGTTAAATATTTATCAATGCAGTTATTTTCCTTAACTGGAGAATTATATATCTGTGACTTTTCTAATAACTTATGACATGATGCATGATACACACAACAGGCTGATCTAGTGTTAAGATCTTATTTTAATTAAATAAGCTCTAAAAAAAAAATCTAACATAAAAAACAAGCAAAGAAAGAAATTACTTACCCAATGTATTCAGCTTTGTCTTCTGAAAAAATATGCTGCCCTGTCTATGAAGTACTTTTGGAAAGCCAGTATGGTATACAGCACAATATCTACTGAAACAATTAAACAACCAGAAAATAAAGTCTTCTGGGCAGAGCGAAGTTAATGAATGCAAGAGCACTAAACTGGGATTTTTGTTTTCCATGAACGACAAGGCCACTAGTAAGGCAAAAATTTGTACTCACGTGTCAAAGGGCATCTGCAAGGAGCTGATCCAGCAGGTCAAGAGTCTTAAGTCACTGGACTGAGTTGAGGCACCAGATAACAGGACTTCATCAGAATGGGCTACTAATCCACACAGGAAAGTGAAATAAATGAATTCATACACAGATATCCCTCCAATCAGCCTCAGTAATCCAACTGGAAAACAAGCAGAAGAGTTGCATCATGTTGCACGTTCCATACTGTAACCCACAGTGACCCAAAGGAATAATAAAAACAACCCAAATCTTTCTATCGTAAGTCAGTGCTCCTCCTATTTCTTCCTTTTAAAGTAACATCTTGTAAAAACATGCTTCTGTGATAGATTGACGCAGGTCTACAGTTAATGTTTACACAGAAATGGCTGTGCTTTTTAAAAACACTATTCAAAGCAGGTATATGACAAGTATTTTGAACAAACAGCCTCCAAGTTGCTTTATCTATGAACGATGGTTATTTATCCCTGAGAGCTCTCTAAGTCTGCCCGAAAAGATTGCACAATTCCAGCTGCCTGCAAGGCTGTGGTTACGTACATTATAATATATCAAGAAACATTTTGGCAACAGAATTGTTTTGCAGGGATGTTGTTCTCTGCTGGAAGAACAGAGAGGCTGAGAGCCATGTTCCTTAATCAGGGCCTCTGTCATCTTAAAACCTTTTTCTTCAGTCGGGGCAGTGTTAACAACCTATAGCCTAAAAACCAGAATGCATATTTTGAAGAATGCATAATTACTTTCACTCTGAAATTTGAACCTGAATTTGTTCTGTTTCTGATTTGGGGCACCAAACTGTTTTTTTGATTATGTGGTATGCTGACGGACTCTCTCCTCAGATATTTGCCCCTCCTTAGAGCTGGAGAGCACCTTTATATTGTTCATATATCCCCCTCCTGAGCCAGCTTCAGCCCTTTGTTTTAATTCTGTAGAGGCTGCATGTTGGAACATGAAACAAAACATTTTCTTTATTAACATCTCCCATTTTTCTATTGGTCTGCCCCTGATGGTTACATCCTACTTGACATTTCCCACAAATTTACAGTAACAGCACATAAATTAGCATTGAGCAATCATAAAGCATGCAGTGTGCATGAAAAACATTTCTTTCTTGAACATTTCTTCTGTGAACACAAAATCTAGTTCCCTTGCAAAGGAAGATTACGCTTACTTGCATTTTAAGTAAGCAGGATGGATAACGTGAAGTGAATGTGACTTCCTTTATAACATATTTTTCTCATTCATTTTTAGTCTTGCAGAATTTGACTGGCACTTCTGCAGTGAGGATTCTCCTGTGCCAACTTACTGCTCATAGCAATTCTTCTGTTATAACTACACATACACACTTTTGCTTATGGAACAGCAGAGTGAGGTACACTTGCCTGAATAAGCCTGTGACATTTTCTGGTTTCTTTCCTACAATTCCATTACTGCTTAGGAAGGCTTTTCATACTCTGCACTGGAAACAAGAGGACTTCAATTATTTCCAGAGCCCTCTTCATTCATACCGCTGCCCAGATGCACCAAACACTTCAGCTACACCTCTGCCACGTCCTCTGCTTCCTCCTGGTCCTTACCTCTGCCCCCTGCGTCTTAGTGCTCAGCCAGCACAGGCTCCTGCAGTCCCCGTCTACAACGGGTGCACTTACAATTAACCCTGACTGAAAAAATACTGCCAAACACCCTCTGCTATTAGTTGCAAGAGTCTGAATGACAAACAAAGGCCACCATTTGTGTCATCCTGGTAAAATCAGATACTTACGTACTATCCCATGAAGTTGGTGCAGGACAGAGCATAGTGCACAGACCACATCAAGGAATGTCTACCACCATGTTAACTCAAGGTATGGGAGCAGAACACAAGGATCAGCCACTACTAAGTGACTAGGTGCTAAAATGGCATATGAAATCTAATGGTAACAAGTGAAAAATAGTATGTATAGTCCTATGTTTCTATTTTTCCCCACGTACATGTAAAAAGACGTTTTTATGTGTACATTTTAAAGGGCTCTCAATGAGCTGTTACAACTCAGAGAAAAGCTTTTATTGTCAGCAAGAACAGTGCTCTGAAACATCAGCAGCATTCCTCCTCGGCATGAAAAAGCTGAAAAATCTCTTACAAATTGCTATGAAGAAGTGAGGAGCGCACAAAATACTGTTGTGTATTGGAAGGTGCAAGGGGGAAACCAACCAGCTTTCCAAACGGTAGTCCTCCTGAGTGCTCGCAACCCTTTCTCTCACAGAGCAGGGTCCCACTTGCCACATCCACAGATCTGGCATGACTGCAGCAGAGACCCCCAGCGTGGTGGTCTCTTCCTGACAGAGAAGTTGTGCATGAACTGCATGACTGTGCCTGACTGTCCTCGCCGACCCTGGGCTTGCCACCACAGTCAAAATCAGTGCTGAGTGTTCCAGTTGCACAGAAACTCTGTTCCTCCTTCACAGCACTGGAGTTAAACAACAGAAGAAGCTGCAGACGTTGACATATCGGCTCATACATCTGTCACCTCCACACACCGTTCAGATGCCCAGTATGGATCAGGTATGCAGCCTCCACCTCCCTTTCCCCACGCCTACCCCAAAGCTTTCTCCTTACCCCTTCTTCTGTATCCCTCAAGTCCTGAGTGTGGCCGCCCCCTCCTCCATTTCACTCTTGAGGAAATCTGTGCTTGCCTAACACGAGAGGGCAGGTTTATGGATTCTACTCCCTCACAGAAGGAGGCTCAGGGCCCAAGGAAAGAAAAGGGAGATAGGACTGATTTCTACTGAGTGGCCTCAGGATTTCCTTGGAGGGCTGGGCTTTGGCTAGAACAACACTCATGGCCTTACAGATGCATGTGTATTCAGGACTGAGGGTAGAAAATTACTTGTCCTGCAGCTGTGCCACCTCTGGGTGATGGCACGTGAAGAGGCGCAGCCCATAGTGATAGCAGCAGTGTGACAGCACCGTTCCTGAATGTGACTCTGTAGGCCAGATATGTCATTATAATTATTGACTAACCCCAAGCTAGTTCCCTACTGACAGGCAAGAGTCAGCAGGGAGACTTCAGAAAGCAGCAGGACGCTCTTTTCCCCTCAGCCAGGTGTCCTACCAGTGGGTCCTCATCTTCTACGTCCAACATTTCCTCTCCACTATGAGGAGACTGAAGGGTGGGTAACTACCACAGTTGCCTTGGCAGCACCTGGAATGGCTTTGGGATCTGTCCCACTCATTCCCCAGGGCTCCTCCACTCATCCACATGGCTTCTGGGGAACAGCAGCTCCTGGGGTGCTGGCAGAAAAGCTGCAGTGGGCGGTAGGCTGCAGAACCTGTCAGAGGCAAGTGAGTGCAAAGGTGCAGCAGCAGCACCGAGGAGGATCAACAGCACAAATCACAAATTTAGATCAGCCTGCCAGCCTGTACAGGTACCATCATGTACTCTGCACAGCACGTAAAGCTAGGATGCATGGCGTCTGTGCTGTGCTCAAGTTGTTTGCTCTAAGGCAGAAATTGCTTTCCATGAGTTGGGAAATGCAAAGAAGGTGCAGACCCCCAGACGTGAGACATCAGACGCCACCTGGCAGGCCAAGGATTTTTACACATAGCAGGACCACTTTTACCTTCTTACACGTAATTAAAAACAATAAATTACAAAGTTTGCAACTCATGCAGACCCTACTACAAGAACAACATATCGGCTTGTAAGAAGATACCTCTAAAGAAGCCTCTGTTCTAGTTACTAAAACCATAATTCAGGAAAGCTCTTAATACAGGATGAATTTTGGACACACATCTAAGAAATGTTATTTTGCTACCTTGCATGACACAAATCTTTCTTTAGGCACTACTAATAATGAACAAATATGGCTTAAAATATGACATGCAGCGAAACACACAGTTCCAGCACCAAACTTCCACTAGCAAGGCTGGCAGCTTTCTTCAGAGCCTGTCCCTGCTAGGCATCTTCAGGTCTGCTCTACAAAAAGCACAACCATTCATTGCACCATTGCACTGGTCTCAGCTACCTAGTTTGAATTTTACAGCCTTCAGGGAGAAGCAGGATGAAATGCAAATTCCAAGTTTCTGCCAAAAACTTACTTTTAAAAAATTAAACCCCCTCCTTTTCTATCTAAGAAATTATACATTGTATTCTTGTGATTCAGTTCACAAAATAAGACAGATATTGGAAAAAAACTAAGCTGTTGGCAACTAGTAATGCCCATGCTGAAGCCTGAATCATTGAAATGGGGCAGGTCTTACATCTCCATAGGTTGCCAAACAGCCATTGCTTAGGATTTCTCATTTATCTGCTCCTTTTTATACGGTAGTTTAAGTAAATTTCAGCTTTTCTGATGTGCGAAGTTTGGATTTTCCCAAATTTTAGATAGTGTTAGCAGAACTTGTAATCATTTATTAGTGCTTGTAAAAATCATTTGCTTGTGCTGTGTTCCGACAAACTAAAACCACTAATTTTTTTACTAGTTTTGAAGCCACCTAGGTAAAGTCACTAAGATTTTCTGAAATGAGCTGAAAAAAATACCACGTACCTTTTCCTCTCAGGTGGCCTCATTTGTGCCTCAACATATTAGCACCATCCTTCAGACAAATAAGGATACCAGAGATGTTGTCCAAAGAAGGTTAAGTCAGGTCATGGCAGAAGATACACTTGCACATCAGTTCCAGCCTGGCAGGGCAGTGCATACTTGGATCTTTGTACAGACCCAAACTACTGCTCATCATGTAAATATTAAAAATAAAATTGAATTATAAGTTTGATCCAGCAACATGAGATGAGAAGTATTTATAGCAGATGACAAAGGTAAGGGAGTCATTAACTAAGGAAATGTAAAAAAGGTATTAACTGAGGGTTCACTTGTATAAGCTGTACGTGGATCTCATCATACTATGATTTCGAGAGGAGTTTAAGCAGGTGTAACCAAATAATGTAAAAGGCTCTAGCTGCACCCTTTCTAATGTGTCAGTTCTTAGCAGAACAAAGGTGAACAGCACAATGTCCTCCTTGCCCTCAGGCTCCTCTTTGGACTGACATTCTTCTGATGCAGTGGTCTGAAGTGCTTGCCCTGGCAACAAAATGGGAAAAACAAAACAAAACATAAAAAACCAAATCCTGTAAAAATGCAGTGTAAACTTCCTCCCACCTACTGCTCTTCTCCGGTATCTTGAGGAGTAACCAGTATGGCTGAAAGAAAAAAATTTATTATACACACAGCATACAAGCCCCAAAATAGAGCATCTAGATTTTTTTTCCTCCTCTATGGGAAAGACCAGATGGAGGGAGAAAAACCCAATACTCCAAGTTGAGATGGGTTGTTTCAAGCCTGTGAGGTGAAAGGAAAGGATATCTATAAACAGAAAATATGTAAAACGGAATATTTAATGTTTTTTCTTTGTCATGTATAAACAAAATACTTTTATGAATTGAGTCAACAAGTGTCAAGTGTTTGGCTTTATGACTGCACTCCAACTGATTAATTGGTAACTCACCAAATGCAGTCTACATAAACTCAGTGTCATTTCTGAGACTCTACAAAGGCATAGTAAAGACAAAGCAGTACATATATAAAACTACTGTATAGAAATAAGAATCGTGTTGTAAGAAATATTCACATGGTTTCATATAGAAAGAATAAATTTAAAGATGCAGTCTTAGAGAATTAGATACAATGTCTGGATAAGGTTGAAGTCCTAGCTGTTTGTTATCTTTCAATTTTTGTATTATAATTCTGGCAAATTCCTCTCCTTGGCTATCTGAGGTATCAAGCAGTTGTCGGACTTTTGATGTCCTTGTAGGTTTGGTGCTTATAAGTTCATAGTCTTCTTTCATGAGTAAAAATCGTGACAGAAGAGCATCCAGTGACTGATTCAAACATGCTTCAGTCATCTGATCAATGATTTCTTCTCTTTTACTTTGGATCCATTGATGAGCTACATTCTGTTGTATGGTTTCCAAAACAAAATCTGAGATTGGAGAGGATAAAAAAAAAAAAAAATAATTTAGTATTGTAACTGTCTGTCAATGTATAGCACCATAGAATAAAGAACAAGCTGAGAAAGGGCTGTTTAAAACTTGTTTTTTGGTCAGAAATACACTAGAATACTAAGCATGCTTTTAGCATATTGTATTCCACATTTAAAATGTTCCAATTTGTCAGATTTGGTGGTTAGAGTATTTATTTTATTTGAATCACAGAATAATTTAGGTTGGAAAGAATCCTCAAAGAGGTCACATCTGGTCTAATGGCCTGCTCAAAGCTGGGCCAAGTACAGGGATAACTCAGATTGCTCAGAGCCTTTTCCTGCTGAATTTTGAGCATCTCCAAGTGATGGGAATTCTACAGCCCCTGTGGGCCTCCTGTTCCAGTGTTCAACCTGACCTGGTACTGAAAAGAGCGAGGTGGTAACTTCACTTTGCGGTGGGACTTTTATTGAAATTTACTTAAACCATCCCTGTAGTTTCCTGCATATTTTCCTCAAGCTGAGGATTTGTACAGTGAAAAGCTGCAGATTCTCATATTTCCAGAAGAGGGATGATGTGGCAGATCTTTATAGAGTTGCATGTTATTGTATGGCCCATCAAAAATATCTCTCTGAATAATTAATCACGCATTAAAGTTTCTTTTTGGGTTGGTTTTTTTTTTGGAAGCACACTTTTAACAGTTATTTTGATGCATAGGAATATCATGCAGTGGGCTCTCAAGTAACACAGATCAATAAAGGTGAGATGCTGACACAGCAGCTGCTTCTCTTTGCCTCACCATTACTAAGAGGAAGACTGACAAGCCTAAAAAGTGGGGAGAAGTGACAGGCAACAAGATGAGTTAAACTCAAGCTGACTTTTATTCCTGTTCTGCTGGACTGCAGCACTGATACACCAGTAGTAGGAAGGAGAAACAATATGAGCAAAGGGAATGGGATAAAGAAGACCCAAGGCAGCAGGAATTAAGTTTCCTTAAAAGGAGAGAAAAAAGCTAGAAGCTACAGGTACATGTACTAGATAACATTTTACATTGGTTTTACTTACTTTGTAATATAAGGCTACAAGGGCAGAATTACTTGCATTCTTAATTTGTCGAATGCTTTGTTTTCATTTTACAGATGAACAACAGTTCCAGTTTCCATTTCATACATGCATATATTGGATATTAGCTCACTTATTGTGGTTCTTGGAATTAAATCAGTGTTTGCTGTACCTGAAGGAATTGGTGATGACCGCAGCATACATGATGCAGAATTTGAGGCACCTGAAATACTCTTGTCAGATGAGGGAAAATAACTGTATGGATGCTCAAGAAGTTTGGCGCTCTGAGTTACAGAGATATTTTCATCTGTGCTCTGACTGCTGAGAGAGTGTAGAACCCCAGAATTTCCATCTTAGAAAAAAAAAGGGAGGTAAAAAAAAAGAAAAAAAAAAGAGCAAGCTGTATTACTTCTATATTCAAATAAAACACAGCCATCAGAGAATATTTAGGGTAATTCCATAAAACAAGTCATAACCAACCTAAATTCTCTTCAAACACATTATTCCTTACACTCAGGTTCCAGGTACCTTTATGTCCCTTATTTTTTACTAGGGCTTGACCATGGGTTTTGAGGGTCTTGTTTTATTTAAAAAAAACATTGAGAGAATAAATCCAGTAGATATGAACGTAAAAAAAAAGCACTGTATGACAGAAAATTTTTGTAGGGACTGGAAGAACAAAATAACACTTTCAAGTGTTTGGAGAGCTAGCTAGGAGTCAGCATGAAAGCCAACTAATTTATTTTGATGAAGTTTGGCAGCATTAACAAAGGTGGAAAGATTGAAAGAAAGATTCAGGTGGAGGGAAAGAACATCAAGACCAACATTCAGTGGGAAGCCAATGGAAGCTTTTGGTAGTCCATCAAAACAGCATATAAGTTCAAGAAAGCTTCATGTAAATGTTTGCAAAGAAAGGGAGAAAAAGGGTGTTTATTAGGTGGAAAGCTTAATAGTTTCTATTTTTAGGATTTTTTATGGCAGAAAAAGATGACGGATATGAAAGCAGCAGTAGGAATGACTCAAAGAGATGACAAATAGCTGATGAGAAACCAGTTACAGGGCATATGCCTAATTCTGTATCCTGTTTTCATAGTAGACTTTCACAGTGTCACTTGATAAAGAGCTTCAGAGATGTTGGCTAAGAACCAGAGATGAAGACGTAAGAATTCAGATGAACATCTAAAGACACAATAAGAACAAGTAGCCCCCTAGACAGCTCAGGATTTATAGATACCCATCCAATGGGGGGTATTTGAAGGTGTATTGCTAGATCAGAGCGTTGACCTGTGGAAGAATATGGCTATAAGTAAAAGGAGCAGGAGTAGGAAAATGTGAAAGAAATGACACTCTCATTATTTAAAAAATGGTGGACTAGAACTCATAGTAACTAGCATTTCATTTCATTAAAGAGAGAGAAAGTAAGCTGGGCAGAGCTATATAGTGGAAAGCAGCAGATGTTATCTACCGCATGAATGAGAAAGGATTAGGAGACAACTGGTGTGAGTGAAAGATCATTTTAGAAAAGGATTTTAAACAGCTCTGCTGGGATTGTTATAGAACTCTAGGCACACACAGATCTTTAATAGCATTAGAGACAAAATTACTGGGATTGTACTAGTATGGGAGACTGAACTCCACCAGTGACCACAGCATAAAAAATAGAAATATTAGGGAAATTTGCAGATGTTATTCAGAAAGACCAGGTTGACTCAGGTTACTCAGAAATAACCTAGCTAACCTAGAAGACTGGAGTAAAAGAAGTGGAAATTTGGTAGCACAAAACATGAGATCTAGACTTTCTGCTTCAAGCTGGGGTTTATGATTTGGAATTGAGATGAGGAAAAAAAACCACCTAGGTAGATTATTCTACAATGAAGGATCTTGTGAGAAAGGAAAAATAAAATTCTAATGTATGTTAAGTAAAGTTCTTATTTCAGGAAGAAATCACTTGTCGTAACTCTTTTTTAATACTAAGTACAGATGTCTGGTAGCCTTAGTTCAATGACTGAAGTTAGAACATGTGCAGAGAGGACTAGTAGGATACCAGGAGACTGAAGAAGCTTATTTTACAAAAGGACTTCAAAAGAGTGTATCCTGCTTGTCTAGCAAAACAAAGTGTATTAAAGGATTACTCTCTCTATCAGAAATAAAATGGGAAAAGAGCTATTTAAGCTTAAAGCAATGCCCACGAACAAGTGTGTGTATAAGGTGGCTGGGGAAGAAAAATTAAAGAGACTGAAAGTTAGAAGACAGTTTCTAACTCTGAAGGAGCAAGTTTCTGAAAAAGTCTTCTAATTGTATTGGCGGAAAAAACAATTCAACTAAAATCTACAGCCATTAACTTCTGCCTTGGTGCCATGCCACGCTCATCTCTTGCCAACAGCTACCTGGGAACAGATTGTCACCTGAAACAACTGCATCTAATTTAGGCAAAGTAAGAAGAATATCAGTCTTGCTTTCCATTATAAAACTACCCGATGCAGATATTGGCAAAGTAATGACAAACACTTCTGCTGTAGTATGGTTTTGCAGACACTATTTTCACAGGCTTTACAGTATCTATACATACATGCAACAAATTCTAAGCAGTGACTCTGTAAAGGACCACCAACTGATCAATCAGATTAACAGTACCACCACATGGTACTCATCAATGACCTCCATGGGCAGATATGAAAATTTTTAACAGGAACCAGCAGCAAGGGCTGACATTTATCATTATCTTATCGGATTACAGTTACAGTCCATGCTTGTATTCAATCTAATATTCCATTTTCTAAAATTCATCACAACATTCCTATTAAGCTTGGTAACCACAAGTTATTCTTCACCTTTAAGATTTTTATGCAGTGTGTATAGAGAAATGCTTGGGTAGAGGTACAGCCAAACTACACTACATTTGCTTTCTGCCATTTTCCCCCTGTAACTCAAATTCCTTAAGCCTTCCATAATTTATTTTCCCTGGAATTCCTGCTGTATTTATATCTTTCTAGTACATTGAGTACAAGCCCAGAATTGTGGATGTATTCAAACAGGAGCTGGAAAAGAAACTGCCTGTGCCCTCCTACTTCTACCAGAACACCTCCAGTTTTGCAGCACTTCAGCACGCTTTTTGATGCCCTACTTACACCAGTGAAGTCAAACGTCTTGTCTGCTTTCACACCACTGGTCCCTGCAAAGCCAAAGGATGCTCCTTTCTTTTGAAATACGTTTGCATTCTTTCAAGAGAAGAAACTCAAGTGCAGTTTTAGTTTCATAATGTATTGCTATTTCACCTGGGTCTCATCGTATTTTTCTGTCTTCGGATGTCAGCAAAACCTCAAAATTGAGTTTTGTCTGGGAATTTTGCCAACTTTTATTCACAAAAGGTGACAGCTACAAAAGGTCTGTGTAGATACTTTTGCAAGGCAATCTATTTATTAAAGCCGTTTTAGTCATTGAATCAAAAGCAATCAAGAGGGTGGGCTGCATTAGAAACTTCCACTTCACTCACCTTTAGGAGAACCTCAAAAGGTTTAGCCTTTTTATCTTTAAAAGTAGTTCACAAATGATTACCTAAACTGCCAAGGGTCTGAAGGGACAAGTAAATGTTATCTTGGCACTCACGACCCTGAAGAGGAAAACCGAAGCTGTGAGCTGTGACGATTTCTCAAGTGACAGGAACAGAAAATCAGAGCTAAAATACTCTAATTTTTTTTACTGAGAGCACTAAGTTTACAAAACACATCACTTTTCTGACATAAATGGAGATCCAACTATCTATTATGCAAACGCAATGTTACAGTGGGAGTGTAAAGCTGCAATGGCAACTTAAATTCATATGAAGTCATTAGTATCCCTACCTGATGAAAGGATATTACACTTGGGAACAGACTTGAGTCTTGATACATCTGGAGACATGCTCCGAAGGGGAAGTGCATCACATTGTATGGAGCCAGAATATGTTTCCTGAAATGATTCCCGTTGTATAATGAAAATGCACATTAAATAAATACAAAGTTGCAATGATTTACAGAGTACTATCCCATCACTGTCTTTTCCCTATTATCTAAATGCTCAATAGACAGCACAATTAAAATACAGTAAAAAAGAAGAAATCTATGTAATCCTAATACTTCTGTTTTTCCAAAGCTGACAACAATTTTGTATAGAAGTTTAATTATTAGTACGAATCAAAAGAAGCAGCATTAAGAATCAAAATGTAAAAGCAAATCTACATGGCCCTGTATAAGCAAGCTCCACAGAGATGTGAGGGAGTAGAAGACAGTCTCTTACATGTTGCAGTCATTGTGTGCTGCATTCCTCCTTGAGGGACTGGCTTTCCCACACTTAGAGGATCTACCAAACATGCCCTTCTTATTTCTGCTTACCCACCCTTTACTATCTTCACCTATATGGCTATGCATTTGTCAAACCCCGGCTCAACTAATGCTTTATGCCTTTCCTGACTGCATAGGAAAGTAAACTGCAGAACAATTCCCCCTTACTAAGTTAACAACCCTTTAAAGCTCTCAGGATCTTTAATCACGCCGACATACCAAATGCAATATGTAAAATATTTACCTCTTGGGGATTTAGAGGTATATTTAGAGATATCTGCTCCACATCTGCTTTCTTTCCACTCTTGCAAATACATCGTGATTCATATAGTGACTGCAAGAGACATATTTACCTGTATTAAATTTCTGCTATAAGACAAGATGACAGCTCTGTACAAACATGTTTCAGCCAGATACGAGATGAGATAAATGACAAAGGAGATTACATTTCTTTTAGCAAGCAAAAGTTACAACTTATTTGACCAACTCATGACTGTAACAAAAGCCACTTACCTTTGATCTCTTTAACAGAATTACTGCTTCCAGCATAGCTATTTCATCAAATGTTCGCAGGACTGGCTCAAGGTCTATTAAGCATTCTAAACAAAGAAAGAGTACTTTGCTGAAGGATTTAAGGTGGAAATTAAGTTTTCATTTCACTAAAGCTACTTTCTTACATTTACAAAAGTAATTTGCCTATTGATACATATCAGAATACTCACACTGCGAAACAGAAGTTTCTTGCTTTCACCTGTTACAAATGCAACAGTTTCACATCACCAAAACAAACCCTGTCCTGATCTGGCCATCTCAGCACCCCATATCCAGGACTGTGCCTGACCGCAAGTCTTGCATTCCTGGAATGGATACATCGGCGGGTTTGCTATATTTCAAGATAGACCCAGCAAGCCTGGTTTGCTAAATGGGACCAAATAGCACAAGACCTCCGAGTGGGTCACTGCCTTCCCGCTCCAGCAGAGGTGTTAAAGATTTATATGAGAAAAATAAACAAACAACCCACCACAGCAAAATCCAGAAGAGATGCTGTGCGGCAGGGCCAGAGAAGATGGTGATAGTCAAGGCACTGACCTATCACATCCAGTGAATCCAAATGATAGTGTCCTCATGCTCACCAAAGGTAGCAAGTCAGAGAAGTTAAAATCATCTACTCACATAGGGAGACACAGGACCACCCAATAAACAAGTGACAACCTGTGCTATGCTCCCTTGCTTTCCAATGCTGAAAGGTTTACAAAACTAAGTATTTCAAATTTTGAGATGACTGTATTATAAAAATGTCTCTTTGAAACTGTGCTCAGGTACAACAAAACCTGAGGAAAGGATGATGGCATATCACAATTCTACTGCATTTCTATGGACTCCACCCATTCGGCAAAATCCATTTACCATACTAGCAATCTGTCACACTGCATCCTTATTAACATATTTTTGTTTTTTACTATAATTTTACCACAGTTTTCCCATATTAACTTTTTTCCACTAACATCTTCAAGACATACATTCAATACTGGCATTCTAATTTTCTTGCATAAGCTAAAACAGAGTTTTACAGGTTTGGCACTTCATTTTCCACACTGAAATACTACACTGTTAATTTTTGTTGATTATAACTTAATTGTAAGTACACATTCCAAGTACATGCAGAAACATGGTGATAAGCAGTCTTTATCCCTTCTTTATAAGGGGAATAGACAGGTTAACTGAGCTTTTCTACCTGAAGTTTATTTAACAAAAAGGAGGTTCGGGTGTTTTGGTCCCGTCCCCCCCCCCCATGGTAATTGCAAAATTTCCCAATCAGTGAACTTTACTTCCCCTAATTTTGCAACAGTTTTGCAACTTCTTCTTTCTTTTTATGATAGTAAAGTAGGGGAAAAAGCAATGCATGTTTTCTTCAAAGACAATCTTACTACAGACATGGCACTAGTAACAGAACCCAAATTATCTCACACTTTAGTACATATCCTGTGTAATTATCCCTACAGTGTGACCATAGACTTTGATTGCTATTCTTTTTTGGTTAACTGACACAGGAAAACAAGAATACATAAGGAAATATCATGGTGTGTCTATTCTTTCTGATTTAAAAAAAAATAAATAGATGTATTTCCTTCCTTGGGAAAAAAAAATCCACAATTTACAATCTTACAAACCAGACTCATGCCAAAATAACCTGACATTTCAAAATGTTCTTAATGCAAAAATAAGAATGCCTCAAAAAAGGTCATGTAATTAATTTTGGACTGTAAACTGAACATGAAGATGCTGTATGTGTTTGGATGTGTCCCCATTTTGTCCTCTGCCAAACTGATGCAAAAAAATGAAGTTATGAATGTTTCTTTGTAAGGTATCTGAACAGCAACTTTCTAACACACTTTCCAGTTCAAAGGAAGTATACCTATAAAGGTTTTCAAAATAATAAACAAACTTCTGTTCACCAGAGCTACAAATGAAACACTAAGATTACAGATGTCTCCACTCATAACATTAAAAAAACCCCACAAAACAAACTCTAAAAACAAAACCCACCAGAACCAACTAAAACCCCCTACTATTTCAGGTTTGAGTTATTGTATATTCAACCTAAGCAGTGAGAAACTTAAAATATAGAATTGTTTAAGCCAGAGCTCTTTGTACTGTTCGACATTTGAATAAATTCAGTAACACTTTTATTCTACATTTTTGCCTCTCCAAGGTCATTCAGCTTTCCCTACAGAATCAGGATCATGTTTTCTAAAGGTGCAGGGAAGAAGTTTTTAAAGCACACGCAAATTAAAGGAGCACAGTGAGACAGCTGCAGGAACCACTGTTAGCTTCACCACACTGACATATGTGACCACAGCAACACTTGCAAGAGCAAATTTCACAGCTGAAAACAGGTCATCACTTTCTGCCAATTTTGATGGAATTACTTTTACACAATAGCCAAACAAGAACTGAAAGTCACCACAAAATTAAGCATATTAAGGAGAAATTGTTATGGGGGATGAATTTGGACTCAACATACACCAAGTATGTTGGTTAAGTGCAACAAACACAGGTTTGCAAAAATCAAAACAAAACTTTTCCAGTTCACACTAAGCCACCCTAATCTCTACAAGCTCGCGCTTCAGTCTTTTTCTCTAAATTCTGAAATCCCCTGTAAAAAAGGCTGTAGGTATCTATATTTAGTCTCATCAACAAAAAGCTGAACAAAGGAAAGATGGGAAGAAAAAGTTAAGTGTGTGGGTTCAACCAGTTCCTGCTCAATCTGGGAGGTGGAACAGCCAAAGACAGTCTCAGTGAAAAAGATTTAAACTGAGATGCAAACGCAAGGTGAAGTCACTATAGATTATCTGATGTGCAATGGTTTGTTGATGTTTCGCCAGCTTGCTCATAAATCCCGCAGTACTCATTCTATACTTCTCTTCCTCACCTTCTTAAAAAAAGTTCCCTTCAACAATAAACAAAACCCCACAAGTCCAAGTAGTTAAACAAAACATGCTGTTCTTTTACAGGTAAATTAGAGACGGCAAAGGCAAGACTCCAACTAACAACTTGGTTTTATGGCATACACATAGTTCTATTCAGGCAAGTTTGTTTATAGGCATGGTGGAAGTAAACAAGCACTTTATCATATGCTACAAGACTGAGCACATATATCTCTTGATATCTTTACCACTTCCCTTTTGTGACTATAACCTTCCTCTGTAAGTACCATGTTCAATAGAAATCTGGCAATTTAAAAATCTTTTCTCATTATGCAAGGTAAACTCACTTAAGAACGACGGTCTTTCATCTGGGTTTTGTGCCCATCCACTTCCTATCAATCTTATGATGAGCACTCGATGAGGAATGTCCATTGATAAACTTTCTTCACTTAAGTCTAGTCGCTGTCCTTGTGACACACTATACATTATCTGCAAGGGGTTTATAACTTCTGTCAAAATAGACATCGTGCAGTCATTAGAAATATATGCAATATAAATAGCTTACTATAGGAGGAATAATTTAGTTTTCAGACATAGTATTTCTAGTTTACCAAAATCAGGTTATGTTTCTTTTTTTACAAAAAAAATGTATTTTTAATTTATCAAGCAACACTGTAATTTAAAAAAAAAATACAGAAAAAGATTCTAATTTGAAAAGTAACTCAAAGTATTCTTCAACAAGCTTATAAGTTGAATCATTAAAAAGTAACCCCGCAAATGAAGTCTCAGGGTACCCAGGTCTCAGGTTTAGCCTTTATGTAAGGCTGGAAAAATAAGTTAAAGGAAGACATGGCCTTACCTTCAAATGGCTGTTTCCTGGACATCACTTCCCACATAATAATTGCATAACTGTTCAAAGTGTAAAAAATATAGAAGGCACTATTTTAGATTACCAACACTTAATAACACAATGTTCTCAGCTTTACATTTTCTTAAAAACATTTTGCTAGAACGATCACGCATCCGCACATGGGACTGACTATAGCTAACTACAACAATGATCTGAATATATGAAAACTAGCAGGAATTTTAACCAGTGACTTCAACCACAACTAGTTAGTAATATTAAGTACAAAAAAGGTACATGGCATATAAACTCCTATTCTAAATCTCTATTAGCTTTGCTCTGCTAAAACTTTATGAACTATGTACATGCAGTTTAAATCTCCGTATGCAAATTAAAGTGAGCCCCAGAGTCCCAACTGCTCTGTCCTAACTGCAATACTGTGGCATCACCCCAGTCTGGACTGACACTCTCTGACATTCCCATGGGAAGTAGGGTACTAGCAGGGAGGATGGCTTTCACCCACACCTCTATCCCAACACAAAGTCGAAGAGTCAGGCAAGATACAGACTTGCACCCGGGAAGCACACCCCAGCTTCCCACGCAGACAGACATACTTTCAACATATACAATCTTCTCTATAGTGAGGGATGTCCCTTACATACAGCATTCACTTTACAAAAGAGACTCTCGGGAAGACCACCCTGAACTATAGCTAGGAGACCAAACATGCATCTGCTTACTCAAACCGGTGACATTTTTCTCCATTCACATCAACATGAATGGGAAGTGGTTCAGTGAATACAGACCTGCTCCACCTTTAGTAGACTAGTCACTCTCCTCAGTTGTCAGGATATATTAAAAAAAGGTAACTTTAAACAACTTTGTAATTTAAATAAGATTAGATGATTTCATTTAAAGGAAGCATTGAATTCATTTATTAAAAAAATAATCAACCCAGTTAAAGCAAATAAAAGAAAATAAAATAACGTAAAAACCCCGAATCTGGCTTTCCTATTTAAGAATAGGAATTTGGTGTGTGGAATAAATCTAGTAGTTCTAAAGCTAAAATGAGTGAGCAAAAATATTTCACTGCTTAAGAACCTAATTTCCAATATCAAACATATCCTTGCAAACTTACCTCTTCTCCCTTATTTTTTTAGTAAATCAATTTAAAAATATATTGAAAAGCTTTTAAAATGTTACTTCAAAAAACCTGAAATCCAATTTCCACTGAAGCAATAAAAATGAAACTATGCAAAGGATTATTTTTTTGCTAAAGAAGAATTACAGTTATCAGACTAAATGTTTGCTCAACTACTGAAATAACTGTACACAAAGACAGTATTTTCCTACACCACTAAGAAGTACCAAATTTTGCATACAGGTTACATCTAACTGCCTCTAAGCATTACATCATCTAACAGCTACCAGTCAGGAAGAATAAAAAAAATTAAGAATGAACGAAATAACTGACACTTAAAATCAATCATTTAAATTGAGCTTTCCTAACTACTTATTCCATTCATATTTTAACATTCATCAATGTTAAAAAATATTCAAGTAACTTTTAATAAAAGCAGTCCTCCCTGTTAGAAAGCCTCTTTTAATGCATTTCTGAGAAATTCATGCAGGCTGATTTTTTTGGCATGGCAAATTGTTCCTTTTGTAAAAGTTAATGCTACTTGACTGTTGCTTAAAAGATTTGTTTCTTTAAGAAATATCCTTCCTCACAAATTAGCTTCAGTATCTAAACAACATTCAGCTGTATCTGCTGTGGTCAATTAATCAGACATCCAGCCTTTCATTCAGTTTGGAATCTCTCTACAATTAAAGATTATTTTCTCAATTCTACAACACTGCAGCATACCACTTCCTGCTGATTCCCCTTTACACCATTCATGTTTTCTTTTCTTATTTCTGCTTCATAGCATCTCCTTCTGATCCTGAGCACAGATCTTCCTGTGTGACCTTTCTGGTGGTAATTTCCTTCACTGTCTGCCTTCATATCTTCCTGCCTTGAACTGCCATCTCTTTACAATGTTGTCTTAGTTTCTCTTCTCTCATCTCAAATAATCTCTTTCCTACCTAATTTATCAGTTTTCTAAGCTCTTCTACTGATCTTTTCTCTCTTATTTTCTCCCATTTGGTTGTTATTCTTCTACAGGCATTTTTTTTTTTCTTTCTAACAAATATCGGTCTTCCTCATCTCCACTCACTCATTAAGCCACCAGCCACATTTCCAAATCCTCTAAAATCAGAAGCCAGAGGAGATAACATCACACTGATACTTCTTTCCCATAATATACCATTATTCCTTTTCAGTGTCTTCCTAGTCCAGATTTTCTCATTATAGGGTGAGGAAAGCAGGTATGTTACCATCTCTATTCTTTGGACAGGAATGTCAAGGAACTTCATGTGCCCCTTAAGGGTAAGGGATAATTAAGAGAAAAAGTGGTCTCCCTGAAAGTCAGTAAGACCCTCTGAGACTGATTAATCTCTTACCAAAATATAACCCTGTCAAAGATAGCTGAAGGAAAAGGTGGTAGAGTGCAACAGAGAGATTGACTTTGTCACAGTGATATGCCTCTTCAGGCCTCCTCAAAACTCCATTTACACATGACAATTTCCTCCACAATCATTCAAGTAATCTTTGAGTAATCCAAGCCTTTTCAGATTAGCTAATTGTAACTCCAATATCCTAAGAGCAATTGCCGTCTTGTTATATGGGTTGCCGCCACTTCCTATTCTATTAGTTCTACTATTCAGAACTGACGCAAATCTACCTGAACTTTCATAAAGTTATTCCTTAAGGAGATCTCTCTAAATACTTTCTCCAACCCCATTACCCTGATTTTTCCTAACCCCTTTCCAAAAATATGTTTTCTTCTTTCCCCCGAGTACATTCTGCAACTCATGTTAATTGATCTGCACAAATTACAAGGGTATGTGCATCGAGTTAACAGTGTGAACAGCTTTTTTCCTTCCCTACATTGTCTGTATGTGTACATTGATTTATAGAAAGCAGTCTTCTCTGTCTGTTTCCATAGTTCTAGCTTAATTTCTGGAGCATTACACTTGTCACAGTGTTTCCTAAAGAAATGAGTCATTAAATCCAGCTACCACTCAATTCTTTTTTTCCCCAATGAATTTTGCTTATACATCTATGATACTACTACTGAAAATAATAGATTCGCTGAGAATATGTTAAAATCTAAGTTCTGTAAATCAAATCTGAAATCAAACTGCAAAGCCCACTTGAGAACAACAGGAGTTACCTGTAGATATCATGTTTTACACTTGCACGGGTTTTCTGACTGGGATTGTAATCTTCAGGTGGCATGTAGATAATTGTCCCTCCTTCTGGCAAAGAGGTTTCACTTCGTGATTGCGACATGGATATGACACGCCATTTTGACATGCCAAAATCTGCAATCTGGAAAGGACAAATCAGTTGTTCTGAGAAGAAAAACTAGATTTATCTGCTCACCATTGTTAGAAATTCCTGAAATATGCCCGAAAGAATGGATCACTTAAAGTCCTTAACTGACACACAAAAAGTATGTGGTTGTCCTAGCAACAAGAAACACCAGCTCCAGTTCAGAAAACATTCCCAGGTCATGACTCATGCTATCCCTATAGCCCTGCCCTATCCTGTTCTTTTAAGGAAGGACTCATATACTCTATGGCTGGGGAATCTGCTATGGAAGTCTGTCCCGTATGAAAAAAAATCAGTTTCTTTGGTTAAAAAAAGGAAACAAAAAATGACTGAGTACTCCTAGCTCCCTGGTTGTGAAGAAAGCACAAATTTAGTATAAATCATAATAGCTCTACGTAACTTAGCTTGCAGATATCCGAAGACAGTTGCTTTCACAGAAAAATTTTAGGGCACTCCACCTCACCCCCAAAACTATGAAATATTAATCTTGAATTAATAATTTTGATATGCCGAAATTCTGTGCTGCAAAAAGTTGCTGAACATTTTCTTTACTGTGCACTCTGGGGCCTTGTCCCTTCCTAGAGAGTTTACAGTACATCTACATAAAGAATTAATTGACTACAGTTTACATTCCCAGACATCCATGAGCCAGGGAGCAAGATGTCAGATGAGGTTACAGGTAGGGAGACAAAGAGCCAGCAGAATAAGCTTGTGGGCTGAGCTGCGGAGTGTCTGGCATACAAGGGAGAAAGATAAGCAGCCAGCTAGGAGCTCTGCACTTGTCCAGGATTTGCATAATAGCAAAAACGTTTTCAACAAAGATGCCTGTGTGAGCACTGTAGCAGCTAAGATAACAGAATTAAGCTTTCTGGAGAGCATACAGTCAAAATCCACAGTAAAAAATAACCCTTTTTTCTCTACAACTCACTCTCATCAAGACTTCCTCACTGTAACTGGTCGCGTTTTCTTGTTTATTCAGCAGATCTGGGACTGCCAGAAGCACTCTATGAATGGTGTTACTTTTGTACATATGTAATACTTCTTCTATTTGGCATGCATGATAACCTTTCTTGCATTTCCTGCCAGCAGTCCTAATTTAGAGAATCTTGCTTCACCCTCAAAAAACACTTAAAGCCCCTAAGGACAGTCTTCCAGAGACTCCTTACAGGAGGCAGAGCATGTATGCAAGTGTTAACCTCTTCCCTTCAATTGCTCCAGCAAAGCAACTGTTTAGATGGGGTCAGGCAGAGCACCAGACCACACCAATGCTGTTAGGGATTAAAAAAAGAGAGTCGATAAAAAAATTACTTGGACCAGTTCCCCAATCAGGTTTACCAGGAAGCTTGAGAGATGGCAATACCAGCACAACTGAGTGGGAGGAGGTATGACCTGCTGAGGGTGTGAGTGGAGACAAAGCTGCGTAAGGCACCTTGCTGCCAAGAAAAAAGTCTTTGACATGGAGAAAGAACAAATCAGCACTGGATCTTTGATATTTACTCAAAGAACTCACAAAAAGATTAATCTCATAGTAACAACTGAAGCTTTCGCCATTCAAGTATAAATTAAGTGCAAAATACTTCTTATTGCTCATTTACTTGAATAGTATATTCTATCAATTTTAAAAACAGAAAATCTTTTACAAAAAAAACCCCAACCCTTGCAATTATGGAAGCACCTAACCATTTTGTCAGAAGTACTTTTAGTCTCTTTTTCACATCATGGCAGTGATACTTTAAAAGGCAGAACTAAAGATTTAAACTAATGTCACTTCTCTGTGTATGTTTCCTTGCTCTAAGGAGCTTCACAAAAGCCATCTTCCAACATGTTCAGATTTTGCAGTTACGTTTTACATGTTCTTATACTACACTAACAGAACATATATGTACATATTGCATGATAAATTTCAAATGGGGTATTAACATTTGAATTTGACCTACTGTCCTCCAGTACTAACTTGTCTCAGCATCTCAGACAAGAACACTTTCTATTTTCTTCTCTGAAAGGGCCGGACATAGCTACCCTTGGAAGGCTGCCATATGAGAGTGTCACTGCTACTGAGTATCAGCTACTGCTATAGCAGAAACAGCCCGAATTCTGGCATTCTGGTCTTTTCAGATGGATCATATCCACACTTGAGCAAAGCAGAGTTTTCAAAAGAAAAACTCAAAAGTTCTGTCTGCAAGGATAGAAGAAAATGCCTAGCATACAATTACATCCCCTCTGTATGGCCACATCCTCACTCTTCTTCCTCTACTTCACTCATTCTGTATGCTGAAGAACATGAAAATTAATAACTCTACCTTGACATGAAACTCATCATCCAACAAAATATTCTGGGTTTTCAAGTCATGGTGCAGCAATGGAGGATTCATGTTGTGCAAATAGTTTACTCCCAAAGCAATTTCATAAAGAATGCGGAATCTCAGGCACCAGGGAATGTCAGGATATACATCTTTCTGCCAAGATAAAAACACAACACCAAATATAATCCTCTGTGCTGATCTAACAGCACAACACAGACATTTTTATAATAAGAAGGAAGTGACTTTGACAAGCAGTAATCTTTCAAAACATATTACATGAACTCCTTAAAAAATTGTAACTGAGCATTAAGACTGGTTAGCTGTTAAAACAAATATGTGTGTTAATCATGCAGTGTTATGTTTCCATTCCCTAGCATTCACATAATAGTTTATGACTGCTATACATTATGTAGGACATTTACTACATTACTCACTCATATAGAAATATGATTTACAGATGAACTCCTGTATGAAACTTGCAACCCACAGATTATGAGTACTACACAAAGGAAGGCAAGAATCATATCTTCAAGTGACATTGGGAAAAAAAAAAAAAGCTGTGGTGAAACTAGGCACAAAATACTACCTTTATAAATATTAATACACCAAGAAAAAGGCAGTAAAACTCAACTGAAATCTTAAAAGTTACATTGACACTAGAGCCTTTATGAAAAACACACAGCTGAGCTCTCTAAGGCATGAGATATGTATTGATTGTATGTACAGAGGAGACTGCAGTGCTGTTGAGACAAAACTGCAGTAGCTTTACAATAGCAATACTGGATGCTCAGACCAAGCTAGTGGGAGCAACTGAGAATTCAGCACAGGAGAACTTAGCCCTGAGAGTAAGATATGGTAGAAATATCCATATCTGTTTAGATTAGCAATATTTGACCTCTACAAACTGAAGTCAAAATCTTAACTTTTTTTAATAAAGATTCAAATTCAGGAAAAACCCCTCATCTTCGTGTGATCTTTACATTGGCAATAATTCTGAAACCCAGGCTTAAGTAAGCATAAGTATTTCAGCTTCTAATTAGAGAACAACAGAGGCTTTTAAAGTGATTATATATAATAATTCAACTCAAAGCCAGTCATAGGTCATGACATTAAAGGAAAAAGTGTAATAAAACTAAAGTCTGCTGAGTTTGGTTGTCTTTCTGGGATACAGAAAGTATATCTGAGCACCAAAAAACTACTAGTGATAATGACTGTCCTTTGATTTGAAATATTACTAATAATACACTTTACTATACTACTTCCCTTAAGTATGGAAATCACAATCTATTTGAAACAACCAGGGACTGTATTTAAAGACTGCAGGTACACTTACCCCATGTAAAAGCTGGTTTAATGATCCATTTGTCATGTATTCTGTTACTATCCCCAGAAATTCAGGCTCGTTGCAAATTCCCAAAATTGGCAGAACGTAACTAAACCTGGCTTTGTGCAATATCTCTGCTTCTTTTAGAAGGTGTTTTCTATCACTTAAAGAAAACAAACAAACAACAAAAATTACCATACCAATACTAGGAAACTCAAAGCAAATGTTGGCTTCACTATATTCTCTTTAAAAAATTATGTATCTATATGCAGTACCACCACCTTTCACCATTTGTTTCCTACTATGCTGTTTTGATAACAAGATGCTGTAAGACAAATTAGAATCTGCAAATACAAATACAAGATAGCTTCCCCAGTTTTGTTGTAGCACACAAATCTCTCTATTTCCATCACACATTTCATCCATGTTTCCAGTAAATAAGGATACAGTCAGAACTGCAACTTTCATCATCCTGTGTAACCATAACGGTAATAACCAGCTACATTTGTCCTATTTTACTGCCCATCTTCAAAGCCTGAGTTTTCACTGAAGCTCAATATTAATTTCCTACAGAGTGGAGATTTTAATACTCACAATTCTCCAACCATTTAAATTTAGTGGACACTGACATGCACTAAAATAATATGGGTTAAAGGAATGCACCTGCAGTTTCTGAAGGAAAGGAATGACCAACTATGTATGGTTTTCACATAAAATTGTTCCTTCAAACTGGGCCCCTGCTTTGAAGCACCCTCTGGAAAAAACATTCTGTGGTTGCACAGGAAGCAGGAAAGGACCAGCCTCATGATGTTTGGATGCCTGAATTTGGCTGTGTGAGTGCTCTCTGTTACATCAAACCTCCTCATAAATGTGAATTTGATGCATCTTTACAAATTCAGACCTTGCAGCATGTGGATTCGAGAAGCTCAAGTTTATTTAAGATTGAGTATGCTTCTATCCCTAAAAATGATAAACTATTTGGTATGCCTCATATCTCAAATGTTCTTGAAAAAAATGGGTTTGTTGACAGTGAAGATACCTGGACCATGAAGGATAATTCTAAGAAAAAAAGATTTAGATTTTATACCAGCAGAGACTGGTACAGGTACAAGTACTTGACTAGGATATCCAAATACAGGACTTTTACAGCACATCTAAGACTGATCCTTTGGATGTGAGCCAGTCAGATTCAGAAGCAATACAGCTGTGCTGGGGCACGGCGGCATATAAGCCAGGGCTATGCCCATCACAATTTGCTCAACACAGCACCGTGTTAATGTGACTATACAGCTCCCAGGTGAGAGCCAGCTTGCGTCCATCAAGCTCGGGGCACACACTGAAGAGCTCACATCAGTCTGGACCCACTGATGTAGATCTAGCCCTCACAAGGAAAGACGGTCAGAGTATATGGGGAAAAGAGGAAGCCTGGAGAACTAAAGCCTGCTGCTTTTACGACAGGAAAATTTCACATCCATCTAAATTCGAAGTTAAGGGCAACTGTTGGTCCTTATCTATGTGACAGAAAAAGGCTTCTATTACAGGAAACTCTAGGAAACGATCAAAGTAAAAAGGCAGCGTTCCAGAAAAGCATGGGACAAAAGACACAACTCCCTCCCTTCCTCCCTCTCTCCAGAAAAGACTAGGTTTGAGAAAGCTAGGGGTTTTCCCAGACTGTGAGGCACATCTGCATGGGATTCAGTTGTAGCCAGGAAATGAGTTGCAACATATCAAGGTCTATTCCTGTGTCTGTAACTCACTTCACCTTTGTCTGCTCCATACCAGAAGGGCATTGAGTAATGCCTAAATTAATACAAGCCCACAATCGCTTCCCAGCTGGCTTTGCTCTTTGCCTGGTCATACAGCAAGTTTTGGGATACACAGTGCAGGCTTCCTGTTTGGGGAATTAACTACCCTGTGAACACTTCCCTTTTCTTGACAGCACTTACAGGATGGCATTTTATGTTGCCTGCTATACAACTGACAAATCACTTGCTGCAGAGACTTGGGTATAACACATCTCTTACAGCTTTCGGTCTTCTCATAGCACTTCCAAGCTTTGCATGATATATGTAGGTGGCTGAACTATTTTGATTACCTCAGTTACCCTTTTCATCATAATTTCACAGGTTAGATGTCACACTAGTCTAAATTCTTGCAAGGCTAAAAATAATATTTGCTGTTTTCTCCCAACTGAGTTCAGAGGATAATAATTTCTGATTAGCAGGGATTTAAGCAGACATTTCAATTAAAGAAAAAAAATCACCCAACAATAAAGTTATCCGAGAACACAATATTCCTGCTTAATAACGTAACTGAGATTCCAGTTCATTCTGGCAAGATTTCAGAGATAAAGCCTGTGTGTACACACCTGGGGAATAAGAGGCGAGATAGCTTAAAACAACTTATGTTATATTCTAGCATATTCAGTCACAAGACTAGAAGCCTTGTTATTTTGAGTGAAGCTATTCTGCCTAGATGCCTAACACTAGATCAAAGAAACATGAGGCAGTAAAGATAAAAGACATCTAGATAAGACACAAGAGGCAGGTTTACAGTCAGGCAGGCTTCAGACAGCCTAAGAAGAGGCAAATTTGCACTGATATGATAAAAAACTGGCACTATAGGGAGTGAATGAGGTAGAGGTGGATGAAAAATTATTACCTGCTGCTCCCTTAAATGGAGTGACAGCTCCTGTAATAAACATGCTGTCATTTGGGCCCAAGAAAAATGGGGAACACAACTGCTACAAGTTGAAGAGCTATGGAAAGTATCAGTTGTACGTGGGGGCCTACAAGCCTATTATTTTAAATTAGCTTCTCTCAGTACTGTGAGATCTGGGGAAAAAAAAAATCGTGCATTGACTCGGAGAAACTTCTTCTAGGAGCTAGAAACAATCTCTAGTGGATACACTAATATATTCCTTATATGCTCTCTGTCTCTCTCTGTAAACAACAGATCTACAGCATTCACTGTATTTTAACGTCCCGCTGATACTTCAGCAAAATGGTCAGCAGCCAACAGACGAGAAAGAAACTGAAGTGTGCAAATCCCACCTTGAGGAGGAAGCAAGGTGCACACTGCAGGAGAAAAACCCTTCCAAAGAGGCGATCTGCTTTCTGTCCCACACGCCGAGACTGAAACCACTCACTTCCAATAACCGAAAGAGGGGAAGCTCCAGGGCTGGTACGTGCCTTCTCATGGCTCCAGCTGAATCACGCTTCGCGGGATCTCCCCTGCCCGTGGAATTTAAAGCCGCGCTGCCTACCGAGACGCCCGGTCTCTGATCCACCAACCCGAGAAACCCACCCCGCTACCTTCGCCGGGGCAGCGGCAGCGTGGGGACCCCCTTCTTGGTTTAGGGGAAAGGGGGGTTCGGCT